>NC_134353.1:730954408-731280242 GCF_048569485.1 Anomaloglossus baeobatrachus
CTGGAAGAAAATTCTATCCTGTAGCCGTGGGAGATGATATCCTGCACCCACTGATCGGAGACGTGCTGAAACCACACGTCGCCAAAGTGGGAGAGCCTGCCACCGACCAAGGACGTTGCTGGCGCAGCCAGATAGTCAAGAGGAGGCTGCCTTAGTGGCAGCGGCTCCTCCGTTCTTCTGAGCACACGGCTTCGCGCGCCAGTTGGGTTTACGATCCTTGGCTTAGGTAGTGGACAAAGCTGAGGGCTTAGAGGATGACCAGTTAGAGGAACGAAAGGAACGAAACCTCGACTGGTTCCTGCCCTGGACAGGTTTCCTGGTTTTAGTTTGTGGCAAGGAAGTACTCTTCCCACCAGTAGCTTCCTTAATAATTTCATCCAGTTGTTCACCGAACAGCCGGGACCCAGCAAAGGGGAGCCCAGCAAGGTACTTCTTAGAAGAAGCGTCTGCTTTCCACTCTCGAAGCCACAAGATCCTGCGGATCGCGAGAGAATTAGCGGAAGCCACCGCCGTGCGGTGAGAAGCCTCCAGAATGGCAGACATGGCGTAGGATGAAAAAGCCGAAGCCTGGGAAGTTAATGCAACCATCTCGGGTATAGAGTCCCTGGCGAGGGAATGTATCTCCGCCAGAGAGGCAGAGATTGCCTTAAGAGCCCACACTGCTGCAAAAGACGGGGAGAACGAGGCTCCTGCCGCCTCATATACAGATTTGGCCAGAAGGTCAACCTGGCGGTCAGTGGGATCCTTAAGAGAGGTGCCATCGGCCACAGATACGACTGTCCGGGCTGAGATTCTAGACACCGGAGGGTCTACCTTTGGGGACTGAGCCCACTCCTTAACCACCTCTGGTGGAAAGGGAAAACGGTCATCAGAACTACGCTTTGGGAAGCGTTTGTCAGGACAGGCCCTGGGCTTGGTAACAGTGGCCTGAAAACTGGAGTGGTTAAAAAACGTACTCCTAGCTCTCTTAGGAGAGGTAAACTGGTGTATTTCTACCAGAGAGGCTTGTTCCTCTGACACTGGGGGATTGAGGTTCAGAACGGAGTTAATGGATGCAATCAAGTCACTAACATCCGCATCACCCTCAGATAAGTCAATGGGGTACATAGAGGTAGCGTCTGAGCCCACAGTAAAAGTATCCTCCTCGCCCTGCACATCAGCTCGTGAATCAGAGCCGTGGGACGAGGAAGGAGAAGGGTCCCTGCGTCTCCGTTTAGGAGGACGGGGTCCTACATGCTCTGAGAGCTCTGCAGAGCTCGGAGCAGCAGAGGCGCCCTGAGAAGGGGGCTGATGCATGGTCAGCAGAGTCCGGGACAGCTGTCCCATGGAGTCGGCAAAAGACTGGGAAATAGCTCTGGAAAAAGATGCTACCCAAGCCGGGGGTTCAGCCACCGGGGCCGGAGCAGCCGGATGGACCCCTGAGGAGACTCCAGGCTGAGGCACCACCATGTTAGAGCAGGCATCACAATGTGGATATGTGCTCGGTTCTGGCAGAATGAGCTTACATGCAGTGCATATAGCGTACAGCTTAGCAGACTTGCTCCTAGTGACAGACATGCTGCTGAGGTGGAGCTCTGCAGTAAAGAATACACTCCTGTAGAATGACCCCCTGAGAGTGTATAATAAAGCCCACAACCAGAGGTTGTGGCTTACCAGACCGTGTGTGCCCTCCGGATTCCACAGCTCGGACCCCCAGTGAAGCGTCTGCTTTCCAGGATGCAGCAGCTGCAGCAGCCAGCGCCGATCAGTGTAAGAACGCTGATAAAATGGCGCTGGAGTGAGGAGGGGGGGCGGGGATTAGCCCAAGAGCGGGAAACCGGAGGGCCAAGGAGAGATACAGGGGAGGGAAACATCTCCTCAGAGAGGAGTGTCCTCCCCTCTGCTGAACGACCGGTGGGCGGCGCCACACTGTTCCCCTGCATGAATGACATGCAGGGGAAGCTGAAAACGAAACTAGGCCGCAACTGAAGCCGGGGCCTAGATTTTTACATGCGGCCGACGAGCAGGCACCCTCGGCGCGGTTCTCAGGAAAAACCCAGAGAACCGGCCGGAATTTACAGTAAAGTCAAAAGACACACTCTCCCCTTAATAAATGTACCCAGGACCCCTGAAAAACGTCTCAATACTTAGCTTTTGAGACGCAGGGCCATGTCCCTGGGGGGGGGTTAAACGCTCCGTCCGGCAGAATCCTGACAGGGCTGCGGATGGAGACCGGTCTCCTGCAAAGCAGAGAGGACCGTGATGGCTCCCACTTCAAGCCAGAGCCTCAGAGGATGGTGAAGGAGCGCGGCATGTGAAGGCTCCAGCCTTGTAAAGTCAACCTTAACAGCACCGCCGACAGAGTGGGGTGAGAAGGGACATGCCGGGAGTCCAGACTGGACCCGCTTTTCTTCCATATCTTTGAAATCAAAAATCTTAAAAATTAAAAATCAGAGAATGCATGTGTGTGTGTGACGTCCTGAAACACAAAGCATTGAACTGGTTAGATTGTCATCCAGGGGGTGTATATAGCCCGGAGGGAGGAGCTACACGTTTGAGTGTAGTACTTTGTGTGTCCTCCGGAGGCAGAAGCTATACACCCATGGTCTGGGTCTCCCATAAGGAACGATGAAGAAATAAATTTACTCTAACCCTCAATTGACTATTCCCCTGCCCCAATATAAATATAGTGCCCATTAATGGAGGATCCTTCCCAAGATTCACCTTGAATAACCAAACAACTTTCTATATACAATGACTGCTTAGCAAAGAGCATGAAGACATAAATAACAAAAAACAGATATATTGTTCAATACAAGCTCCCTCCTGAATGAGCTCAACTCTGGCCTAAAGTCCATGATAGGTCTTAGCAACATCTAGGTATGAGGTCATTGTGGTCCACAGAGAAGCCTCAATGGCAGATAATTAGATGTTGTAGTTGTAGAAACAATGGTCCCAAACGGTGATTGTGCAGTAAGTGTGGCCTGAAGGGGTTACAATGACTACCTAAATTAACTACAGGCCCTACCTGAGTCTCAAATATTTTGGCGCCAAACTGATGTGAGGTGCGTGCACGGTTACCCACTGCGATGGCGCAGTGGGCCTTACTTATCTTATCGACCCGGGTCTGCTCTGGACAATATGTCTGAAGTACACAGTCAGATGAGAGGCCTCTCCAACAGCTGAGCAGTACTGCTGGTCACTGTGGCTTGTCTCCTTGGCAACGTCATATCAACTTCACAAAAGCGCAAAAGCGTTCTTTCAGCAATCTTCTCCCATCTGGTAAGCATACGGATACAGTGTCACAGCTCTGATCAAGATAATAGATTTCTAGTCGCAAATATTATCTCTTCCCTCTTCCGCACGTCCTCTGTCTCTGTATTCATTCACTGCCAACTGCCAACCGCTTCCAAGATGGCTGCTGCTCTACTTCCTGTGATGTACTTTTTTTATCAGCCTGTAGCTCCGCCCCCATCTGAGCTACCTATTGCCGTCTTTCATCTGTGCTGAGAAACAGCGTCCTCTTATGGTTGAATAATGACATTTTTGTCCCTTATAAAGTATTATCACATCATTACTGACAGCTGCAGGTTATAAAGTTACAGTTAGGTCCAGAAATATTTGGACAGTGACACAAGTTTTGTTGTTTTAGCTGTTTACAAAAACATGTTCAGAAATACAATTATATATATAATATGGGCTGAAAGTGCACACTCCCAGCTGCAATATGAGAGTTTTCACATCCAAATCGGAGAAAGGGTTTAGGAATAATAGCTCTGTAATGCATAGCCTCCTCTTTTTCAAGGGACCAAAAGTAATTGGACAAGGGACTCTAAGGGCTGCAATTAACTCTGAAGGCGTCTCCCTCGTTAACCTGTAATCAATGAAGTAGTTAAAAGGTCTGGGGTTGATTACAGGTGTGTGGTTTTGCATTTGGAAGCTGTTGCTGTGACCAGACAACATGCGGTCTAAGGAACTCTCAATTGAGGTGAAGCAGAACATCCTGAGGCTGAAAAAAAAGAAAAAATCCATCAGAGAGATAGCAGACATGCTTGGAGTAGCAAAATCAACAGTCGGGTACATTCTGAGGAAAAAGGAATTGACTGGTGAGCTTGGGAACTCAAAAAGGCCTGGGCGTCCACGGATGACAACAGTGGTGGATGATCGCCGCATACTTTCTTTGGTGAAGGAGAACCCGTTCACAACATCAACTGAAGTCCAGAACACTCTCAGTGAAGTAGGTGTATCTGTCTCTAAGTCAACAGTAAAGAGAAGACTCCATGAAAGTAAATACAAAGGGTTCACATCTAGATGCAAACCATTCATCAATTCCAAAAATAGACAGGCCAGAGTTAAATTTGCTGAAAAACACCTCATGAAGCCAGCTCAGTTCTGGAAAAGTATTCTATGGACAGATGAGACAAAGATCAACTTGTGTTTATTGATGACATAACAGCAGACAAGAGTAGCCGGATGAATTCTGAAGTGTACCGGGATATACTTTCAGCCCAGATTCAGCCAAATGCCGCAAAGTTGATCGGACGGCGCTTCATAGTACAGATGGACAATGACCCCAAGCATACAGCCAAAGCTACCCAGGAGTTCATGAGTGCAAAAAAGTGGAACCTTCTGCAATGGCCAAGTCAATCAGCAGATCTTAACCCAATTGAGCATGCATTTCACTTGCTCAAATCCAGACTTAAGACGGAAAGACCCACAAACAAGCAAGACCTGAAGGCTGCGGCTGTAAAGGCCTGGCAAAGCATTAAGAAGGAGGAAACCCAGCGTTTGGTGATGTCCATGGGTTCCAGACTTAAGGCAATGATTGCCTCCAAAGGATTCGCAACAAAATATTGAAAATAAAAATATTTTGTTTGGGTTTGGTTTATTTGTCCAATTACTTTTGACCTCCTAAAATGTGGAGTGTTTGTAAAGAAATGTGTACAATTCCTACAATTTCTATCAGATATTTTTGTTCAAACCTTCAAATTAAACGTTACAATCTGCACTTGAATTCTGTTGTAGAGGTTTCATTTCAAATCCAATGTGGTGGCATGCAGAGCCCAACTCGCGAAAATTGTGTCACTGTCCAAATATTTCTGGACCTAACTGTACATACAATAAATACTGTTCACATTTATGAGACACAAATATATACGTCTAAACTATGCTTGTGAGGTGATACAGGGGCTTGCCATGCACATCTTTAACCAGGTACATATTTCTGGCCATGAACAATGGGAGCTGTTTCACCATCTGACACTGGCATTATGGCGGCACTGAGAGGAAGTGACTCATGTTAGCTACAGGTGTCATCACATGACCCTGTGCTACCATGGCAACCACCGGAAGTCACGTGATCACGCACGTCACTTCCGGTGGGGTCGGCAGTAAGTAAAATCAATGGCCGCACGCATATAAATCTCGCTGCCAGACTTTGGCAGCGAGACGTAAGGGGTTAAATGTTCCGGGTGGAATGCGATTCCACTCGGAACCTGCAGGCACACAAGTCAGCTGTTGAAAACAGCTGATCTGTGCGCGGATCGCCGCGTTCTGCCCACGGCAGGGGGGCGGGGACTATCCTCACACGCTCCATGACGGATAGATCTGTCAAGGGTCATGAAGGGGGTTAAAAAAACCCAAACACATGATGAAGGAACAAAGCAGCTTCACCGAGGGTGACGAAAGACACCGGGCACAAGGATCATCACTCACGTGTATGAGGACAGGCTGCTGTCTCACGTCGTCTTCACCCCGTAGTTGTCCTCATTGAAGTTGAACATCTTGTTAGGATTCCAACCTTTACACTGCGAGAGAGGAAGGAACAGGGGTCAGATTTACTGAATCTGATGGCTCTCCTCAAATACTCTGTGCTGCAGAGAACAAGCCATGGGGGCCCCGTGCGTCAGGAGCCACACCTGCTCCCCGCGCCACCCACGGAGGGGCCCCGTTCGTCAAGGGCCACCCCCGCTCTCAAGCTCTGACACTTGGGGGTCCCAATGGGTTATCTCGGCATATGGAGCACTTACTTATTCTGCAGAGAATAACCCATGGGGGCACCTTGCGTCAAGGGCCTTCCCCGAGCCACCCACGGAGGGGCCCCGTTCGTCAAGGGCCACCCCCGCTCCCAAGCTCTGACACTTGGGGGTCCCAATGGGTTATCTCGGCATATGGAGCACTTACTTATGCTGCAGAGAATAACCCATGGGGGCACCTTGCGTCAAGGGCCTTCCCCGCGCCACCCACGGAGGGGCCCCGTTCGTCAAGGGCCACCCCCGCGCCCAAGCTCTGACACTTGGGGGTCCCAATGGCTTATCTCGGCATATGGAGGACTTACTTATGCTGCAGAGAATAACCCATGGGGGCACCTTGCGTCAAGGGCCTTCCCCGCGCCACCCACGGAGGGGCCCCGTTCGTCAAGGGCCACCCCCGCTCCCAAGCTCTGACACTTGGGGGTCCCAATGGGTTATCTCGGCATATAGAACACTTACTTATGCTGCAGAGAATAACCCATGGGGGCACCTTGCGTCAAGGGCCTTTCTCGCGCCACCCACGGAGGGGCCCCGTTCGTCAAGGGCCACCCCCGCTCCCAAGCTCTGACACTTGGGGGTCCCAATGGGTTATCTCGGCATATGGAGCACTTACTTATGCTGCAGAGAATAACCCATGGGGGCACCTTGCGTCAAGGGCCTTCCCCGCGCCACCCACGGAGGGGCCCCGTTCGTCAAGGGCCACCCCCGCTCCCAAGCTCTGACACTTGGGGGTCCCAATGGGTTATCTCGGCATATGGAGCACTTACTTATGCTGCAGAGAATAACCCATGGGGGCACCTTGCGTCAAGGGCCTTCCCCGCGCCACCCACGGAGGGGCCCCGTTCGTCAAGGGCCACCCCCGCTCCCCGCGCCACCAACGGAGGGGCCCCGTTCGTCAAGGGCCACCCCCGCTCCCAAGCTCTGACACTCGGGGGTCCCGATGGGTTGTTTCGGCTTATGGAGCACTTACCATATCAGAGTCCAGGTCATAGTCGACGCTGCTGCTTTCTCCTCCGTCCCAGCGCATCAGCACCTTGTCATTGTGGTCCCCGTTCACCTTGGAGTTCATGGCGATGGGTGAATCCGTGAACTTATCTGCAACGGACATCAAATGGAAGAAAGTCAATTTCTGGAAACTACTGAAATGAAGCAGAAGACATTCAATATTCTAATAAAAACGTAATGTTTAACCCCTTCAGCCCCCAGGCGTTTTCCATTTTTGCGGTTTTGTTTTTTGCTCCCCTTTTTCTGAGAGCCGTAACATTTTTATTTTTCTGTCAATCTTGCCCTACGAGGGCTTGTTTTTTGCGGGACGAGTTGTACTGTTAAATGAAACCATAAGTTTTACCATATAGTGTACTGGAAAAATAGCAAAAAAATTTCAAGTGTGGAAAAACCGCAAAAAAAGTGTGATCGCACAATAGTTTTTGGGAGGTTTTATTCACCGTGTTCACTATATGGTAAAAATGATGTGTTATTGTGATGCCTGAGGTCGGTGCGAGTTTGTAGACACCAAACATGTATAGGTTTACTTGTATCTAAGGGCTTAAAAAAAATCACAAGTGTGTCCAATAAAAGTGGCGCACGTTTTGCGCCATTTTCCGAAACCTGTAGCGTTCTCATTTTTCTGGATCTATGGCTCAGTGACAGCTTATTTTTTGCGTCTCGAGCTGACGTTTCTAATGGTACAATCTTTGCGCAGATGCTACGTTTTGATTGCCTGTTATTGCATTCTGCGCAAAAATAGCGGCAAACAAAAAACGTAATGTTGGCGTTTGGATTTTTTTTACCGCTACGCCGTTTACTGATCAGATTAATTGATTTTATATTTTGATAGATCGGGCATTTCTGAACGCGGCAATACCAAATATGTGTATATTTTTTATTTTTTTAACCCTTTTAACCCTAATGGAGCGAAAGGGGGGTGATTTGAACTTTTAGGTTTTTTGGTTTTTTATTTCTTTTTGAAAACTTTTTTTTTATTATTTTACTAGTCCCCCTAGGGGGCTATAGCGATCAGCAATCCGATCGCTCTGCCCTATCTGTAGATCTCAGCTACAGAGCTGAGAACTGCAGATACGCTGCTTTACTCTCCGTGCTGGTGTAAACCGTGCACCGGCGGGGTGGGCTCTTTAGGATACAGCGAAGTCACAAATGGGAAATAAACGGCCCCAAAACTAGATTAACTAAAAAAAGTGCTTTACTACAATTTGGATATGAACACAATCTAACAGGGGAAGACACTCAGGGAAAAATTCACAAACACTCAGCGAATAAGCTGAGACCCTCGTGCTATACAGCGTGGCGCCTTTTAACATGAGTCAACTACAATATATACACTATATGTTACCTACAGGCATGACCGGATATTCCAACTGCCAACTACCTATTAGTACCCTTAAACATGAAACAAAAAAATGGATGGGTGTGAAACACAAGCCGCCCACGGTATAGCACAACAGTTTACAAACTTAAAAAAGAGAATTTTGTTTACTTACCGTAAATTCTTTTTCTTATAGTTCCGACATGGGAGACCCAGACCATGGGTGTATAGCTTCTGCCTCCGGAGGACACACAAAGTACTACACTCAAACGTGTAGCTCCTCCCTCCGGGCTATATACACCCCCTGGATGACAATCTAACCAGTTCCGTGCAAAAGCTGAAGGAGGACATCCACCCATAAGTAGAGATAGAGTAAAACTCGGAAAAACCGGAACCTCTGTCTACAACAACAGCCGGTGAAACACACGGAACAAGAACTGCCAACAGACAACAGGGAGGGTGCTGGGTCTCCCATGTCGGAACTATAAGAAAAAGAATTTACGGTAAGTAAACAAAATTCTCTTTTTCTTCATCGTTCCTTATGGGAGACCCAGACCAGGGGACGTCTCAAAGCAGTCCATGGGTGGGAAATAAACCAAACTGAGAAGTAGGCAAAACCTAACTTCACAAATGGGCGACAGCCGCCTGAAGGATGCGTCTGCCCAAGCTCGCATCTACCGAAGCATGAGCATGCACTTGGTAGTGCTTCGAAAAGGTGTGCAGACTAGACCAAGTGGCAGCCTGACAAACCTGCTGAGCCGTAGCCTGGTGCCTGAAAGCCCAGGAGGCACCGACAGCTCTGGTCGAGTGCGCCTTAATCCCTGGCGGTGGGGGCACCTGAGAACACTGGTAGGCATCGGAGATGGCCGACCTAATCCAACGAGCTAGGGTCGGTTTAGAAGCCGAGAGACCCTTGCGCTGACCCGTGGTTAGCACAAAAAGTGAGGTGCACCGCCTAAAAGCGGCGGTGCGTGAAACATAGATTCGGAGCGCCCGCACCAAATCCAAGGTATGCAACGCCTTCTCAAAGCGATGCACAGGGGCCGGACAAAGGGAAGGCAACGAAATGTCCTGGTTAAGGTGGAAAGAAGACACCACCTTAGGGAGAAAATCCGGAGTCGGACGGAGAACCACCTTGTCTTGGTGAAACACTAAAAAAGGTGACTCCGAAGAGAGCGCAGCCAAATCAGAGACTCTCCTGAGAGAAGTTATGGCTACTAGAAAAACCACTTTCTGTGAAAGTCTAAACAAAGGAACCTCCCTAAGAGGCTCAAAGGGGGGTTTCTGTAAGGCCGTGAGGACCAGATTAAGATCCCAGGGATCCAAGGGCCTCCGATAAGGAGGAATGAGGTGAGATGCGCCCTGCATGAAGGTGCGCACCTGAGCCAGTCGGGCGATACGCCGCTGGAATAAAACCGACAGAGCCGACACCTGTCCCTTGAGGGAATTGAGGGACAGTCCTAGCTGCAGACCGGACTGTAGAAAGGACAGGATGGTCGGCAAGGAAAACGGCCAAGGAGCATGGCCGGAAGAGTGACACCAGGACAGGAAAATCTTCCAAGTCCTGTGGTAAATCTTGGCCGAGGAAGACTTCCGAGCCTGAGTCATAGTGGAGATGACCTCAGAAGGAATGGCTGAAGCCGTCAGGATCCAGGACTCAAGAGCCACGCCGTCAATCTGAGAGCCGCAGAATTCTGGCGGAAAAACGGACCTTGAGAGAGAAGGTCTGGGCGGTCCGGGAGATGCCACGGCATTTCTACGGACAGACGGAGCAGATCTGGGTACCAGGCTCGCCTGGGTCAGTCCGGAGCAATGATTATGACCCGACGGCCCTCCATTCTGATCTTGCGCAGAACCCTGGGCAAGAGAGCTAGAGGGGGAAACACATAGGCCAGACGGAACTGGGACCAATCTTGAACCAGCGCGTCCGCTGCGAAGGCCTGAGGATCGTGGGAGCGAGCCACGTAAACCGGAACCTTGTTGTTGTGCCGGGATGCCATTAGATCCACTTCCGGAGTGCCCCACTTGCGGCAGATTGACCTGAACACTGCTGGATGCAGGGCCCACTCGCCGCTGTCCACGGTTTACCGGCTGAGATAATCGGCCTCCCAGTTTTCTACGCCTGGGATGTGGACTGCGGATATGGTGGACTTGGAGTCCTCCGTCCACTGAAGGATTCGTTGAACCTCCAACATCGCCAGGCGGCTGCGAGTCCCGCCCTGGTGATTGATGTAGGCAACCGCTGTCGCGTTGTCCGACTGGACTCGAATGTGCTTGCCCGCCAACAGGTGGTGAAAGGCTACGAGAGCTAGAAGAACAGCCCTGATTTCCAGCACATTGATCGAGAGGGCTGATTCAGCACAGGGTGCCTGATGACACGCCGTGGAATGACGGCGGGGCTTCAACAGAGAGCGCACCGCCAGATGAAGGGACTGCTGTTTGACTAAGGGCAGCTTCACAAGTGCCGGCAGAGTCTCGAATTGCATCCCTAGGTACGTAAGTTCCTGGGTCGGGGTCAAAGTGGACTTGGGCAGATTGACAAGCCACCCGAATTGAACAAGCGTGGCGAGAGTGAGCGAGACGCTCCGCTGGCAGTCTGCACTGGATGAGGCCTTGACTAGAAGGTCGTCCAGGTAGGGGATTACTGCCATCCCCTGGAGATGCAGGACCGCAACCACTGCTGCCATGACCTTGGTGAAAACACGAGGGGCCGTGGCTAACCCGAAGGGGAGAGCCACGAATTGGAAATGTTCCTCTCCGATTGCAAAGCGTAGCCAACGCTGGTGTGAAACCGCAATAGGCACATGCAGATAGGCATCTCTGATGTCGATGGATGCTAGAAAATCTCCTTGGGTCATTGAGGCAATGACCGATCTCAGAGATTCCATGCGAAAGTGCCGCACCTGAACATGCTTGTTGAGAAGCTTGAGATCCAGGATGGGCTGGAAGGAACCGTCCTTCTTGGGGACTAGGAAGAGGTTTGAGTAGAAACCTCTGAACCGTTCCCGGGCGGGAACCGGAACAATTACACCGTTGGCCTGCAAGGATGCCACGGCCTGTGAGAAGGCGGCGGCTTTGGAGCAGGGGGGAATGGACAGAAAAAATCTGTTTGGCGGGCTGGAAGAAAATTCTATCCTGTAGCCGTGGGAGATGATATCCCGCACCCACTGATCGGAGACGTGCTGAAACCACACGTCGCCAAAGTGGGAGAGCCTGCCACCGACCAAGGACGTTGCTGGCGCAGCCAGATAGTCAAGAGGAGGCTGCCTTAGTGGCAGCGGCTCCTCCGTTCTTCTGAGCACACGGCTTCGCGCGCCAGTTGGGTTTACGATCCTTGGCTTAGGTAGTGGACAAAGCTGAGGGCTTAGAGGATGACCAGTTAGAGGAACGAAAGGAACGAAACCTCGACTGGTTCCTGCCCTGGACAGGTTTCCTGGTTTTAGTTTGTGGCAAGGAAGTACTCTTCCCACCAGTAGCTTCCTTAATAATTTCATCCAGTTGTTCACCGAACAGCCGGGACCCAGCAAAGGGGAGCCCAGCAAGGTACTTCTTAGAAGAAGCGTCTGCTTTCCACTCTCGAAGCCACAAGATCCTGCGGATCGCGAGAAAATTAGCGGAAGCCACCGCCGTGCGGTGAGAAGCCTCCAGAATGGCAGACATGGCGTAGGATGAAAAAGCCGAAGCCTGGGAAGTTAATGCAACCATCTCGGGTATAGAGTCCCTGGCGAGGGAATGTATCTCCGCCAGAGAGGCAGAGATTGCCTTAAGAGCCCACACTGCTGCAAAAGACGGGGAGAACGAGGCTCCTGCCGCCTCATATACAGATTTGGCCAGAAGGTCAACCTGGCGGTCAGTGGGATCCTTAAGAGAGGTGCCATCGGCCACAGATACGACTGTCCGGGCTGAGATTCTAGACACCGGAGGGTCTACCTTTGGGGACTGAGCCCACTCCTTAACCACCTCTGGTGGAAAGGGAAAACGGTCATCAGAACTACGCTTTGGGAAGCGTTTGTCAGGACAGGCCCTGGGCTTGGTAACAGTGGCCTGAAAACTGGAGTGGTTAAAAAACGTACTCCTAGCTCTCTTAGGAGAGGTAAACTGGTGTATTTCTACCAGAGAGGCTTGTTCCTCTGACACTGGGGGATTGAGGTTCAGAACGGAGTTAATGGATGCAATCAAGTCACTAACATCCGCATCACCCTGAGCCCACAGTAAAAGTATCCTCCTCGCCCTGCACATCAGCTCGTGAATCAGAGCCGTGGGACGAGGAAGGAGAAGGGTCCCTGCGTCTCCGTTTAGGAGGACGGGGTCCTACATGCTCTGAGAGCTCTGCAGAGCTCGGAGCAGCAGAGGCGCCCTGAGAAGGGGGCTGATGCATGGTCAGCAGAGTCCGGGACAGCTGTCCCATGGAGTCGGCAAAAGACTGGGAAATAGCTCTGGAAAAAGATGCTACCCAAGCCGGGGGTTCAGCCACCGGGGCCGGAGCAGCCGGATGGACCCCTGAGGAGACTCCAGGCTGAGGCACCACCATGTTAGAGCAGGCATCACAATGTGGATATGTGCTCGGTTCTGGCAGAATGAGCTTACATGCAGTGCATATAGCGTACAGCTTAGCAGACTTGCTCCTAGTGACAGACATGCTGCTGAGGTGGAGCTCTGCAGTAAAGAATACACTCCTGTAGAATGACCCCCTGAGAGTGTATAATAAAGCCCACAACCAGAGGTTGTGGCTTACCAGACCGTGTGTGCCCTCCGGATTCCACAGCTCGGACCCCCAGTGAAGCGTCTGCTTTCCAGGATGCAGCAGCTGCAGCAGCCAGCGCCGATCAGTGTAAGAACGCTAATAAAATGGCGCTGGAGTGAGGAGGGGGGGAGGGGATTAGCCCAAGAGCGGGAAACCGGAGGGCCAAGGAGAGATACAGGGGAGGGAAACATCTCCTCAGAGAGGAGTGTCCTCCCCTCTGCTGAACGACCGGTGGGCGGCGCCACACTGTTCCCCTGCATGAATGACATGCAGGGGAAGCTGAAAACGAAACTAGGCCGCAACTGAAGCCGGGGCCTAGATTTTTACATGCGGCCGACGAGCAGGCACCCTCGGCGCGGTTCTCAGGAAAAACCCAGAGAACCGGCCGGAATTTGCAGTAAAGTCAAAAGACACACTCTCCCCTTAATAAATGTACCCAGGACCCCTGAAAAACGTCTCAATACTTAGCTTTTGAGACGCAGGGCCATGTCCCTGGGGGGGGGGTTAAACGCTCCGTCCGGCAGAATCCTGACAGGGCTGCGGATGGAGACCGGTCTCCTGCAAAGCAGAGAGGACCGTGATGGCTCCCACTTCAAGCCAGAGCCTCAGAGGATGGTGAAGGAGCGCGGCATGTGAAGGCTCCAGCCTTGTAAAGTCAACCTTAACAGCACCGCCGACAGAGTGGGGTGAGAAGGGACATGCCGGGAGTCCAGACTGGACCCGCTTTTCTTCCATATCTTTGAAATCAAAAATCTTAAAAATTAAAAATCAGAGAATGCATGTGTGTGTGTGACATCCTGAAACACAAAGCATTGAACTGGTTAGATTGTCATCCAGGGGGTGTATATAGCCCGGAGGGAGGAGCTACACGTTTGAGTGTAGTACTTTGTGTGTCCTCCGGAGGCAGAAGCTATACACCCATGGTCTGGGTCTCCCATAAGGAACGATGAAGAAATAAATTTACTCTAACCCTCAATTGACTATTCCCCTGCCCCAATATAAATATAGTGCCCATTAATGGAGGATCCTTCCCAAGATTCACCTTGAATAACCAAACAACTTACTATATACAATGACTGCTTAGCAAAGAGCATGAAGACATAAATAACAAAAAACAGATATATTGTTCAATACAAGCTCCCTCCTGAATGAGCTCAACTCTGGCCTAAAGTCCATGATAGGTCTTAGCAACATCTAGGTATGAGGTCATTGTGGTCCACAGAGAAGCCTCAATGGCAGATAATTAGATGTTGTAGTTGTAGAAACAATGGTCCCAAACGGTCATTGTGCAGTAAGTGTGGCCTGAAGGGGTTACAATGACTACCTAAATTAACTACAGGCCCTACCTGAGTCTCAAATATTTTGGCGCCAAACTGATGTGAGGTGCGTGCACGGTTACCCACTGCGATGGCGCAGTGGGCCTTACTTATCTTATCGACCCGGGTCTGCTCTGGACAATATGTCTGAAGTACACAGTCAGATGAGAGGCCTCTCCAACAGCTGAGCAGTACTGCTGGTCACTGTGGCTTGTCTCCTTGGCAACGTCCTATCAACTTCACAAAAGCGCAAAAGCGTTCTTTCAGCAATCTTCTCCCATCTGGTAAGCATACGGATACAGTGTCACAGCTCTGATCAAGATAATAGATTTCTAGTCGCAAATATTATCTCTTCCCTCTTCCGCACGTCCTCTGTCTCTGTATTCATTCACTGCCAACTGCCAACCGCTTCCAAGATGGCTGCTGCTCTACTTCCTGTGATGTACTTTTTTTATCAGCCTGTAGCTCCGCCCCCATCTGAGCTACCTATTGCCGTCTTTCATCTGTGCTGAGAAACAGCGTCCTCTTATGGTTGAATAATGACATTTTTGTCCCTTATAAAGTATTATCACATCATTACTGACAGCTGCAGGTTATAAAGTTACAGTTAGGTCCAGAAATATTTGGACAGTGACACAAGTTTTGTTATTTTAGCTGTTTACAAAAACATGTTCAGAAATACAATTATATATATAATATGGGCTGAAAGTGCACACTTCCAGCTGCAATATGAGAGTTTTCACATCCAAATCGGAGAAAGGGTTTAGGAATCATAGCTCTGTAATGCATAGCCTCCTCTTTTTCAAGGGACCAAAAGTAATTGGACAAGGGACTCTAAGGGCTGCAATTAACTCTGAAGGCGTCTCCCTCGTTAACCTGTAATCAATGAAGTAGTTAAAAGGTCTGGGGTTGATTACAGGTGTGTGGTTTTGCATTTGGAAGCTGTTGCTGTGACCAGACAACATGCGGTCTAAGGAACTCTCAATTGAGGTGAAGCAGAACATCCTGAGGCTGAAGAAAAAGAAAAAATCCATCAGAGAGATAGCAGACATGCTTGGAGTAGCAAAATCAACAGTCGGGTACATTCTGAGGAAAAAGGAATTGACTGGTGAGCTTGGGAACTCAAAAAGGCCTGGGCGTCCACGGATGACAACAGTGGTGGATGATCGCCGCATACTTTCTTTGGTGAAGAAGAACCCGTTCACAACATCAACTGAAGTCCAGAACACTCTCAGTGAAGTAGGTGTATCTGTCTCTAAGTCAACAGTAAAGAAAAGACTCCATGAAAGTAAATACAAAGGGTTCACATCTAGATGCAAACCATTCATCAATTCCAAAAATAGACAGGCCAGAGTTAAATTTGCTGAAAAACACCTCATGAAGCCAGCTCAGTTCTGGAAAAGTATTCTATGGACAGATGAGACAAAGATCAACCTGTACCAGAATGATGGGAAGAAAAAAGTTTGGAGAAGAAAGGGAACGGCACATGATCCAAGGCACACCACATCCTCTGTAAAACATGGTGGAGGCAACGTGATGGCATGGGCATGCATGGCTTTCAATGGCACTGGGTCACTTGTGTTTATTGATGACATAACAGCAGACAAGAGTAGCCGGATGAATTCTAAAGTGTACCGGGATATACTTTCAGCCCAGATTCAGCCAAATGCCGCAAAGTTGATCGGACGGCGCTTCATAGTACAGATGGACAATGACCCCAAACATACAGCCAAAGCTACCCAGGAGTTCATGAGTGCAAAAAAGTGGAACCTTCTGCAATGGCCAAGTCAATCACCAGATCTTAACCCAATTGAGCATGCATTTCACTTGCTCAAATCCAGACTTAAGACGGAAAGACCCACAAACAAGCAAGACCTGAAGGCTGCGGCTGTAAAGGCCTGGCAAAGCATTAAGAAGGAGGAAACCCAGCGTTTGGTGATGTCCATGGGTTCCAGACTTAAGGCAGTGATTGCCTCCAAAGGATTCGCAACAAAATATTGAAAATAAAAGAAGGGAATTTTGTTTACTTACCGTAAATTCCTTTTCTTCTAGCTCCAATTGGGAGACCCAGACAATTGGGTGTATAGCTATGCCTCCGGAGGCCACACAAAGTATTACACTAAAAGTGTAAAGCCCCTCCCCTTCAGCCTATACACCCCCCGTGCTGCCACGGGCTCCTCAGTTTTGGTGCAAAAGCAAGAAGGAGGAAAAAATTATAAACTGGTTTAAAGTAAATTCAATCCGAAGGAATATCGGAGAACTGAAACCATTCAACGTGAACAACATGTGTACACAAAAACAGGGGCGGGTGCTGGGTCTCCCAATTGGAGCTAGAAGAAAAGGAATTTACGGTAAGTAAACAAAATTCCCTTCTTCTTCGGCGCTCCATTGGGAGACCCAGACAATTGGGACGTCCAAAAGCAGTCCCTGGGTGGGTAAATAATACCTCATAATAGAGCCGTAACGGCTCCGTCCTACAGGTGGGCAACCGCCGCCTGAAGGACTTGCCTACCTAGGCTGGCATCTGCCGAAGCATAGGTATGCACCTGATAGTGTTTCGTGAAAGTGTGCAGGCTCGACCAGGTAGCTGCCTGACACACCTGCTGAGCCGTAGCCTGGTGTCGCAAGGCCCAGGACGCTCCCACGGCCCTGGTAGAATGGGCCTTCAGCCCTGAGGGAACCGGAAGCCCCGAGGAACGATAAGCTTCGAGAATTGGTTCCTTGATCCACCGAGCCAGGGTTGATTTGGAAGCTTGTGTCCCTTTACGCTGGCCAGCGACAAGGACAAAGAGTGCATCCGAGCGGCGCAGGGGCGCCGTACGAGAAATGTAGAGTCTGAGTGCTCTCACCAGATCTAACAAGTGCAAATCCTTTTCACACTGGTGAACTGGATGAGGGCAAAAAGAAGGTAAGGAGATATCCTGATTGAGATGAAAGGGGGATACCACCTTAGGGAGGAATTCCGGAACCGGACGCAGAACCACCTTGTCCTGGTGAAACACCAGGAAAGGAGCTTTGCATGACAACGCTGCTAGCTCAGACACTCTCCGAAGTGAAGTGACTGCTACTAGAAAAACCACTTTCTGCGAAAGGCGTGCGAGCGAAATATCCCTCATTGGCTCGAACGGTGGTTTCTGAAGAACCCTCAGCACCCTGTTCAGATCCCAGGGTTCTAACGGACGCTTGTACGGAGGGACGATGTGACAAACCCCTTGCAGGAACGTGCGTACCTGTGGGAGTCTGGCCAGGCGCTTCTGAAAAAACACAGAGAGCGCAGAGACTTGTCCCTTAAGGGAGCCTAGCGACAAACCCTTTTCCAATCCGGATTGAAGAAAGGACAGAAAAGTGGGCAAGGCAAATGGCCAGGGAGAGAAACCCTGAGCAGAGCACCACGACAGGAATATTTTCCACGTCCTGTGGTAGATCTTGGCGGACGTTGGTTTCCTAGCCTGTCTCATGGTGGCAATGACCTCTTGAGATAATCCTGAAGACGCTAAGATCCAGGACTCAATGGCCACACAGTCAGGTTGAGGGCCGCAGAATTCAGATGGAAAAACGGCCCTTGAGACGGCAAGTCTGGTCGGTCTGGCAGTGCCCACGGTTGGCCGACCGTGAGATGCCACAGATCCGGGTACCACGACCTCCTCGGCCAGTCTGGAGCGACGAGGATGGCGCGGCGGCAGTCGGCCCTGATCTTGCGTAACACTCTGGGCAACAGTGCCAGAGGGGGAAACACATAAGGAAGCTGAAACTGCGACCAATCCTGAACTAAGGCGTCTGCCGCCAGAGCTCTGTGATCTTGAGATCGAGCCATGAATGTTGGGACCTTGTTGTTGTGCCGTGACGCCATTAGGTCGACGTCCGGCATCCCCCAGCGGCAACAGATCTCCTGAAACACGTCCGGGTGAAGGGACCATTCCCCTGCGTCCATGCCCTGGCGACTGAGAAAGTCTGCTTCCCAGTTTTCTACGCCCGGGATGTGAACTGCGGAGATGGTGGAGGCCGTGGCTTCCACCCACATCAAAATCCGCCGGACTTCTTGGAAGGCTTGCCGACTGCGTGTTCCACCTTGGTGGTTGATGTAAGCCACCACTGTTGAGTTGTCCGACTGAATTCGGATCTGCTTGCCTTCCAGCCACTGCTGGAACGCTTTTAGGGCAAGATACACTGCCCTGATCTCCAGAACATTGATCTGAAGTGAGGACTCTTGCTGAGTCCACGTACCCTGAGCCCTGTGGTGGAGAAAAACTGCTCCCCACCCTGACAGACTCGCGTCCGTCGTGACCACCGCCCAGGATGGGGGTAGGAAGGATTTCCCCTTCGATAATGAGGTGGGAAGAAGCCACCACCGAAGGGAAACTTTGGTTGCCTGAGAGAGGGAGACGTTCCTGTCTAGGGACGTCGGCATCCTGTCCCATTTGCGTAGGATGTCCCATTGAAGAGGACGCAGGTGAAACTGCGCGAAAGGAACTGCCTCCATTGCTGCCACCATCTTCCCCAGGAAGTGCATGAGGCGCCTCAAGGGGTGTGACCGACCTTGAAGGAGAGATTGCACCCCTGTCTGTAGTGAACGCTGTTTGTCCAGCGGAAGCTTCACTATCGCTGGAAGAGTATGAAACTCCATGCCAAGATATGTCAGCGATTGGACCGGTGTCAGATTTGACTTTGGAAAATTGATGATCCACCCGAAACTCTGGAGAGTCTCCAGAGTAACGTTGAGGCTGTGTTGGCATGCCTCTTGAGAGGGTGCCTTGACCAGCAGATCGTCTAAGTAAGGTATCACCGAGTGACCCTGAGAGTGGAGGACCGCAACTACTGTAGCCATGACCTTGGTGAAAACCCTTGGGGCTGTCGCCAGGCCGAACGGCAGTGCCGCGAACTGAAGGTGTTCGTCTCCTATGGCGAAGCGCAGGAAGCGCTGATGCTCTGGAGCAATCGGTACGTGGAGATAAGCATCTTTGATATCGATCGATGCTAGGAAATCTCCTTGGGACATTGAGGCGATGACGGAGCGGAGGGATTCCATCCGGAACCGCCTGGTCATTACGTGTTTGTTGAGCAGTTTTAGATCCAAAACAGGACGGAAAGACCCGTCCTTCTTTGGAACCACAAACAGGTTGGAGTAGAAACCGTGACCCTGTTGCTGAAGAGGAACCGGGACCACCACTCCTTCTGCCTTCAGAATGCCCACCGCCTGCAGAAGAGCCTCGGCTCGCTCGGGAGGCGGAGATGTTCTGAAGAATCGAGTCGGAGGACGAGAGCTGAACTCTATCCTGTAACCGTGAGACAAAATGTCTCTCACCCAACGGTCTTTTACTTGTGGCAGCCAGGTGTCGCAAAAGCGGGAGAGCCTGCCACCGACCGAGGATGCGGTGTGAGGAGGCCGTAAGTCATGAGGAAGCCGCCTTGGTAGCGGCACCTCCGGCGGTCTTTTTAGGGCGTGATTTGGACCGCCATGCGTCGGAGTTCCTCTGATCCTTCTGAGGCCTTTTGGACGAGGAGAATTGGGACCTGCCCGCCCCCCGAAAGGACCGAAACCTCGACTGTCCCCTCCTCTGTTGGGGTGTTTTTGGTTTGGCCTGGGGTAAGGATGTTTCCTTTCCCTTGGATTGTTTGATGATTTCATCCAATCTCTCACCAAACAAGCGGTCGCCAGAAAATGGCAAACCAGTTAAGCACTTTTTGGAAGCCGAATCTGCCTTCCATTCCCGTAGCCACAAGGCCCTGCGTATTGCCACCGAATTGTCGGCTGCAACCGCCGTACGGCTCGCAGAGTCCAGGACAGCATTAATAGCGTAGGACGCAAATGCCGACGTTTGAGAGGTTATGGACGCCACCTGCGGCGCAGACGTACGTGTGAGTGCGTCAATTTTGCGCCTGACCAGCTGAGATAGCTTGGAGTGCCCATACGGCTGCGAATGCTGGAGCAAAAGACGCGCCGATAGCTTCATAGATGGATTTCAACCAGAGCTCCATCTGTCTGTCAGTGGTATCCTTGAGTGAAGCTCCATCTTCCACTGCAACTATGGATCTAGCCGCCAGTCTGGAGATTGGAGGATCCACCTTGGGACACTGAGTCCAGCCCTTGACCACGTCAGGGGGGGAAGGGGTAACGTGTATCCTTAAGGCGCTTGGAAAAACGCTTATCTGGACAAGCTCGGTGTTTCTGGACTGCCTCTCTGAAGTCAGAGTGGTCCAGAAACATACTCATTGTACGCTTAGGAAACCTGAAACGGAATTTCTCCTGCTGAGAAGCTGACTCCTCCACTGGAGGAGCTGAGGGAGAAATATCCAACATTTCATTGATGGACGCAATAAGATCATTCACTATGGCGTCCCCATCAGGAGTATCAAGGTTGAGAGCGGCTTCAGGATCAGAATCCTGATCAGCTAGCTCCGCTTCATCATATAGAGAGTCCTCTCGCTGAGACCCTGAACAATGTGATGATGTCGAGGGGATTTCATAGCGAGCTCGCTTAGTCGGTCTGGGACTGCGTTCCATGTCAGAGACCTCACCCTGGGATCTATGAGACACCCCGGGAGAACATTGTTGTTCCAACTGAGGGGAACCAGGGGGCAATGATTCCACAGTGCCCATGGCTTGAGATGCCGGCCTGGACTGCAAGGCTTCTAATATCTTAGCCATAGTCTCAGAAAGTCTTTCAGTAAAAACTGCAAACTCCGTCCCTGTCACCTGGACAGTGTTAACAGGTGGTTCTCCCTGGGCCACCCTTAGCAGAGGCTCCGGCTGAGAAAGTGCCACAGGGGCCGAGCATTGCACACAATGAGGGTCAGCGGAACCTGCCGGCAGTATAGCCGTACATGCTGCACAGGCAGCATAGTAAGTATGTGCTTTGGCACCCTTGCTATTTGTGGACGACATGCTGTTGTCTCCTCTGAGCAATACAGGAGGGTATATAGCCAAAAACAACCGTGCACCATACAGTGTAAAGTATAGCCTATAATCATATAATCTATAAGTACATTTCTGCACCAGTGGGGCCAGCACCTAGGTGCTGCTTACCGCCCGCGCAATGCGGTTGTGTGGTCACCAGAATTCCTGCCTGGGTCTCCCTGAGCTTGTCTCCCTTCTCCAGCGTTAGCAGAGCTGAGAGGAATGGCTGCCGGCGTCCTGAGGAGAGGAGGGAGCCGTGGGCGTGACCCAGAAAAGTGCGGGAACTGGTGCCCCACTGTGCACAGTGAGGGGGGTGGAGTATGCAAAGCATGCTCCAGCCCTCAGTTGCTGACGTCCTTTACAGCGTCCCGCCCTTCCCCTGACTGGCAGGCCTGGGGGCGGGAAAAGAATGAGACTAGGCCGCAAAAGCCGGGGACTAAAGTTATAAGCGCGGCCGCCGTATAAGCGCGGTCGGCGCGGAAGTCCCCGGCGCACTAACAGTCCCAGCCGCGCCGCAGTGATAACAATGGCAGCGGCGGTCAGCGCGGCAGTCCCCATACACTAACACACTCAGCGACGCTGCAGTGTGTAAAGGCACAAACGCAGTCAGCGCCGCGGTCCCCGGTGCACTAGCACACCCAGCAATGCTGGAGTGTTGCTGTGCGCGGTCCCCACGGGGACACAGAGTACCTCAAAGTAGCAGGGCCATGTCCCTGAACGATACTCGGCTCCTATCCAGCAGAGTCCTCAGGAGCTGTGGATGGAGCACGGTCTCATGTGCCTGGAGACCGATAGGATCCCACTTCACCCAGAGCCCTAAGGGGGATGGGGAAGGAAAACAGCATGTGGGCTCCAGCCTCCGTACCCGCAATGGATACCTCAACCTTAACAACACCGCCGACAAGAGTGGGGTGAGAAGGGAGCATGCTGGGGGCCCTGTTATGGGCCCTCTTTTCTTCCATCCGACATAGTCAGCAGCTGCTGCTGACTAAGCTGTGGAGCTATGCATGGATGTCTGCCTCCTTCGCACAAAGCATAAAAACAGAGGAGCCCGTGGCAGCACGGGGGGTGTATAGGCTGAAGGGGAGGGGCTTTACACTTTTAGTGTAATACTTTGTGTGGCCTCCGGAGGCATAGCTATACACCCAATTGTCTGGGTCTCCCAATGGAGCGCCAAAGAAATATTTTGTTTGGGTTTGGTTTATTTGTCCAATTACTTTTGACCTCCTAAAATGTGGAGTGTTTGTAAAGAAATGTGTACAATTCCTACAATTTCTATCAGGTATTTTTGTTCAAACCTTCAAATTAAACGTTACAATCTGCACTTGAATTCTGTTGTAGAGGTTTCATTTCAAATCCAATGTGGTGGCATGCAGAGCCCAACTCGCGAAAATTGTGTCACTGTCCAAATATTTCTGGACCTAACTGTACATACAATAAATACTGTTCACACTTATGAGACACAAATATATACATCTAAACTATGCTTGTGAGGTGATACAGGGGCTTGCCATGCACATCTTTAACCAGGTACATATTTCTGGCCATGAACAATGGGAGCTGTTTCACCATCTCACACTGGCATTATGGCGGCACTGAGAGGAAGTGACTCATGTTAGCTACAGGTGTCATCACATGACCCTGTGCTACCATGGCAACCACCGGAAGTCACGTGATCACGCACGTCACTTCCGGTGGGGTCGGCAGTAAGTAAAATCAATGGCCGCACGCATATAAATCTCGCTGCCAGACTTTGGCAGCGAGACGTAAGGGGTTAAATGTTCCGGGTGGAATGCGATTCCACTCGGAACATGCAGGCACACATGTCAGCTGTTGAAAACAGCTGATCTGTGCGCGGATCGCCGCGTTCTGCCCACGGCAGGGGGGCGGGGACTATCCTCACACGCTCCATGACGGATAGATCTGTCAAGGGTCATGAAGGGGTTAAAAAACCCAAACACATGATGAAGGAACAAAGCAGCTTCACCGAGGGTGACGAAAGACACCGGGCACAAGGATCATCACTGACGTGTATGAGGACAGGCTGCTGTCGCACGTCGTCTTCACCCTGTAGTTGTCCTCATTGAAGTTGAACATCTTGTTAAGATTCCAACCATTACACTGCGAGAGAGGAAGGAACAGGGGTCAGATTTACTGAATCTGATGGCTCTCCTCAAATACTCTGTGCTGCAGAGAACAAGCCATGGGGGCCCCGTGCGTCAGGGGCCACACCTGCTCCCCGCGCCACCCACGGAGGGGCCCCGTTCGTCAAGGGCCACCCCCGCTCTCAAGCTCTGACACTTGGGGGTCCCAATGGGTTATCTCGGCATATGGAGCACTTACTTATGCTGCAGAGAATAACCCATGGGGGCACCTTGCGTCAAGGGCCTTCCCCGCGCCACCCACGGAGGGGCCCCGTTCGTCAAGGGCCACCCCCGCTCCCAAGCTCTGACACTTGGGGGTCCCAATGGCTTATCTCGGCATATGGAGCACTTACTTATGCTGCAGAGAATAACCCATGGGGGCACCTTGCGTCAAGGGCCTTCCCCGCGCCACCCACGGAGGGGCCCCGTTCGTCAAGGGCCACCCCCGCTCCCAAGCTCTGACACTTGGGGGTCCCAATGGGTTATCTCGGCATATGGAGCACTTACTTATGCTGCAGAGAATAACCCATGGGGGCACCTTGCGTCAAGGGCCTTCCCCGCGCCACCCACGGAGAGGCCTTGTTCGTCAAGGGCCACCCCCGCTCCCAAGCTCTGACACTTGGGGGTCCCAATGGCTTATCTCGGCATATGGAGCACTTACTTATGCTGCAGAGAATAACCCATGGGGGCACCTTGCGTCAAGGGCCTTCCCCGCGCCACCCACGGAGGGGCCCCGTTCGTCAAGGGCCACCCCCGCTCCCAAGCTCTGACACTTGGGGGTCCCAATGGGTTATCTCGGCATATGGAGCACTTACTTATGCTGCAGAGAATAACCCATGGGGGCACCTTGCGTCAAGGGCCTTCCCCGCGCCACCCACGGAGGGGCCCCGTTCGTCAAGGGCCACCACCGCTCCCAAGCTCTGACACTTGGGGGTCCCAATGGGTTATCTCGGCATATGGAGCACTTACTTATGCTGCAGAGAATAACCCATGGGGGCACCTTGCGTCAAGGGCCTTCCCCGCGCCACCCACAGAGGAGCCCCGTTCGTCAAGGGCCACCCCCACTCCCCGCGCCACCCACGTAGGGGCCCCGTGCGTACAAGGGCCACCCCCACTTCCAAGTTCTGACACTCAAGGGCCCCCATGGGTTATCGCCACTTACCATCAGAGTCTAGGTCAATCAATTTGCTCCTAATTTAGACAAAGTAGCTGGGAAGTTTAGCAACCAACTTGTACATGTGAGGTCTGCCTATTTTATAACAGGTGTAATATGTATTTGCAAAACTTCCAGTTTTTGATTTGCATGAACTACATTACTTCTTTGTTTTAGTAGTAACAAGTACATAATGAGGTGATCTACACCAATAGTATCCATCCATCTCTTGGACTGGGCACCATCAGTAGTGTTTATTAGGCCCCAGGTACTTTAGGACATCTCAATATTCCTTCTAGAAAGGCAGTCAGGCGCATAAAGTTAACTGGAAGAATATTAAAACATTAAGGAACAGTGTGACAACTACTTATCAGTGCTAAAGGCACCACAAAAGACCACAGCATGGTAAAACTCTTGGTTTTGACCAGTGACAACATACACAGCAAAAATGCATTGTAAACAAATGTACGTTTTGGCTCCAATATCATTTAGATAACATTAAATCTTGCTAAAAAGTGTGTGTGTGTCTTACACTTCCAAGGGCGGCTTATTCTGATGGAGGAGAACGCTGACAGCATCCTTCCTGATCGCTGAAAGACCTATTGTCTCTTCCTGCCCCACACTGATCTGTGTGATCGGTGCGGTGCAGGAGAAAGATACCAGGACCTGCATGGATGCTGCACGTCCTGTGTAGCTGAAGGAACCTTCAGCTCATGTGATCAGTCATATTCCTGGAAGGAATTTCAAAATGTGGTAATGCATAGAGTGGTTGTGCATATTTATGCCATAATCACTAATATTTTGAACATGAAAATATCCAAAAAAAAATAAAGGGTTCATCATGGTGCTAATATTAATCAAAGCTCATTCTATCTGATATCGAGATTCAATTCCTCTACAGTATATACTATATACATTGATTAACAAGATGACATGATGACTACCTGCTGCCACCACTAAAGTGTACAGTGTATACTTGATTTATACACTATACAGATTATACTTTATACCAACATGCAGCGTTTTTGGGCTGTCAAAATGATGAGTCCCAGATGGAATCGTCAGCTCTGCAACATGCTCATAGACATACATGCTTCTGCTACATTCTCATAGACATGCACGGCTCTGCTACATGCCCATAGACATACATAGCTCTGCTATATGCCCATAGACACGACGGCTGTGCTACATGTGCTTAGATATAGATGGCTCTGCTACAGCCCATAGGCAGGCCCATAAACATGTGTGGCTCTGCTACATGACCATAGACCTACACGGTTCAGCTACATGCCCATAGACATACACGGCTCAGCTTCATGCCCATAGACATACACAACTGTTACATACTGTTACGTCCGGGTGGTGGAAACTCTGGACCGTACACCGGTTTCCCTTGAGGAGGCAGCCAGGCCAGTCACCTCGCCAGAGGGTCTGGATGCACGGCAGCCGAAGCACTGTTGGTAGTCAGGCAGTCCGTAGGTGAGCTGGAAAGGTGGATGTCATGGAACAAACGGAGTTCTGGACGGTAGTCTGGGTGACGAGGCTCAGGGTCCGAGGCCGGGTAGTAGGGTCAGGCGGGATCCGGAACCTGCTGAGCGATGGGACGGGTCACCAAACGGAGCCAGGGACTGGAGACTGGCGGAGCTGCAGAGGTGGTGGAACATCCGCCGAAGTCACCGTCTGGGTACTGTAATGGACGTGGTTCGGAGCGGCTGGCGTGGCAGAACAGGCTCTACGAGACAGGACAGGGTTAATACAGAGCAAGCAATACGGGGACCTGAACTCCTAGTCTATCAAACACGTAGAACAGGCCCCGCCCACCAGGAAAGTGAATCTTAATATACCCTGTACCTGTCTAAGCAATTTCCTGTTTCTAGGTGCTGGCCCTTTAAGAAAGGGTCAATGACCGCGCGCGCGCCCTAATGCGCATGCGCGAGGCCAGAGTACCAGAAGCCAGTCCAGGGAGCGGTGCAGAGGAAGCAGGAGTGCCCGGCTGGGTGTCCCACGTCGCAGAGGAGCGCCGGGAGCGGGGAGCTGGACGCATGGAGGGCGCAGGCGGGGAAGAGGAGGCCGGGATCGGAGTGGTGAGCAGGGGACGCCGCCGGGGAGCGGGCCACGGGGACCGGAGAGCGGGGCCAGGGGACTGGGAAGCGTGACACATACCCATTTATATACACAGCTCTGCTACATTCCCATAGACGTAGACAGCTTTGCTACATTCCGATAGACAGACATGGCTCTCCTACATGCCTACAGACTTACACGGCTCTGATATATTCCGATAGACATACACAGCTTTCCTACATGCTCCTAGACATACACAACTCTGCTACATGCTCACAGGCATGTACACCTCAGCTGCAAGACCACAAACATACACAGCCCTAATACATGCACAGCATAGAAATGCACATTAGACCAGTGGAAATCTTTGCTTTGGTCTGATGAGTCCAAATTTGAGATCTTTGGATCCAGCCACCGTGTCTTATGCAATGCAGAAAAGGTGAACGGATGAACTCTACATGCCTGGTTCCCACCGTGAAGCATGGAGGAGGTGTGATGGTGTGGGGCTGCTTTGCTGGTGACACTGTTGGGGATTTATTAAGAATTGAAGGCATACTGAACCAGCATGACTACCACAGCATCTTGTAGTGGCATGCTATTCCATCCGGTTTGCGTTTAGTTGGACTATCATTTATTTTTCAACAGGACAGTGACCCCAAACACACCTCCAGGCTGTGTAAGGGCTATTTGATTAAGGAGAGTGATGGGGTGCTACGCCAGATGACCTGGCATCCACAGTCACCAGACCTAAACCCAATTGAGATGGTTTGGGATGAGATGGACTGCAGAGTGAAGGCAAAAGGGCCAACAAGTGCTAAGCACCTCTGGGAACTCCTTCAAGACTGTTGGAAGACCATTTCCGGTGACTACCTCTTGACGTTCCTCAAGAGAATACCAAGAGTGTGCAAATCAGTAATCAAAGCAAAAGGTGGCTACTTTGAAGAACCTAGAATATAAGACATATTTTCACTTGTTTCACACTTTTTTAAGTATTTCATTCCACATATGTTAATTCATAGTTTTGATGCCTTCAATGTGAATCTATAATTTTCAGAGTCATGAAAATAAAGAAAACTCTTTGAATGAGAAGGTGTGTCCAAACATTTGGTCTGTACTGTATATCCACCACATGTACACTATTGCTTACATCAGTATTTGTAAGTGAATACTGGGAAAGGAACATAAACAGATAAAATCTATTATGGAAAGATCTGCACCTCTTTTGTGTTTTGCACCCAATCCTGGTTTTGACTTAAAAACTTCAAACTCAAATCCAGGGCAAGATAAGGCTGCTTTCACACCTCCGGTTTTTGCTATGCGGCACAATCCGGCACTTTGCAGGAAAAACGCAACCGTTTTTTTGTGCTGCCGGTTGCGTTTTTCCTGCATAGACTTTAATTAGTGCCGCATGGCCTTGCGTTCCGTCTGTTTTTTGCCGCATGCAGCAGATTTAGCCGATGCGGCGGCCGGATGGAACGCTGCCTGGCACGTTTTTTTGTGCGGCAAAAAAAACCGCATCGCGCCGCATCCAGCCGATGCGGCGCTTTTCCCAATGCATCCCTATGGATGCCGTATGCGGCGCGATACAGCAAACACCGCATCCGGCCGCCGCATGCGTTTTTTGCCACTGCGCATGCTCAGTAGCATGCCGCAAGCGGCAAAAACCAGACTGGCCGCATGTAAAAAACATATGCAAAGGATGCGGTGTTTTCACCGCATCCGTTGCATAGGTTTCACAGCCGGATTGAGCCACACGGCTCAAACTGGATGTGTGAAAGCAGCCTAAGTCTGTCTGAATGTGTCCTTGGTGTTAATATCCAATAGTGATGTGTCAGTCACGAACAATCCAACACAAAGAGCCAGCTCCCTGCTGTGACTGACAGGAGCCGGCACCCCAGTAAGGCCTAAGACACACGGCGAGAAAAACGGTGCAAGTGGAGTGCGATAAAACATCGAATTCCACTCGGACCAATAATAGCTTGTGTGTCAGCGCACATGAGCGATTATTTTCTCAGCCCTAATCGGACCGAGGAGACAATCGCACCATTATGCGATTGTAATGCGAGACTCTTTCTCTCGCACCCATTCAAGTGTATGGGGAGAGAGAAAAATCGCACTGCACTCGCAGTACACCGGTGTACCGCGCATGCAGAGCAAGAATCGCAATAGCCGGCTACGGAGGAGAGAGGGAGATAAATCCTTCCCTCCCCTCCTCTGTGCTGGCCCGCCCCTCCGCAGAGCCGGCCCACCCCCCGCAGGTGAGGTCTGTTGACACAGTCGGACCTCAGTCGCAGGGACACTCGCATGACACTCTGCTCTGCTGTACTGCCAGTGTGAGCCGAGTGTCATGTGAGGGGATTGCAGTAGATCCCCGTGTGGCCCCGGCCTAAGAGCCACTAAATTCTATTAATGGCTGTCACTGGGCGTAAAAGTCCGGCGTTCAGTGGACAAAACCCTGCCTACTTGCACAAAAGCCCGCCCACTCAAATATGTAATTGGCCTCTTGTGAGTGGGTGGGGTTTAGCAATGGGTGGGCAGGGTTTCTGTGGCTTTATTATAATCTTAAATATGTGTTCACCTTGGGTGAACACTTATTTAATAGGGTTCCATTTAGGATCTGAAAGAGCCTCTTTTTGGTGAATGGAGCCATGTGTGCTGGATCACCGAAAAAGAGCCAGACTGCCCATCACTACTATCCAAGGCCTGAAGAACGACGACTCTTCTGTAAAGTACATGGGTTACAGCAGCAGTTGTCATACCATTCCCCACCCCCTGGCATCATAGATGTGTACTGCTACTGGCTGAAGCTGCAGGAGCCGTATGGTCCTGAAGGCAGTGCAGAATGCTAATTCCTAAGGAAAGGATTTATACTTGTACCAACAGAATGACGGCAGTAATATGGGATCGTTTTTCATATGATTTCTCCATCATTTCCTGCAGCTTCAGCCGCTCAATAATCACATATGATACCATGGCGAGGTGTGACAACTGCTGCAATCCTTCAAACCTGTAGTACTGCTGCCATTGTACTGGGATCCTAGAGAGGTATACTACTGGGAACACAGCGGAGGGGAGAAACACAGCAGGATCAAGAAGGTCCGAATGTCACCCCCTGCCTTTTAAAAAACATATAGAATTATATTATTGCTACTTATCTGAAACTTTGTGATGAGCTTTTCCTGAACAGGACTTTCATTAATTGTTCTTCTACACACATTATTTATGTAGCAACATGTACTTTATGTTGTAAAAATTATGTGGGTTGTACTTCTCGTACTTTAAGGACGAGGATTTCAGAGCACATACGTATCCCCATAGCCGCCCAAGATAAAACTTCTTTGAGCTATGCTACACTTGTCAGAAAGCGTTCATTATCAGGATTGACCAGACACTATATTGAAAACCATGCAGGAGACTTTTCTACACTTAGGATTACGGGCATAGAACATATTCCTAGACCTCCGCGCGGAGGTGATTGGTTTAAAGCCTTACTACTAGCAGAAGCTAAGTGGATTCTTAAGCTAAATTCCAGATACCCTAACGGGTTTAATTATCGCTCCGACCTGAGATTCATTTTCTGATAGATGGATACGCCCGGGCACTTGTAGTCCTGAGATAATGAGGCATTATAATTATGGGGATTGTAGTTAATACGAGTGTGTGTTTCTTTGCTAATTACGTTCCACATACACATTTTTTTGACATTTTTTTGACATATATATTTTTTGACACACAAAATTCAGTTCAATATGAATCATACACATATCCATATATATATATATATATATATATATATATATATATATATTTCATGCCTTTTCATTCCCTCCCTGTTACGGGGGGCTGTCTGATAACCTAAAGGAGTATCAGACAGTCAGGGTCCACCGTGCAAAGACTCTGCTGCAGACTATGGCAGAGTGCAATACCTCTGTTAACTCACAGAAGGATATAATAAGTAAGTAAAGCAATTCCTCCCTTACTTGGAGGGTGTGTGAAATGATCTCTGTTAATAATCACAGAGGCAAAGGCAATGTGTGCGAAATGGCACCTACCTAGGTCCGCTCTTCTAGTGGTGCAAAAGAGACGAACAGCAGCGTAAGCCGCACAAAGCTCCTACCTGTGTTCGCTCCACTAGTGTGCGAGGACACGAACCACTAGATATGGCACCTGCCTAGGTCCGCTCTTCTAGTGGTGCAAAAGAGACGAACAGCAGCGTAAGCCGCACAAAGCTCCTACCTCTGTTCGCTCCCCTAGTGTGCGAGGATACGAACAACTGCCAGACGCAGTATAAGGAACGTTACCCTAGCGGCAACGTCCAGCTACGAGTCGAACCACAAGGCCCAGCCAGACCATGTGCCTCAGGCACCTGCCTATGTCCGCTCCCCTAAGAGGTAAGGATACGGACAGCAGCCGAAGCTGTAAGGTATAAGAACGCTACCCTGCCGGTAGCGCTCACCTAGCATAGACAGAAGAATGCCTAGAGGAACGCGCACAGAGCGTCTACTCTTATGCATGAACCAAGAGGACTGAGCGCCATGCGGCGTGTGTCAGGGTCTTATATAGACTCTGTGCCTCATCCAAGATGGAGGACACCAGAGCCAATCCGCTGCCAGAACGACAGAGTGACATCATGCTGGCCTATCACCGAGCAAGGCATCACAAGCACATGACCAGCGACCAATCGGCATAGAAGGTGTCAGAGACATGTGACCTCGTGTCAGCGATGATGTCACCCGCACATGTGCAATGGCTCCAAGATAGGACTTAGTCTCCGGCGCTCGCACATGTGCAGTAGCAAGAAATCTGGACTTAGTCTCCAGCGCTCGCACATGTGCAGTAGCAAGAAATCTGGACTTAGTCTCCAGCGCTCGCACATGTGCAGTAGTAAGAAATCTGGACTTAGTCTCCAGTGCTCGCAGCAGTACCTCCCCCTCAAGGGCCCCCCTCCCGGCGACGCAGGTAATCGGCAACTAAGTCGGGAGCATGGACAGCCTCCTCAGGCTCCCAAGAGCGATGTTCCGGGCCGTAACCCTCCCAATCTATCAAGAAGAACCTGCGCCCTCTAACCATCTTAGAACCAACTATGGCTCGTACCTCATAGCTAGAGCGAGAAGAATCAGAGGCAGGAGAGTGCACTTCACGAGTGTGAGGTAAAATAGCCGGCTTTAGCAGTGAGACATGGAATTTGTCATGAATCTTAAGATGGACGGGTAACTTCAATTGGTAGACTACAGGATTTACCTGTCGAAGAACCTCATAAGGACCCAGGAAGCGAGGAGCAAATTTGACAGAGCTCACTCTAAGTCTCACGTGTTTTGCAGAGAGCCACACAAAGTCCCCTGGAGAAAAGACAGGAGCCGGGCGACGAAACCGATCGGACACCGTCTTCATACGGTCCTTAGCTGCTTGGATCGACTCTTGAGTCCGATCCCAAACCTCTCTGGCATTAGTTGCCCAGTCGGCCACAAGAGGAGGAGGTGCAGCAGCGGGAAACGGTACCGGTACCCTAGGGTGTTGCCCATTATTGAGTACGAACGGTGTCTGCCCAGTGGCCTCAGCCAGCGAATTGTTAAGGGCAAATTCTGCCCAGGGTAGGAGGGAGGACCAGTTATCGTGGTTCTCAGCAACAAAGTGTCGAAGGTATATAATCATAGATTGATTGGTACGCTCAACCAAACCATTGGTCTCCGGATGGTATGCCGAAGAGAGATTCAACTCAATTTGCAGAAGGCTACAAAGATCTCGCCAGAAACGGGAAGTAAATTGTGGGCCTCTATCACAAATGATACGATCTGGCATCCCGTGAAGCCTAAAGACATGCTTGAGGAATAGTTTGGCTAGTACCCTGGAAGATGGGATTCTCGATAACGGTACGAGATGAACCATCCGGGAGAAATGGTCCGTAATGACCCACACAAATCTATGTCCCTGTGAACATGGAAGATCACCCACAAAGTCCATGCCTACCACCTCCCATGGTCTATCTGGCACTGGTAAAGGATGCAAGAGTCCAGCCGGTCTCTGCCGTAATGGACGGTTGCGAGCACACGAGTAGCAGGAACCGACATATCTCTTGACGTGGCTGGCTAAGTGTGGCCACCAATACCACCTCTCCAGTAACTCTCGTGTCCGCCTAATACCAAAATGCCCACCCACCTTTGAGGTGTGGGCCCATGACAGTATATCATTCTGTCGATCAGGCGGAACAAAGGTCTTGCCCGGTGGGATTTGGTCTAACGTCACAGGGGAGAGCGTATGAAAAACCCTGGAGGGAAGGATAAGACGAGGTTCGTCAATCTCCTCCTGGGTAGAAAGCATAGAGCGAGACAGGGCGTCTGCCTTGTTATTCTTACTCCCAGACAGATAGTTGATGGAGAAGTGAAAGCGGGAGAAAAACAAGGACCAGCGGGCTTGGCGAGGATTCAGACGCTGAGCGGTTTGTAAGTACGTCAGATTCTTATGGTCTGTATAGACCTGGAAGAAGGGAATTTTGTTACTTACCGTAAATTCCTTTTCTTCTAGCTCTTATTGGGAGACCCAGACGATTGGGGTATAGCTACTGCCCTCCGGAGGCCACACAAAGCACTACACTAAAAAGTGCAAGGCCCCTCCCCCTCTGGCTATACCCCCCCGTGGTATCACGGGTTCTCCAGTTTTAGTGCCAAAGCAAGAAGGAGGAAGCCAATAACTGGTTTAAACAAATTAACTCCGAATAACGTCGGAGAACTGAAAAACCGTTCAACATGAACAACATGTGTACCCGCAAACAACCAAGAAATCCCGAAGGACAACAGGGCGGGTGCTGGGTCTCCCAATAAGAGCTAGAAGAAAAGGAATTTACGGTAAGTAACAAAATTCCCTTCTTCTTCAGCGCTCTATTGGGAGACCCAGACGATTGGGACGTCCAAAAGCTGTCCCTGGGTGGGTAAAGAGATACCTCATGTTAGAGCTGCAAAACAGCCCTCCCCTACGCGGGGATGTCACTGCCGCCTGCAGGACTCTTCTACCTAAGCTGGCATCCGCCGAAGCATAGGTATGCACCTGATAATGTTTGGTGAAAGTGTGCAGACTCGACCAGGTAGCTGCCTGGCACACCTGTTGAGCCGAAGCCTGGTGTCGTAGCGCCCAGGACGCACTCACGGCTCTGGTTGAATGGGCTTTCAGCCCTGAAAGAACCGGAAGCCCTGCAAAACGGTAGGCTTCCAGAATTGGTTCTTTGATCCATCGAGCCAGGGTGGCTTTAGAAGCCTGCAACCTCTTGCGCGTACCAGCGACAAGAGCATCGGAACGGCGTACGGGCGCCGTGCGTGAAATGTAGATTCTGAGTGCTCTCACCAGATCTAGCAAACGTAACTCATTCTCATACCGGTGAACCGGATGAGTGCAAAAGGACGGTAAGGAGATATCCTGATTAAGATGAAACGAGGATACTACCTTAGGGAGAAACTCCGGAATGATGCGCAGCACTACCTTGTCCTGGTGAAACACCAGGAAGGGAGCCTTGGATGACAGAGCTGCCAGCTCAGACACTCGCCGAAGCGATGTGATCGCAACGAGAAACGCCACCTTCTGTGACAGGCGAGAAAAGGAAACTTCCTTCAGAGGCTCGAAAGGCGGCTTCTGGAGAGCAACTAGAACCCTGTTCAGATCCCATGGATCCAACGGCCGCTTGTACGGGGGTACGATATGACAAACCCCCTGCGGGAACGTGCGCACCTTAGAAAGACGTGCTAGACGCTTCTGAAAAAACACGGATAGTGCTGAGACTTGCCCTTTGAGGGAGTCTAGCGACAAGCCCTTTTCTAACTCCTATTGTAGGAAGGAAAGAAAGATAGGCAATGCAAATGGCCAGGGAGACACTCCCTGAGTAGAGCACCAGATTAAGAAAACCTTCCACGTTCTGTGGTAGATCTTAGCAGACGTGGGCTTCCTAGCCTGTCTCATGGTGGCAACGACCCCTTGGGATAATCCTGAAGACGCTAGGATCCAGGACACACAAGCCACACAGTCAGGTTCAGGGCCGCAGAATTCCGATGGAGAAAACGGCCCTTGAGACAGTAAGTCTGGTCGGTCTGGTAGTGACCCCGGTCGGCCGACCGTGAGATGCCACAGATCCGGGTACCACGATCTCCTCGGCCAGTCTGGTGCGACGAGTATGACGCGGCTGCAATCGGATCTGATTTTTGCGCAGTACTCTGGGCAAGAGTGCCAGAGGTGGAAACACATATGTGAGCCGGAACTGCGACCAATCTTGCACTAAGGCGTCTGCCGCCAGAGCTCTGTGATCGCGCGATCGTGCCATAAATGCCGGGACCTTGTTGGTGTGCCGAGACGCCATTAGGTCGACGTCCGGCCCCCCCCCCAGCGGCAACAGATTTCCTGAAACACGTCCGGGTGAAGGGACCATTCCCCCGCGTCCATGCCCTGGCGACTGAGGAAGCCTGCTTCCCAGTTTTCTACGCCCGGGATGTGAACTGCGGATATGGTGGATGCTGTGTCCTCCACCCACATGAGGATTCGCCGGACTTCCTGGAAGGCTGCTGACTGCGTGTCCCTCCTTGGTGGTTGATGTATGCCACCGCTGTGGAGATGTCCGACTGGATTCGGATCTGCTCCCTTCTAGCCACTTTTGGAAAGCTAATAGGGTAAGATACCCTGCCCCGATTTCCAGCACATCGAACTGAAGGGTGGACTCCTGCTGAGTCCACGTCCCCTGAGCCATGTGGCGGAGACAAACTGCTCCCCACCCTGACAGACTCGTATCTGTCGTGACCACTGCCCAGGATGGGGGCTATGGCAATGAGGTGGGAATAAGCCACTATTGCAGAGAGTCCTCGGCCGTCAGGGAAAGGGAGACTTCCCGTCCAGGGAGGTTGACTGCCCATCCCATTGGCGGAGAATGTCCCATTGCCGTTGGCGCAGATGAAACTGCGCAAAGAGAACTGCCTCGATGGCTGCCACCATCTTCCTTAGGAAGTGCATGAGGCGCCTTAAGGGGTGCGACTGGCCTTGAAGGAGAGACTGCACCTCTGTCCGCAGTGAACGCTGCTGGTTCAGCGGAAGCTTCACTATGGCTGATAGAGTATGAAACTCCATGCCGAGATACGTTAGTGATTGAGTCGGAGACAGATTTGACCTTGCCAAATTGATGATCCACCCGAAAGTCTGGAGAGTCTCCAGCGTAACATTCAGGCTGCGTTGGCATGCCTCGAGGGAGGTTGCTTTGACGAGTAGATCGTCCAAGTACGGAATCACCGGGTGTCCGTGAGAGTGCAAGACTGCTACCACTGCTGCCATGACCTTGGTGCCCACCCGTGGGGCTGTCGCCAGACTGAATGGCAGAGCTACGAACAGAAGATGTTCGTCTCCTATCACAAAACGTAGAAAACGTTGGTGCTCCGTAGCAATTGGCACGTGGAGATAGGCATCTTTGATGTCTGTTGAGGCAAGGAAGTCTCCTCGAGACATTGAGGCAATGACGGATCGGAGGGATCCCATCCGGAACCGCCTGGCGTTCGCATGCTCGTTGAGCAGTTTCAGAACCAGAACAGGACGGAAGGAACCGTCCATTTTTGGAGCCACAAAGAGATTGGAGTACAAACCCTCGCCCTCGTTCCTGAGGGGGGACAGGGATCACCACTCCTTCTGCTCTTAGAGCGTCCACCGCCTGCAGCAGGGCATCTGCTCGGTGGAGAGGTGGGGCCGTTCTGAAGAATGGAGTCGGAGGACGAGAACAGAACACTGTCCTGTGCACGTGAGCACAATGTCCGTCACCCACCGGTCTGTGACCTGTGGCAGCTAAATGTCGCCAAAGGCGGGGGAGTCTGCCATCAACCGCGGATGCGGAGAGAGAGAGAGAGAGCTGAGAGTCCTGAGGAGACCGCCTTGGTAGCGGTTCCTCCGACCGCCTTCCTTGGGCGAGATTGAGCCCGGCCGGAATCTGAGCCCGTCTGAGGTTTTGTAGCCCTTTTGCACGAGGACAATTGGGACCTGCCGGAGCTTGGGAAGGACCGAAACCTCGACTGTACTTTTAGGACAGCATTAACAGGGTAAGTCGCAGTGCAGACATTGCGGGGTTACGGACGCCTCTGCGGTACAGATGTCCCTGCTCAAGGTCAGCTGCGCAAGAACAGCAGAAAAGGTTAGGTTGCCAATACGGCTGTGGATGCCGGAGCAACCGACACGCCGATAGCCTCCTAGACAGATTTCAACCAGAGTCCATCTGTCTGTGAATGGCATCTTGAAGTGAAGCCCCATCTCCAGTGCAACTATGGCTCTATATGCAAGCCTGGAGATTGGAGAATCCACCTTTGGACCCTGGGTCCAGCGCTGACCACGTCAGGGGAAAAAAGGGATAACGTGTATCCTAAAAACGTTTGGAGAAGACGCTTATCTGGTAAGCGTGGTGTTCCTGGACTGCTTCTCTGAAGTCAGCGTGGCCAGAAAAATACTCAATATCTGCGTGAGACACTGAAAAGGAACTTCTCCTGTTCGTCTCCTATCTCCACTGGGGGAGCTGAGGGAGAAAGATCCAACCTTCCATTGGTGGACGGTATAGGATCATTCCGTATGGCGTTACCACCCGGTGTATCCGGATTGAGAGCGATGTCAGTATCAAAGCCCTGAAGAGCTGCCTTTTGTTCAAGTAGATTGCCCATGGGTGCAAGTCTCTATATTATGACTACTCCGTCCCTGTCCATGGACAGGGTTGACAGGAGGTTTCTTTGGCCACAACTAGTAGAGCCCCGGCAGACGAAGTGCTAGAGACCCCGGCAGACGACGTGCTACAGGGGAGCATGCACACAATGGGACGGTGTCATGAACAGCATCCCATGTAGTAAAAACAGCACTGAAAACTGTGTTGCTTTTTTGCCGCTGCCGACTAGCTATCTAGAAGTATATAGCCAAGATTGGTGACCGTACATTGCAATGTATAGCATACAGGCATAAAGTACAAATGACCACTGCAGCACAAGCAATACAAGCAGCATAGAAGCCTGTGCCCTGGCACCCCTGCTCTTCTGCTGCTGTATACTAGTCATCTAGGGGAATATAGCCCAGAAGAGTGACCCTACAGTGCAATGTATAGCATACAAGCACAAGTACAAATGAACACTGCAGCACATGCAATCCAAGCAGCATAGAAGCCTGTGCCCTGGCACCTCTGCTCTTCTGCTGCTGTAGACTGGTCATCTAGGGGAATATAGCCCAGAAGAGTGACCATACAGTGCAATGTATAGCATACAAGCACAAGTACAAATGCACACTGCAGCCCATGCAATACAAGCAGCATAGAAAAACCTGTGCCCCAGCACCCTTGGTTTTCTGCTGCTGTAGTCTAGCCATTCCAGAAGAATATAGCTAAGACTAGCGACTGTACAGTGCAATGTATAGCATATCAGCATAAACACAAATGAACACCTCAGTCGTGCAAAACAAGCAGCCTAGAAAGCCTGTGCTCTAGCACACCTGCTTTCCTGCTGCTGATGTGTCGCTCCCCCAGCGGGCATATAGCGACCTATGCAGTTAAAAACAACACATGTATACACTGCAGTTATATCGTGGTCAGCACTATGTGTGCCTCTTACCGCCCGCCTATAAGCGGGTGTATGATCGCCACTGTCCTGCCTTGGTGCCCCGAGCTCTGCAGTAATGGCTGCCGGCTTCTTCCCCAGCTCGTGTGAGTAGGGGCGGGCCGTGGGCGTGCCCCCAAGGCAGAGCGGGAATCCGGCGTCCGACAGAGTGCAGTGAGAGGGCTGGAGCATGTAAAAAGGCTCCAGCCCTCGGCGCTGCTGATTGCTCAGCGCCTGTCCCCTTCCCTGAGTGACAGGGAGGGGGCGGGAACGAAGCGGCACTAGGCCGCAGAAGCCGGGGACTGGAGTTATAAGCGCCGCCGCCGTAAAAGCGCGGTCGGCGCCCAGTCCCCGGCGAACTACAAGTCCCAGCCGCGCCGCCGCTCCCGGAGCGTCCGGCGCGGTAGTTCCCAAAACACAAAGTCACTCAGCAAAGCTGCAGTGACTGTAACCCTTTACTGTCCCCGGCGCACTAGCACACCCAGCAAGTCTGGAGTGTGCTGTGCCTGTGTGTACGGGGACACAGAGTACCTGTAATGGTGCAGGGCCATGTCCCTGAACGGTACTCCAGCTCCACATCCAGCAGGTTCAAATGGGTCTGTGGATGGAGCCCGGCGTCAGAGCTTTGAGGCCGGCAGGATCCCACTTCCTCAGAGCCCCTCAGGGGGATGTGGAAGGAAAGCAGCATGTGGGCTCCAGCCTCCGTACCAGCAATAGGTACCTCAACCTTACAACACCATCCAGGGGTGAGAAGGGAGCATGCTGGGGACACTATATGTGTCCTCTTTTCTTCCATCCGAAATAGTCAGCAGCTACTGCTGACTAAAATCTGTGGAGCTATGCATGGATGTCTGACCTCCTTCGCACACAAAGCTAAAACTGGAGAACCCGTGATACCACGGGGGGGTATAGCCAGAGGGGGAGGGGCCTTGCACTTTTTAGTGTAGTGCTTTGTGTGGCCTCCGGAGGGCAGTAGCTATACCCCAATCGTCTGGGTCTCCCAATAGAGCGCTGAAGAAAGGATGTTTCGCTCCTTCCAGCAAGTGACGCCACTCCTCCAAGGCTAATCTGAAGGCGAGCAGTTCCCTATCCCCAATGGTATAGTTTCTCTCTGCTGGTGAAAAGGTTTTCGCAAAGAAGAAACACGGCCTTTTTCTACCTGCACCGTTCTTTTGATACAAGACCGCACCAGCACCCACTGAAGAGGCATCAACCTCTAAGAGGAAGGGCTTACTCTCATCGGGTCTTTGAAGAACGGGAGCAGTTGAAAAGTGTCTTTTTACTGCCTCAAAAGCCTGAGATGTCTCAGTAGACCAGGCTTTGGGATTAGCACCTTTCTTAGTCAAGGCCACCAAAGGGGCCACCAAAGTAGAAAAATGGGGTATGAACTGCCTGTAATAATTTATGAATCCTAAGAAGCGTTGCACCGCCTTCAAGGAATGAGGTTCGGACCACTGCAGGACAGCAGAGAGCTTCGCAGGATCCATAGCCAGGCCCTCTTGTGAGATAATGTAACCCAAAAAAGGCAATGAGGACTGCTCGAATACACATTTCTTGAGTTTAGCAAACAATGAGTGCTCCCTTAAACGGGAAAGGACACGAACGACATCCTGACGATGAGTCTCCAGATCAGGAGAAAAAATCAGGATGTCGTCCAGATACACCACTACTGAGGATAACAGTAAATCCCTGAACACATCATTTACGAAGTCCTGAAATACTGCGGGTGCATTACATAACCCAAAAGGCATGACGAGGTATTCATAGTGACCGTCTCGGGTGTTAAAAGCGGTCTTCCATTCGTCACCCTTTCGAATTCGTACCAAGTTATACGCACCCCGCAGATCCAACTTTGTAAAAACTTGAGCTCCTCTCAATCTGTCAAAGAGCTCCGAAATTAAAGGTAATGGGTATTTGTTCTTTATTGTGATTGCGTTGAGACCCCTGTAATCTATGCAGGGACGCAAATCACCCTCTTTCTTCCGAACAAAGAAAAACCCAGCTCCCGCGGGAGAGACAGACTTACGAATGAACCCCTTCTCTAAACTCTCTCTTATATAGGTCGACATGGCCTCCGACTCAGGTATCGACAGGGGGTAAACCCTGCCTTTAGGTGGAACCGAACCTGGGATAAGGTCTATGGCACAGTCATACGGCCTATGGGGTGGAAGAACCTCAGCACCCTGTTTGGAGAACACGTCAGCGAAATCCAGATAGGGTGTAGGTATGGGAGAGAGATCAGTAGATGCAACCGCAATGACCTTAGGTGGTAAGGGAAGACATCGGGACTGACATTTCGAACCCCAACTAATAATGCTGTCAGACTCCCAGTCAATGTGAGGAGCATGAGTCCGAAGCCATGGGAGACCCAGAAGGATGTCGTCTATACCCTCAGGCAAAACAAGAAAAGAAATCTCCTCTATGTGACCCTGAGACAGGGAAAGGCGCAAGGGAACTGTCCTCAATGTAATGGAGTCAGACAACATAGTTCCATTAACAACACGGACAGGAATAGGCGCCTCTAACATGATAGAGGGAATATTGTGTCCCTTTACAAATCCTGAGGACACAAAAGTCCCGTCAGCTCCGGAATCCACAAAAGCCATAATAGGCCATGTATTCTCAGATAACGAGAGCTGACCTGGGATACAACACTTAGAGGGTGCAGAAGACGTCTCTAGTAACCCCCCTCTAATGGTTACTAGGCCAGGGAGTTTCCCTGACGACTAGGACACTTGTTGGCATAGTGCCCAGCCTGACGACATACGTAACATATAGGAGGACCAGACTTGCGTAGTCTGGAAGACGTATGACCTAACTCCATAGGAGTGGGAGATGTTTCAGATGCTGAGGAAGATGGTAGTGGACCCTCAACAACTGGAATAGCCCGATGCTTAGGGCGTGAGGAAGAGACCTCGAGTCTACGTTCCTTATGGCGTACATCGATCCTCGTTGCTACTGTGATCAAGTCCTCCAGAGAAGCAGGGACCTCACGAGTAGCAAGAGCATCCTTGACATAGCCTGCCAACCCTCTCCAGAAGATAGGAATCAACACCTTCTCTGGCCAATCTAGTTCTGCCACCAGAGTTCTAAAAGCAATGGCATAAGAACTAGTGGATAACGAACCCTGAGATAGATCTAACAGTCTCAGGGCCGCATCATGGGTAACCTGCGGACCCATGAATACCGCCTTAAGAGCATCAAGAAAGTCTTGATGTCTCAGAGTAACCACATCAGAGCGCTCCCATAGGGGAGTCGCCCATTCTAAGGCTTTGTCCTGAAGTAAGGAGATGATAAAGCCTACTCTGGACCTCTCCGTAGAGAAGCGAGAAGAGTTGACCTCTAGGTATATCTGACACTGACTAATGAAACCACGACATTATCTGGCATCGCCAGAATATCTGTTTGGCAGAGCAAGTCGAGGATCATGTGCAGATGTCACCATGGTCTGAGGTTTATCCTCTATACTCTTGAGCCGTGACTCAAGTACTTGTATGTAACGGTGTAACTGCTGATATTCTTCCATAACTGCCAGACCCTTGGCTCAGTCCTAATGTTACGGGGGGCTGTCTGATAACCTAAAGGAGTATCAGACAGTCAGGGTCCACCGTGCAAAGACTCTGCTGCAGACTATGGCAGAGTGCAATACCTCTGTTAACTCACAGAAGGATATAATAAGTAAGTAAAGCAATTCCTCCCTTACTTGGAGGGTGTGTGGAATGATCTCTGTTAATAATCACAGAGACAAAGGCAATGTGTGCGAAATGGCACCTACCTAGGTCCGCTCTTCTAGTGGTGCAAAAGAGACGAACAGCAGCGTAAGCCGCACAAAGCTCCTACCTGCGTTCGCTCCACTAGTGTGCGAGGACACGAACCACTAGATATGGCACCTGCCTAGGTCCGCTCTTCTAGTGGTGCAAAAGAGACGAACAGCAGCGTAAGCCGCACAAAGCTCCTACCTCTGTTCGCTCCCCTAGTGTGCGAGGATACGAACAACTGCCAGACGCAGTATAAGGAACGTTACCCTAGCGGCAACGTCCAGCTACGAGTCGAACCACAAGGCCCAGCCAGACCATGTGCCTCAGGCACCTGCCTATGTCCGCTCCCCTAAGAGGTAAGGATACGGACAGCAGCCGAAGCTGTAAGGTATAAGAACGCTACCCTGCCGGTAGCGCTCACCTAGCATAGACAGAAGAATGCCTAGAGGAACGTGCACAGAGCGTCTACTCTTATGCATGAACCAAGAGGACTGAGCGCTATGCGGCGTGTGTCAGGGTCTTATATAGACTCTGTGCCTCATCCAAGATGGAGGACACCAGAGCCAATCCGCTGCCAGAACGACAGGAGTGACGTCATGCTGGCCTATCACCGAGCAAGGCATCACAAGCACATGACCAGCGACCAATCGGCATAGAAGGTGTCAGAGACATGTGACCTCGTGTCAGCGATGATGTCACCCGCACATGTGCAATGGCTCCAAGATAGGACTTAGTCTCCGGCGCTCGCACATGTGCAGTAGCAAGAAATCTGGACTTAGTCTCCAGCGCTCGCACATGTGCAGTAGTAAGAAATCTGGACTTAGTCTCCAGTGCTCGCAGCAACCGTAACACTCCCTCCCTTTCCTTCCCAAGGGACTTCATCTACACATACATTTATATTGCCAGTAGGCTATCCATGTACTCTTTTCCAAAAAGTGGCCTCTTATCTTATACTATCTTTATTAACATAAATCGTTTAATTGAAAATTAAAAATATAGGGGTTCTTTCTATATACTTATTATATTTACAGGGTAGATTTCAAAGGGTTTCTCCATTTCCCTCCAGTATATGGATATGATCGATCTGATCATTTTTCCATGGATTTCTTTGCTCATATCTCTCTTTTTCTGCACGGGTCAAGGAGAGATTTATATACACGCATATAGACAGCGCTGATCCCCGTAAGGTGATTGCTCATATCCACATTCGGTAATGTTAAATGAATTAATACAAATATAATCCACTGGACATATAAGTTTCACATTCTGGAGTATTAATGCCTATCGGATCAGTTAATATTGAATTTCATTGTTATTCTTACATTCATATTTATTTTTATTTTTATTCCACTTTTATATTTATTTTTATTTTCATTTTCCCCCTCTTCTGTTTTTCTTTATATACAATTAATTTCACATACTAATTCCATAATCTTAACTAAAGGGGTGACTCTATTAATCCTGACCTCCACCTGTTGTTTGCATGTAATTAGCATACCTCTACTCCTCCCTCTTACTCACTCATCAGATCAGTCTATTTTAGTAGCTCTGCAGTGTTCATGAGACACTTATGATTAAGGACCTTTTTGTTTTTAATAATAGTCCGAAACGAGTAAAGTTATCATGATCCCCATGTTTACCATCTGAGTGGATACTTGGTCTTCACGATGTTTTTAATGATGCTTCAATAAAGTCTTGGATGTTTTTACCTAAGGAGATTTTGTGCCGGATCATCCTCTTTTTCACTCCACGTTGCCTGTTACCGGTTGGGATAAACCGAAGGATCCTAGGCACCCACAAGGCTGAGCAGTCTAGGCAGCAGGTGAGCTGAAGTTTCCATCCTATTTACTTTTCCTGAACAGTCTGAGATGATTAGTTCACAATCTTCCATGGCATGGAGAAAATGCTGGTCATGTTCGGCATGTAAGGTGACACATCTGCTGGGAAGAAGACTACGCTCCTCAAGTGGTGTACAACTGGTGCGTGTGGAGGATCAGGCTGTGTCATAAGGAAGAAGACGATAATGTCATAAGGGACAAGCCCAGAAATGACATAGCAGTATCTCCTACAACAGAGAAGACGATGATGTCATAAGGGACAAGCCCAGAAATAACATAGCAGTATCTCCTACAACAGAGAAGACGATGATGTCATAAGGGAGAAGCCCAGAAATAACATAGCAGTATTTCCTACAACAGAGAAGACGATGATGTCATAAGATACAAGCCCAGAAATGACATGGCAGTATCTCCTACAACAGAGAAGACGATGATGTCATAAGGGAGAAGCCCAGAAATAACATAGCAGTATCTCCTACAACAGAGAAGACGATGATGTCATAAGGGACAAGCCCAGAAATGACATAGCAGTATCTCCTACAACAGAGAAGACGATGATGTCATAAGGGACAAGCCCAGAAATAACATAGCAGTATCTCCTACAACAGAGAAGACGATGATGTCATAAGGGAGAAGCCCAGAAATAACATAGCAGTATCTCCTACAACAGAGAAGATGATGATGTCATAAGATACAAGCCCAGAAATGACATAGCAGTATCTCCTACAACAGAGAAGACGATGATGTCATAAGGGAGAAGCCCAGAAATAACATAGCAGTATCTCCTACAACAGAGAAGACGATGATGTCATAAGGGACAAGCCCAGAAATGACATAGCAGTATCTCCTACAACAGAGAAGACGATGATGTCATAAGGGACAAGCCCAGAAATGACATAGCAGTATCTCCTACAACAGAGAAGACGATGATGTCATAAGATACAAGCCCAGAAATGACATAGCAGTAACTCCTACAACAGAGAAGACGATGATGTCATAAGGGAGAAGCCCAGAAATAACATAGCAGTATCTCCTACAACAGAGAAGACGATGATGTCATAAGGGAGAAGCCCACAAATAACATAGCAGTATCTCCTACAACAGAGAAGACGATGATGTCATAAGGGACAAGCCCAGAAATGACATAGCAGTATCTCCTACAACAGAGAAGACGATGATGTCATAAGATACAAGCCCAGAAATGACATAGCAGTATCTCCTACAACAGAGAAGACGATGATGTCATAAGGGAGAAGCCCAGAAATAACATAGCAGTATCTCCTACAACAGAGAAGACGATGATGTCATAAGGGAGAAGCCCAGAAATAACATAGCAGTATCTCCTACAACAGAGAAGACGATGATGTCATAAGGGAGAAGCCCAGAAATAACATAGCAGTATCTCCTACAACAGAGAAGACGATGATGTCATAAGGGAGAAGCCCAGAAATAACATAGCAGTATCTCCTACAACAGAGAAGACGATGATGTCATAAGGGAGAAGCCCAGAAATAACATAGCAGTATCTCCTACAACAGACAAGACGATGATGTCATAAGGGAGAAGCCCAGAAATAACATAGCAGTATCTCCTACAACAGACAAGACGATGATGTCATAAGATACAAGCCCAGAAATAACATAGCAGTATCTCCTACAACAGAGAAGATGATGATGTCATAAGGGAGAAGCCCAGAAATAACATAGCAGTATCTCCTACAACAGAGAAGACGATGATGTCATAAGGGAGAAGCCCAGAAATAACATAGCAGTATCTCCTACAACAGAGAAGACGATGATGTTATAAGGGAGAAGCCCAGAAATAACATAGCAGTATCTCCTACAACAGACAAGACGATGATGTCATAAGATACAAGCCCAGAAATAACATAGCAGTATCTCCTACAACAGAGAAGACGATGATGTCATAAGGGAGAAGCCCAGAAATAACATAGCAGTATCTCCTACAACAGACAAGACGATGATGTCATAAGATACAAGCCCAGAAATGACATAGCAGTATCTCCTACAACAGAGAAGACGATGATGTCATAAGGGAGAAGCCCAGAAATAACATAGCAGTATCTCCTACAACAGAGAAGACGATGATGTCATAAGGGAGAAGCCCAGAAATAACATAGCAGTATCTCCTACAACAGAGAAGACGATGATGTCATAAGGGAGAAGCCCAGAAATAACATAGCAGTATCTCCTACAACAGAGAAGACGATGATGTCATAAGGGAGAAGCCCAGAAATAACATAGCAGTATCTCCTACAACAGACAAGACGATGATGTCATAAGATACAAGCCCAGAAATAACATAGCAGTATCTCCTACAACAGAGAAGATGATGATGTCATAAGGGAGAAGCCCAGAAATAACATAGCAGTATCTCCTACAACAGAGAAGACGATGATGTCATAAGGGAGAAGCCCAGAAATAACATAGCAGTATCTCCTACAACAGAGAAGACGATGATGTCATAAGGGAGAAGCCCAGAAATAACATAGCAGTATCTCCTACAACAGAGAAGACGATGATGTCATAAGGGAGAAGCCCAGAAATAACATAGCAGTATCTCCTACAACAGACAAGACGATGATGTCATAAGATACAAGCCCAGAAATAACATAGCAGTATCTCCTACAACAGAGAAGATGATGATGTCATAAGGGAGAAGCCCAGAAATAACATAGCAGTATCTCCTACAACAGAGAAGACGATGATGTCATAAGGGAGAAGCCCAGAAATAACATAGCAGTATCTCCTACAACAGAGAAGACGATGATGTCATAAGGGAGAAGCCCAGAAATAACATAGCAGTATCTCCTACAACAGAGAAGACGATGATGTCATAAGGGAGAAGCCCAGAAATAACATAGCAGTATCTCCTACAACAGACAAGACGATGATGTCATAAGGGAGAAGCCCAGAAATAACATAGCAGTATCTCCTACAACAGACAAGACGATGATGTCATAAGATACAAGCCCAGAAATAACATAGCAGTATCTCCTACAACAGAGAAGATGATGATGTCATAAGGGAGAAGCCCAGAAATAACATAGCAGTATCTCCTACAACAGAGAAGACGATGATGTCATAAGGGAGAAGCCCAGAAATAACATAGCAGTATCTCCTACAACAGAGAAGACGATGATGTCATAAGGGAGAAGCCCAGAAATAACATAGCAGTATCTCCTACAACAGAGAAGACGATGATGTTATAAGGGAGAAGCCCAGAAATAACATAGCAGTATCTCCTACAACAGACAAGACGATGATGTCATAAGATACAAGCCCAGAAATAACATAGCAGTATCTCCTACAACAGAGAAGACGATGATGTCATAAGGGAGAAGCCCAGAAATAACATAGCAGTATCTCCTACAACAGACAAGACGATGATGTCATAAGATACAAGCCCAGAAATGACATAGCAGTATCTCCTACAACAGAGAAGACGATGATGTCATAAGGGAGAAGCCCAGAAATAACATAGCAGTATCTCCTACAACAGAGAAGACGATGATGTCATAAGGGAGAAGCCCAGAAATAACATAGCAGTATCTCCTACAACAGAGAAGACGATGATGTCATAAGGGAGAAGCCCAGAAATAACATAGCAGTATCTCCTACAACAGAGAAGACGATGATGTCATAAGGGAGAAGCCCAGAAATAACATAGCAGTATCTCCTACAACAGACAAGACGATGATGTCATAAGATACAAGCCCAGAAATAACATAGCAGTATCTCCTACAACAGAGAAGATGATGATGTCATAAGGGAGAAGCCCAGAAATAACATAGCAGTATCTCCTACAACAGAGAAGACGATGATGTCATAAGGGAGAAGCCCAGAAATAACATAGCAGTATCTCCTACAACAGAGAAGACGATGATGTCATAAGGGAGAAGCCCAGAAATAACATAGCAGTATCTCCTACAACAGAGAAGACGATGATGTCATAAGGGAGAAGCCCAGAAATAACATAGCAGTATCTCCTACAACAGACAAGACGATGATGTCATAAGATACAAGCCCAGAAATAACATAGCAGTATCTCCTACAACAGAGAAGATGATGATGTCATAAGGGAGAAGCCCAGAAATAACATAGCAGTATCTCCTACAACAGAGAAGACGATGATGTTATAAGGGAGAAGCCCAGAAATAACATAGCAGTATCTCCTACAACAGAGAAGACGATGATGTCATAAGGGAGAAGCCCAGAAATAACATAGCAGTATCTCCTACAACAGACAAGACGATGATGTCATAAGATACAAGCCCAGAGATAACATAGCAGTATCTCCTACAACAGAGAAGACGATGATGTCATAAGGGAGAAGCCCAGAAATGACATAGCAGTATCTCCTACAACAGAGAAGACGATGATGTTATAAGGGAGAAGCCCAGAAATAACATAGCAGTATCTCCTACAACAGAGAAGACGATGATGTCATAAGGAAGAAGCCCAGAAATAACATAGCAGTATCTCCTACAACAGAGAAGACGATGATGTCATAAGGGAGAAGCCCAGAAATAACATAGCAGTATCTCCTACAACAGAGAAGACGATGATGTCATAAGGGAGAAGCCCAGAAATAACATAGCAGTATCTCCTACAACAGAGAAGACGATGATGTCATAAGGGAGAAGCCCAGAAATGACATAGCAGTATCTCCTACAACAGAGAAGACGATGATGTCATAAGGGAGAAGCCCAGAAATAACATAGCAGTATCTCCTACAACAGAGAAGACGATGATGTCATAAGGGAGAAGCCCAGAAATAACATAGCAGTATCTCCAACAACAGAGAAGACGATGATGTCATAAGGGAGAAGCCCAGAAATAACATAGCAGTATCTCCTACAACAGAGAAGACGATGATGTTATAAGGGAGAAGCCCAGAAATAACAGAACAGTATCTCCTACAACAGAGAAGACGATGATGTCATAAGGGAGAAGCCCAGAAATAACATAGCAGTATCTCCTACAACAGAGAAGACGATGATGTCATAAGGGAGAAGCCCAGAAATAACATAGCAGTATCTCCTACAACAGAAAAGACGATGATGTCATAAGGGAGAAGCCCAGAAATAACATAGCAGTATCTCCTACAACAGACAAGACGATGATGTCATAAGATACAAGCCCAGAAATAACATAGCAGTATCTCCTACAACAGGGAAGATGATGATGTCATAAGGGAGAAGCCCAGAAATAACATAGCAGTATCTCCTACAACAGAGAAGACGATGATGTCATAAGGGAGAAGCCCAGAAATAACATAGCAGTATCTCCTACAACAGAGAAGACGATGATGTCATAAGGGAGAAGCCCAGAAATAACATAGCAGTATCTCCTACAACAGAGAAGATGATGATGTCATAAGGGAGAAGCCCAGAAATAACATAGCAGTATCTCCTACAACAGACAAGACGATGATGTCATAAGATACAAGCCCAGAAATAACATAGCAGTATCTCCTACAACAGAGAAGATGATGATGTCATAAGGGAGAAGCCCAGAAATAACATAGCAGTATCTCCTACAACAGAGAAGACGATGATGTCATAAGGGAGAAGCCCAGAAATAACATAGCAGTATCTCCTACAATAGAGAAGACGATGATGTTATAAGGGAGAAGCCCAGAAATAACATAGCAGTATCTCCTACAACAGAGAAGACGATGATGTCATAAGGGAGAAGCCCAGAAATAACATAGCAGTATCTCCTACAACAGACAAGACGATGATGTCATAAGATACAAGCCCAGAGATAACATAGCAGTATCTCCTACAACAGAGAAGACGATGATGTCATAAGGGAGAAGCCCAGAAATAACATAGCAGTATCTCCTACAACAGAGAAGACGATGATGTTATAATGGAGAAGCCCAGAAATAACATAGCAGTATCTCCTACAACAGAGAAGACGATGATGTCATAAGGAAGAAGCCCAGAAATAACATAGCAGTATCTCCTACAACAGAGAAGACGATGATGTCATAAGGGAGAAGCCCAGAAATAACATAGCAGTATCTCCTACAACAGAGAAGACGATGATGTCATAAGGGAGAAGCCCAGAAATAACATAGCAGTATCTCCTACAACAGACAAGACGATGATGTTATAAGGGAGAAGCCCAGAAATAACATAGCAGTATCTCCTACAACAGAGAAGACGATGATGTCATAAGGGAGAAGCCCAGAAATAACATAGCAGTATCTCCTACAACAGAGAAGACGATGATGTCATAAGGGAGAAGCCCAGAAATAACATAGCAGTATCTCCTACAACAGAGAAGACGATGATGTCATAAGGGAGAAGCCCAGAAATAACATAGCAGTATCTCCTACAACAGAGAAGACGATGATGTCATAAGGGAGAAGCCCAGAAATAACATAGCAGTATCTCCTACAACAGAGAAGACGATGATGTCATAAGGGAGAAGCCCAGAAATAACATAGCAGTATCTCCTACAACAGAGAAGACGATGATGTCATAAGGGAGAAGCCCAGAAATAACATAGCAGTATCTCCTACAACAGACAAGACGATGATGTCATAAGATACAAGCCCAGAAATAACATAGCAGTATCTCCTACAACGGAGAAGATGATGATGTCATAAGGGAGAAGCCCAGAAATAACATAGCAGTATCTCCTACAACAGAGAAGACGATGATGTCATAAGGGAGAAGCCCAGAAATAACATAGCAGTATCTCCTACAACAGAGAAGACGATGATGTCATAAGGGAGAAGCCCAGAAATAACATAGCAGTATCTCCTACAACAGAGAAGACGATGATGTCATAAGGGAGAAGCCCAGAAATAACATAGCAGTATCTCCTACAACAGACAAGACGATGATGTCATAAGATACAAGCCCAGAAATAACATAGCAGTATCTCCTACAACAGAGAAGATGATGATGTCATAAGGGAGAAGCCCAGAAATAACATAGCAGTATCTCCTACAACAGAGAAGACGATGATGTCATAAGGGAGAAGCCCAGAAATAACATAGCAGTATCTCCTACAATAGAGAAGACGATGATGTCATAAGGGAGAAGCCCAGAAATAACATAGCAGTATCTCCTACAACAGAGAAGACGATGATGTCATAAGGGAGAAGCCCAGAAATAACATAGCAGTATCTCCTACAACAGAGAAGATGATGATGTCATAAGGGAGAAGCCCAGAAATAACATAGCAGTATCTCCTACAACAGAGAAGACGATGATGTCATAAGGGAGAAGCCCAGAAATAACATAGCAGTATCTCCTACAACAGAGAAGACGATGATGTCATAAGGGAGAAGCCCAGAAATAACATAGCAGTATATCCTACAACAGAGAAGATGATGATGTCATAAGGGAGAAGCCCAGAAATAACATAGCAGTATCTCCTACAATAGAGAAGACGATGATGTCATAAGGGAGAAGCCCAGAAATAACATAGCAGTATCTCCTACAACAGAGAAGACGATGATGTCATAAGGGAGAAGCCCAGAAATAACATAGCAGTATCTCCTACAACAGACAAGACGATGATGTCATAAGATACAAGCCCAGAGATAACATAGCAGTATCTCCTACAACAGAGAAGACGATGATGTCATAAGGGAGAAGCCCAGAAATAACATAGCAGTATCTCCTACAACAGAGAAGACGATGATGTTATAAGGGAGAAGCCCAGAAATAACATAGCAGTATCTCCTACAACAGAGAAGACGATGATGTCATAAGGAAGAAGCCCAGAAATAACATAGCAGTATCTCCTACAACAGAGAAGACGATGATGTCATAAGGGAGAAGCCCAGAAATAACATAGCAGTATCTCCTACAACAGAGAAGACGATGATGTCATAAGGGAGAAGCCCAGATATAACATAGCAGTATCTCCTACAACAATTCAGTATTTTCAGTAGATTGAAAATATGGTAATAGGTTTTATAATCTGCAAACTCTCTGTTAAACTCCTTCCCCACAGAATACCACTATAGAAATTTACCCAATAATCACTATTATTATGAACATGATACAATATATAAATATACAAAGGACTCATCATGGTACTAATACTAATCAGAGCTTGCTTTATCTCATGTACAGATCGGACTCCTCTTTAATGAAATTAATTTAACCCCTTCAGCCCCAGAGCGGTTTCCGTTTTTGCGGTTTTGTTTTTTTCCTTCTCTTTCTTCCGAGAGCCGTAACTTTTTTATTTTTCTGTCAATCTTGCCATTAGAGGGCATGTTTTTTGCGGGACGAGTTGTACTTTTAAGTGAAACCATAAGTGTTACCATATAGTGTACTGGAAAACAGCAAAAAAATTCCAAGTGTGGAAAAACCGAAAAAAAGTGTGATTGCACAAGAGTTTTTGGGATGTTTTATTCAACGTGTTCACTATATAGTAAAACTGATGTGTCATTGTGATGCCTGAGGTCGGTGCGAGTTTGTAGACAACAAACATGTATAGGTTTACTTGTATCTAAGGGATAAAAAAATTCACAAGCTTGTCCAATTAAAGAGGCGCACGTTTTGCGCCATTTTACGAAACCCGTAGCGTTCTCTCTTTTCGGGATCTATGGCTAATTGATGGCTTATTTGTTGTGTCTCGAGTTGACATTTTTAATGGTGCAATTTTTGCGCAGATGCTACGTTTTGATCGCCTGTTATTGCATTTTGCGTAAAACTTGCGGCGATCAAAAAACGTTTGGCGTTTGGAATTTTTTTGCCACTATGCCATTTACCAATCAGATTAATTGATTTTATATTTTGATAGATCGGGCATTTCTGAACACGGTGATACCAAATATGTGTATATTTTTTATTTTTTGAACCCTTTAATTTTCAATGGGGTGAAGGGGGGGGGTGATTTGAACTTTTAGGTTTTGTTTTTTTTTTATTTATTTATTTTTTTTTTAAAAAACTTTTTATTGATTTTCCAATTTTTTATAAACATAACAAGATATTCATAGTTACACTAGGAAAAACATTTGTCTGACAATATGTGACATAATAGGGTGCGATGCCCCAACTTGATATTTTAAACTGTTTACCTGATTGATATGCTCTCTATTAAACCAAGGCAAAAGTACTAAGAAATAACAGACGCGATACAAGTCAATTAGAATCATTAAGGCCTTGTGCGCACTAGGCGTTTTTGCGGCGTTTTTTACCGCGTTTTTGTGCTGAAAACGCAGTGACATTGCTTCCCCAGCAATGTCTATGGGTTTTCAGAAGTGCTGTCCACACACAGCGTTTTTTTGTAGCTGCGTTTTTGTGGTGACCACAAAAATGCAGCATGTCAATTATTTCTGCGTTTTTCACTGCGTTTTTCACCCATTGAGTTCAATGAGATGTTCAACAACGCAATGAAAAACGCATATAGCTGCGTTTCTATGACTAAAAACGCAGCTATAAACGCAAGGGGTGGGCAGTAAAGTGACGTGTACAGGAAGAGGATTCCTTCTGTTGGTAAACACGGAAGCAGGAATCCTCCCGGTACCGTCACCGCTGCGTCCACAACCCGCCCGGTGCCATGTCAGCTCCGTGCGGCCCATGTCCGGGCGGGAGGTGGAGGCAGCGGCGAAAACAAAAGTGAACAGTAGAAAAAAAAAAAATGTCATATACTCACCTGTCTGCAGGGTCCCGGTGCCATGCCCGCTCCCAGATCCTGTCCCGGTACCGCCGCTCTGACTGTGTGCAGTCTCCCCGGGGCACGTACGAAGCTTGCAGGACCTGGCGGTGGATCACCTGATGCAGTCACCTGACGCATCAGCTGATCGTAATTCTCGCGGTGTCGCCCGGCCGGCTATCAGCTGATCCTGCCGTCAGGAGACTTCATCAGCTGATTACCGGCAGCTCCTGCAGCGATGAGACAGGATCAGACTCTCATCCGATCGCTGCAGGAGCTGCCGGTAATCAGCACAGACGTGAGTATTTATTTATTTGTTGGGGGGTTTTTTTGCACCGATGCTTCAGCTGATTGTATAATCGGCTTTTATACAATCAGCTGATGTGTGATGTGCTTCAGCCCCTAGAACCTGACACATCATCTGATCGTTTTGCCTTCCAGCAAACCGATCAGATGATATTGGATCCGGATTGGACGGCGCGGGACCCTAACCCAGGATTACTGCAGGGGGGGGTTCTTTATTTCAATAAAGATGGAGTCACTAATTGTGTTGTGTTTTATTTCTAATAAAAAAAAATGTCTGTGTGTTGTGGTTTTTTTTTATCATTACTAGAAATTCATGGTGGCCATGTCTAATATTGGCGTGACACCATGAATTTCGGGCTTAGGGCCAGCTGATAATATACAGCTAGCCCTAACTCCATTATTACCCAGTGAGCCACCCGGCATCAGGGCAGCTGGAAGAGTTGGATACAGCGCCAGAAGATGGCGCTTCTATGAAAGCGCCATTTTCTGGGGTGGCTGCGGACTGCAATTCGCAGTGGGCGTGCCCAGAAAGCATGGGTACTCTGCACTGTGGAATCCAATCCCCAGCTGCCTAGTTGTACCTGGCTGGACTCAAAAATTGGGCGAAGCCTATGTAATTTTTTTTTTTAATTATTTCTTGAAATTCATGAAATAAAAAAAAAAAAAAAGGGGCTTCCCTATATTTTTGATTCCCAGCCGGGTACAAATAGGCAGCTGGGGATTGGGGGCAGCCTGTACCTGCCTGCTGTACCTGGCTAGCATACAAAAATATAGCGAAGCCCATGTCATTTTTTTTTTTTTTTGGGCAACAAACTGCATACAGTCCTGGAAGGAGGATGCTGAGCCTTGTAGTTCTGCAGCTGCTGTCTGCTCTCCTGCATACACTAGTTCTGTAGCTGTCTGCTCTCCTGCATACAATGAACATTTTGAAGAAGGAAATGACATCAGACCTTTTTTTTTTCATCAACAATCTTTAATGGCATTGTGCACTGATTAAAAACGCAGTGAGCAAAAACGCAGCAAAAAACGCACCAAATCGCGGTAAAAACGCATGCGTTTTTTTAGCCGCGGGTGCGTTTTTTTAGCCGCGGGTGCGTTTTTTGAGACAAAAACGCACATAAAAATACAGCGTGAAAAAAACGCCTAGTGCACACATACCCTAAGCCCCTGTGCCAACCCCGAATGCTTCCAAATTTTCTGGCACGTCTTGTTGCTACCTTAGCATCTCGTCTCCCCTTCCCTCCGGAACCCACACCTACGTGATTTTCAATTTACCCAGGTTGTCCTGGATATCATTCAGAAGGTACCATTCCGATTGTACAAAAGGTGTCATCAGATTATCTATTTCTCCCTGAGTAAATTGACTTTCAATGAAGTTTCTCCATTTCCCAAAGAACTTGGGTGTCAACCTGTCTTTGTCCCTTTCCGCTTCCACTTTCTCCAGCCTCAATAAATTATGTAATTCACCGATGACCTCTTTTATGGATGGTCCCTCCCTTTGTATCCAATGCTTTAAGATGGACCGTTTGGCTATCATGGCTATGTCATGTATTATTGTATATTTCTTCTTTCCCGGCATGTCCGATCCCCCTCTTACTCCTCCCTCAAAGGAATGAAAAATCCACACCATTAGCTCTAGATTTCCAGAAATTCCCCATGTTGCCTGGACAAATACCGTATTTTTCGCTTTATAAGACGCACTTTTCCTCCCCAAATTTTGGGAGGAAAATGGGGGGTGCGTCTTATAAAGCGGTAGCGGGGGTGGGGGTCCTGTCTGAGGCGATCGGGCGGGTGCCTGCATGCAAGCGGCCGGGTACCTGTACTTGCATGCAGCGGCAGCCGGGTACCCGTGGCTGTGTGCGGGCAGCAGCGGGTGCTGTGTGGGGTCGGCAGCCAGGTACCTGTGCTTGCATGCGGTGGCAGACGGGTACCCATGGCTGTGTGCGGGCGGCAGCCGGGTGCTGTGTGCGAGCGGCAGTCGGGTGCCCGTGCAGGTACCCGGCTGCCGCCCTCACACAGTCACCCATCTGCCGCCCGCACACAGCCATGGGTACCCGGCTGCCACCGCACGCAAGCACAGGTACCCGGCGGCTTGTACGCAGAGTGGGCGGGCAGCCTGCTGGCTGCCACTCTGTGCATGCGGGGCGGGCGGCTGTGCAGCTTACCAGTTGTCCGCGGTCCCACTTTCAAATGATGGCGCCGGTGGAGCTCTTGGATGAGAGCTCCATCTGCGCACGCGCTGCTCCGGGAGTCAGCGCGTGCGCAGATGGAGCCCTTGGATGAGAGCTCCATCTGCGCATGCGTCGCTCCGGGCGCCATTACTTGAATCGGGACCGCGGACACACTCCACCACTGAGCCGTCGCCGCCGCTCCCACCACTGAGCCGCCGCCGCCGCTGCCACCACTGAACCGGGACCGCGGACACACGCCACCACTGAGCAGTCCCTGCCGCTGCCACCACTGAGCAGTTGCCGCCGCTCCCACCACTGAGCCGCCGCTGCCACCACTGAACCGGGACCGCGGACACACGGCACCACTGAGCAGTCCCTGCCGCTGCCACCACTGAGCAGTTGCCGCCGCTCCCACCACTGAGCCGCCGCTGCCACCACTGAACCGGGACCGCGGACACACGCCACCACTGAGCAGTCCCTGCCGCTGCCACCACTGAGCAGTTGCCGCCGCTCCCACCACTGAGCCGCCGCTGCCACCACTGAACCGGGACCGCGGACACACGCCACCACTGAGCAGTCCCTGCCGCTGCCACCACTGAGCAGTTGCCGCCGCTCCCACCACTGAGCCGCCGCTGCCACCACTGAACCGGGACCGCGGACACACGCCACCACTGAGCAGTCCCTGCCGCTGCCACCACTGAGCAGTTGCCGCCGCTCCCACCACTGAGCCGCCGCTGCCACCACTGAACCGGGACCGCGGACACACGCCACCACTGAGCAGTCCCTGCCGCTGCCACCACTGAGCAGTTACCGCCGCTCCCACCACTGAGCCGTCGCCGCCACTCCCACCACTGAGCCGTCGCCGCCGCTGCCACCACTGAACCGGGACCGCGGACACACTCCACCACTGAGCAGTCCCTGCCACCACTGAGCAGTCGCCGCCACCGCTGCCACCACTGAACCGGGACCGCGGACACTCACTGCACCGGCCTGCTGCACGGCTCACACGCCACGGCTGCTGCTGCCACCACGGACCCCACGGATCCTGCCACCGCGGACGCCACTTTCAAAGTTGTCCACAGTTGTCCGCGGTCCCACTTTCAAATGATGGCGCCGGTGGAGCTCTTGGATGAGAGCTCCATCTGCGCACGCGCTGCTCCGGGAGTCAGCGCGTGCGCAGATGGAGCCCTTGGATGAGAGCTCCATCTGCGCATGCGTCGCTCCGGGCGCCATTACTTGAATCGGGACCGCGGACACACTCCACCACTGAGCCGTCGCCGCCGCTCCCACCACTGAGCCGCCGCTGCCACCACTGAACCGGGACCGCGGACACACGCCACCACTGAGCAGTCCCTGCCGCTGCCACCACTGAGCAGTTGCCGCCGCTCCCACCACTGAGCCGCCGCTGCCACCACTGAACCGGGACCGCGGACACACGCCACCACTGAGCAGTCCCTGCCGCTGCCACCACTGAGCAGTTGCCGCCGCTCCCACCACTGAGCCGCCGCTGCCACCACTGAACCGGGACCGCGGACACACGCCACCACTGAGCAGTCCCTGCCGCTGCCACCACTGAGCAGTTACCGCCGCTCCCACCACTGAGCCGTCGCCGCCACTCCCACCACTGAGCCGTCGCCGCCGCTGCCACCACTGAACCGGGACCGCGGACACACTCCACCACTGAGCAGTCCCTGCCACCACTGAGCAGTCGCCGCCGCCGCTGCCACCACTGAACCGGGACCGCGGACACTCACTGCACCGGCCTGCTGCACGGCTCACACGCCACGGCTGCTGCCGCCACCACGGACCCCACGGATCCTGCCACCGCGGACGCCACCGCGCCTGCAACCACGGACGCCACGGCACCTGCAACCACGGACCCCGCTGCCACTGACCTGCCGCGCCTGCCAGCACAACCTGTGCCTCCTGTGACCCCGCTTCACCACCACTGCTGCCCCCCTCCGGTAAGAGAACACCGGAGTATAAGACGGACCCCATTTTTCTTTTTTTTACCTTTTTTTATGTCTAAGTTTGGGGTGCGTCTTATATTCCGGTGCGTCTTATAAAGCGAAAAATACGGTAATCTAACTTGATTCCAGAACCTGTGAATTTCCTTACACTCCCATAGTCCATGTAGCAGATCTGTTTTTTCTCTTTGACATTTAGGACACCGCATATATCTTCCCGGAATGTTGAAGCCCATAATAGCCCTGTGTAAAATTCTAAATTGGGTGTCTCTCCATCTCTCATTGGTAACATGTTTCCGCATCTGTACCCATCCCTTCAATATATCCCCTGCAACTTCCTGCCCTTTCAATTGTTTCCCCCACGCTGTTAGAGTACGGCTATCCTCCCCAGATATAAGCATTCCCCGAAATGTTCGGTAAATTTGGGAAACATTTACACTTGCTACATCACTTTCCATAAGCTCATCAATCAAACTCTTATTCAATTCCTTTCCAAGCTCCCCCAAATCTACAAATACTCCATGCTTCAGTTGTTCATATTGGATAATATGTGAGCTATTAAGGTCATACTTGTCAAGCACTTTCCGTCCTGTCAGCCACCTTCTCTCCTCCACATTCATGACATCCTTCATTCTCTCGACGCCCTTCTCTTTCCATCTAGTAAATAGCTTATTTTCCCGTCCCATGGGAAAGTTCGGAGATGCCCAGGGATTTAAGTACTTAGATACTTTCCATTACAGTCCCAATTTCTTTCTTACCAGTTTCCATGTTAGCAAAGTATCTCGGAATAAGATTGAGTTCCTTATGTGCCCATCCGCCTTGGACAATGGGGAGTGTAAAATGGACGCCAAATCCCACGGTGATGCATACTTGGCTTCCATGCCATAGTCTGAGTGCCTGCTCGTTCCTCGCATCCAGTCAAACACATGTCTCATTATACACACCAGGTTATAACCCCGAACATCTGGGAAACTGAGACCTCCCTCCTCCGTTGACTTCATCAGTGATCGTAACTTTATTCTAGGTTTCCTTCCCCTCCATATAAAATCCGCATACGCTGAGTTGAGCCTATTTACGTACCTCAGTTTTAGCAATATCGGGATCGTCTGGAATGGGTACAACAGCCTAGGAAAGCTCATCATTTTTATCAGGTGGCACCTTGCCAGTAGTGGTAGAGGCAGACCCTTCCATCCCTTTAGTTGTGCTATAATTTTCCTAATTAGCGGGCCATAATTCATCTCGTAAATTGATTCCACCGTTCTTCCTATATGAATTCCCAGGTATTTTAGTGATGTCTGTGCTATAGGAATGCCACATAGACAACCATCTCTTGCATTCCCCCCTTTTAGAAACAGGATCTCACACTTTTTTTTATTCAATTTGAATCCTGAGACTAATCCAAATTTTTCAATTAGGGCTAGAGTCTGTGGCAAATCCGTGTTAGGGTCTCCCATATATAGTATGACATCATCGGCAAAAAGTGCTGTCTTTATTTCAGTTCCCCTTACCTTAATCCCTTTAAAACTATTCGGGCCCTGCAGTATTCTTGACAATGGTTCAATGGCCGAGTTGAATAGAAGGGGAGATAACGGGCAGCCTTGTCTTGTTCCCTTCATCAAAGGGAACACATCTGAGAGAAAACCTAGAGTGTGTATCCTAGCTCCCGAGTTAGCGTAAAGATTCCTAATGTAAAGCCTCATTTTGCCTACAATCCCTGTGGCCTCTAGTACTTTGTCCAACCAGCTCCAATTTACATTGTCAAACGCTTTTTCTGCGTCGAGTGTAACTAGAGCGGTTTTTTTGGGGTTTTTTTTAAACTTTTTTATTTTATTTTACTAGTCCCCCTAGGGGGCTATATGGATCAACAATGTCATCGCTCTGCCCTATCTGCTCATCACAGCTACACAGCTGTAAACAGCAGATATGCTCACTTTCTGATTCATTCGGCTCTGGGCTGAGTGAAACCGAAAGTGACTCATGATAGCTACAGGCGTCATCACATGACCCTGTGCTACCATGGCAACCACCAAAAGTCACGTGTTCACGCACGTGACTTCCGGTGGGGGCGGCGGTAAGTGAAAATAATGGCCGCGTGCATATACATCTCACTGCCAGACTTTGGCAGCGAGATGTAAGGGGTTAAACGTTGTGGGTGGAATGCGATTCCACTCGTAACATGCAGGCACACGTCAGCTGTTGAAAACAACTGATATATGCGCGGATCGCCAAGACCTGCCCACGAAAGGGGGCGGGGATTAACCTCATACGATCGATGACGCATAGATCCGTCATGGGTCGTGAAGGGGTTAATGGCAACCTGTCAGATCCCCTATGCCCTCCAACCCAGCAGCAGTGTGTATGAGAAATTTGCTGCCTAACTAGCCCTGTATAATGCTTTTTAGTAAAATCAATGTTTTAAAAAAGCATTCCTAAAGTGCCCTGTTTCTATGCTAATTAAGGCCTTGACTAGTTGAAGGAGCATTGCTTCCCCAGACTAGTCGACTCTCTTTCTATGTTATCACGCCCCCGTCAGTGTAGTAACATGATTTCCACGAGCCGGCGTCATCGCAGCTCCTGGTAATCTTGTGCATGCGCGCAGCTCATTTTAGCAGCGCCAGTGTGCCTTAGAATCGGGGTGTACGCTTCCCATCTTCAGAGAGGCGCACTGCGCATGATTGAAAGGACAGCTTCTGCACTCTCAATCATGCGCAGTGCACCTCTCTGAAGGCGAGACTCAAACACCCGGCCTCTGAGGCGTGATAACATGGAAAGAGAGCCGACTAGTCTGGGGAAACAACACCCCTTCAACTAGTCAAGGCCCTAATTAGCAAAAAACAGAGCACTTGAATTATGCTTTTTTTAAAACATTGATTTTCATAAATAGCATTATACAAGGCGGGTTAGAGAGGAAATTTGGCATACATTGTGAATGCTGCTGGTTTGGAGTGCATATGGGTCCTGACAGGTTCCTTTTAAGATTAATGATGAATACCTGCTGCCACCAATAGAGGGAACATAAGAGCTACTGGATAGAATAAAGTATTCACAGAGAAGAAGGGAATTTTGTTTACTTACCGTAAATTCCTTTTCTTCTAGCTCCTATTGGGAGACCCAGACAATTGGGGTGTATAGCTTCTGCCTCCGGAGGCCACACAAAGTATTACACTTTAAAAAGTGTAACCCCTCCCCTCTGCCTATACACCCTCCCGTGGATCACGGGCTCCTCAGTTTTGGTGCAAAAGCAGGAAGGAGAAAACTTATAAATTGGTCTAGGGTAAATTCAATCCGAAGGATGTTCGGAGAACTGAAAACCATGAACCAAAAGAACAATTCAACATGAACAACATGTGTACACAAAAGAACAACCAGCCCGAAGGGAACAGGGGCGGGTGCTGGGTCTCCCAATAGGAGCTAGAAGAAAAGGAATTTACGGTAAGTAAACAAAATTCCCTTCTTCTTTGTCGCTTCATTGGGAGACCCAGACAATTGGGACGTCCAAGAGCAGTCCCTGGGTGGGTAAAAGAATACCTCAATAAAAAGAGCTGAAACGGCCCCCTCTTACAGGTGGGCAACCGCCGCCTGAAGGACTCGCCTACCAAGACTGGCGTCTGCCGAAGCATAGGTATGCACTTGATAGTGTTTCGTGAAAGTGTGCAGACTAGACCACGTAGCTGCCTGACACACCTGCTGAGCCGTAGCCCGGTGCCGCAATGCCCAGGACGCACCCACGGCTCTGGTAGAATGGGCTTTCAGCCCTGAAGGAAGCGGAAGCCCAGAAGAACGGTAGGCTTCGAGAATCGGTTCCTTGATCCACCGGGCCAAGGTTGACTTGGAAGCCTGCGAACCCTTACGCTGGCCAGCGACAAGGACAAAGAGTGCATCTGAACGACGCAGGGGCGCCGTGCGAGACACGTAGAGCCGGAGTGCTCTCACCACATCCAACGAGTGCAAATCCTTTTCACATTGGTGAATTGGATTAGGGCAAAATGAAGGCAAGGAGATATCCTGATTGAGATGAAAAGGAGATACCACCTTAGGGAGAAATTCCGGGACCGGAAGCAGCACCACCTCATCCTGGTGAAACACCAGGAAGGGGGCTTTGCATGACAGCGCTGCAAGCTCAGACACTCTCCGGAGTGATGTAACTGCCACTAGAAAGGCCACCTTCTGCGAAAGACGTGATAAAGAGACATCCCGCAGCGGCTCGAAAGGTGGTTTCTGAAGAGCCGTTAGCACCCTGTTAAGATCCCAGGGTTCTAGCGGACGCTTGTAAGGTGGGACTATGTGGCAAACTCCCTGCAGGAACGTGCGGACCTGCGGAAGCCTGGCTAGGCGCTTTTGAAAAAATACGGAGAGCGCCGATACTTGGCCTTTGAGAGAGCCGAGTGACAAACCCTTGTCCATTCCGGATTGAAGGAATGAAAGAAAAGTGGGTAAGGCAAACAGCCATGGAGGAAAACCGTTATCAGAGCACCAGGATAAGAAGATTTGCCAAGACCTGTAATAGATCTTGGCGGACGTTGGCTTCCTGGCCTGTCTCATGGTGGCAATGACATCCTGAGATAACCCTGAAGACGCTAGGAGCCAGGACTCAATGGCCACACAGTCAGGTTGAGGGCCGCAGAATTCAGATGGAAAAATGGGCCTTGTGACAGCAAGTCTGGGCGGTCTGGAAACGCCCACGGCTAACCCACCGTGAGATGCCACAGATCCGGGTACCACGACCGCCTCGGCCAGTCTGGAGCGACGAGAATGGCGCGACGGCAGTCGGATCTGATCTTGCGTAACACTCTGGGCAGCATCGCCAGAGGAGGAAACACATAAGGCAGTCGAAACTGCGACCAATCCTGATCTAACGCGTCCGCCGCCAGAGCTCTGTGATCCTGAGACCGTGCCATGAATGCCGGTACTTTGTTGTTGTGCCGTGACGCCATGAGATCGACGTCCGGCGTTCCACAGCGGCGACAGATCTCTCGAAACACTTCTGGGTGCAGAGACCATTCCCCCGCATCCATGCCCTGACGACTGAGAAAATCTGCTTCCCAGTTTTCTACGCCCGGGATGTGAACTGCGGAGATGGAGGAAGCTGTGGCTTCCACCCACTGCAGAATCCGCCGGACTTCCTGGAAGGCTTGACGACTGCGAGTGCCGCCTTGGTGGTTGATGTATGCGACGGCAGTGGCGTTGTCCGACTGGATACGGATCTGCCTGCCCTCCAGCCACCGCTGAAAAGCCAATAGGGCTAGATACACTGCCCTTATCTCCAGAACATTGATCTGAAGGGAAGACTCTATCGGAGTCCAGGTTCCCTGAGCCCTGTGGTGGAGAAAAACCGCACCCCACCCTGACAGGCTCGCGTCCGTGGTGACCACAGCCCAGGTTGAGGGTAGGAAGGATTTTCCCTGCGATAGAGAATTGGGAAGGAGCCACCAATGAAGTGACTTCTTGGTTGCAAGGGAAAGAGAGACGTTCCTGTCGAGGGAAGCCGACCTCCTGTCCCATTTGCGGAGAATGTCCCATTAGAGTGGCCGTAGATGGAATTGCGCGAACGGCACTGCCTCCATCGCTGCCACCATCTTCCCCAGGAAGTGCATGAGGCGCCTTAAGGGGTGTGACTGACTCCGAAGAAGTGATTGCACCCCCGCCAGCAGAGAAAGCTGTTTGTCCCGCAGTAGCTTGACTACCGCTGACTGTGTATGAAACTCCATCCCGAGGTAAGTCAGTGATTGGGTCGGTGTCAACTTGGATTTCGGGAAGTTGATGATCCACCCGAACTGCTGGAGAGTCGTCAGAGCAACGGTAAGGCTGTGTTGACACGCCACCCGAGAAGGGGCCCTGACTAGGAGATCGTCTAAGTAGGGGATCACCGAGTGGCCCTGAGAGTGCAGGACCGCCACGACGGATGCCATGACTTTGGTGAAAACCCGTGGGGCTGTCGCCAGGCCGAAAGGCAATGCCACGAACTGCAGGTGTTCGTCCCCGATGGCGAAACGCAAGAAGCGTTGATGTTCGGGTGCGATTGGCACGTGGAGATAAGCATCCTTGATGTCGATCGATGCTAGGAAGTCTCCTTGTGACATCGAGGCGATGACCGAGCGGAGGGATTCCATCCGAAACCGTCTGGTTCTCACATGTCTGTTGAGCAGCTTGAGGTCCAGAACAGGACGGAATGATCCGTCCTTTTTTGGCACCACGAACAAGTTGGAGTAAAAGCCGCGACCACGTTCCTGAAGGGGAACGGGGGTCACAACTCCTTCTGTCTTCAGAGCGTCCACTGCCTGAAAAAGTGCGTCGGCCTGAGCGGGGGGCGGAGAGGTTCTGAAGAAACGAGCCGCAGGACGAGAGCTGAACTCTATCCTGTAACCGTGAGACAGAATGTCTCTCACCCATCGGTCTTGAACATGTGGCCACCAGGCGTCGCCAAAGCGGGAGAGCCTGCCACCGACCGAGGATGCGGTCAGGGGAGGCCGAGAGTCATGAGGAGGCCGCCTTGGAGGCAGTGCCTCCTGCGGCCTTTTGGGGGCGAGACTTGGACCGCCACGCATAGGAGTTCCTCTGACCTTTCTCCGGCCTGCTGGACGAAGAGGATTGGGGCTTGGCGGAGGGACGAAAGGACCGAAACCTCGATTGTATTTTTCGTTGCTGAGGTCTCTTAGGTTTGGACTGGGGTAAGGAGGAGTCCTTTCCCTTGGATTCCTTAATAATCTCATCCAATCGTTCGCCAAACAAGCGTTCGCCAGCAAACGGCAAACCGGTTAAGAACCTCTTGGAGGCCGAGTCTGCCTTCAATTCGCGCAGCCACATGGCCCTGCGGACTGCCACAGAGTTAGCGGATGCCACAGCTGTACGGCTAGCAGAGTCTAGGACTGCGTTCATGGCGTAGGAAGAAAAAGCTGACGCTTGAGAAGTCCAAGACGCAACTTGCGGAGCAGAATTACGTGTGACAGCATTAATCTCAGCCAGACAAGCTGAGATAGCTTGGAGTGCCCACACGGCTGCAAAGGCCGGGGCAAAAGACGCGCCCGTGGCCTCATAGATGGACTTCACCAGGAGCTCTATCTGCCTGTCAGTGGCATCATTTAGCGATGAGCCATCTGCAACCGATACCACAGGTCTAGCCACCAATCTAGAGACTGGAGGATCCACCTTGGGACATTGAGCCCAACCCTTAACGACTTCAGAGGGGAAGGGGTAACGCGTGTCAGTGAGGCGCTTAGTAAAGCGCTTGTCCGGAACCGCTCTGGGCTTCTGGACAGCGTCTCTGAAGTTAGAGTGATCGAAAAACGCACTACGTGTACGTTTGGGGAACCGAAACTGGTGTCTCTCCTGCTGAAACGCCGACTCCTCTACAGGAGGAGGCGGGGGAGAGAGATCCAACACCTGGTTGATGGATGAGATAAGATCATTCACTAAGGCGTCCCCTTCAGGTGTATCAAGGTTAAGGGCGACGTCAGGGTCAGAGCCCTGAGCTGCGACGTCCGCCTCGTCCTCCAGAGAGTCCTCAAGCTGGGAACCCGAGCAGCGTGAAGAAGTCGGGGAAGATTCCCAGCGAGCCCGCTTAGCCGGTCTAGGACTGTGGTCCGGGCCGGAGTCCTCCACGTGGGACCTAGGGCCCAACCTGGGAGCGCGCTGCGGCGCGGACCGAGAGGGACCTGGAGGCGACGATCCGACAGGGGCCGGGGCCTGTGTAAGGACCGGTCTGGACTGCAAAGCTTCTAGCAGCTTGGCAGACCATTTGTCCATAGACTGAGCCATGGATTGTGAAAGTGACTCAGAGAGTTTCTCAGCAAAAGAGGCGAACTCTGTCCCTGCCGCCTGGACAGGGGGAGCAGGGGGGTCTACATGAGCCGAGGGGCCCACTAGTGACCGAGGCTCCGGCTGAGCAAGCGAAACAGGGGTCGAGCATTGCTCACAGTGAGGGTAGGTGGAACCCGCAGGTAACATAGCCCCACAAGAGGTACAGGCCGCAAAGAAGGGAATTTTGTTACTTACCGTAAATTGCTTTTCTTCTAGCTCCTATTGGGAGACCCAGACGATTGGGTGTATAGTACTGCCTCCGGAGGCCACACAAAGCATTACACTAAAAAGTGTAAGGCCCCTCCCCTTCTGGCTATACACCCCCAGTGGGATCACTGGCTCACCAGTTTTAGTGCAAAAGCAAGAAGGAGGAAAGCCAATAACTGGTTTAAACAAATTCACTCCGAAGTAACATCGGAGAACTGAAAACCATTCAACATGAACAACATGTGTACCCGAAAAACAACCAAAAATCCCGAAGGACAACAGGGCGGGTGCTGGGTCTCCCAATAGGAGCTAGAAGAAAAGGAATTTACGGTAAGTAACAAAATTCCCTTCTTCTTCGGCGCTCCATTGGGAGACCCAGACGATTGGGACGTCCAAAAGCTGTCCCTGGGTGGGTAAAGAAATACCTCATGTTAGAGCTGCAAAGACAGCCCTCCCCTACGGGGAGGCAACTGCCGCCTGCAGGACTCTTCTACCTAGGCTGGCGTCCGCCGAAGCATAGGTATGCACCTGATAATGTTTGGTGAAAGTGTGCAGACTCGACCAGGTAGCTGCCTGGCACACCTGTTGAGCCGTAGCCTGGTGTCGTAATGCCCAGGACGCACCCACGGCTCTGGTAGAATGGGCCTTCAGCCCTGATGGAACCGGAAGCCCCGCAGAACGGTAGGCTTCAAGAATTGGTTCCTTGATCCATCGAGCCAGGGTGGATTTTGCAGCCTGCGATCCCTTGCGCTGACCAGTGACAAGGACAAAGAGTGCATCCGAGCGGCGCAGGGGCGCCGTGCGGGAATGTAGATTCTGGGTGCTCTACACCAGATCCAACAATGCAAAGCCATTACATATCGATGAAATGGATAAAAGGAAGGTAAGGAGATATCCTGATTGTGATAAAAAGGGGATACCACCTTAGGGAGAAACTCTGGGATCGGACGCAGCACTACCTTATCTTGGTGAACACCAGGAAGGGAGCTTTGGATGACCGCGCTGCTAGTTCGGACACTCTCCGAAGAGACGTGACCGCTACCAGAAAGGCCACTTTCTGTGAAAGTCGAGAAAGTGAAAAACATCCCTCAGAGGCTCGAAGGGCGGCTCCTGGAGAGCAATTAATACCCTGTGCAGATCCCATGGGTCTAACGGCCTCTTGTACGGAGGGACAATGTGATAACCCCCCTGCAGGAACGTGCGTACCTGAGGAAGTCGTACTAGGCGCTTCTGAAAGAATACCGACAGCGCTGCGACTTGTCCTTTAAGGGAGCCGAGCGACAAACCTTTTCCCAATCCAGATGCAGGAAGGGAGGAAAAAGGAGACAATGCAAATGGCCAGGGAGACACTCCCGAAGCAGAGCACCAAGATAAGAATAACTTCCACGTCTTGTGGTAGATCTTGGCAGACGTCGGCTTCCTAGCCCGTCTCATGGTGGCAATGACGTCTTGAGATAATCCTGAAGACGCTAGGATCTCGGACTCGATGGCCATACAGTCAGGATCAGGGCCGTAGAATTCAGTGGAAAAAACGGCCCTTGGGACAGTAAGTCTGGCCGGTCTGAGAGTGCCCACGGTTGGCCGACCGTGAGATGCCACAGATCCGGGAACCACGACCTCCTCGGCCAGTCTGGGACGACGAGGATGGCGCGGCGGCAAGCGGAGCTGAGCTTGCGTAGCACTCTGGGCAACAGTGCCAGAGGTGGAAACACATAGGGTAGCTGGAACTGCGACCAATCCTGAACTAGGGCGCCTGCCGCCAGAGCTCTTTGCTCGTGAGACCGCGCCATGAAAATCGGGACCTTGTTGTTGTGCCGAGACGCCATTAGGTCGACGTCCGGCATCCCCCAGCTGCTACAGATTTCCTGACACCATTCTGGGTGCAGAGGCCATTCCCCTGCGTCCATGCCCAGGCGACTGAGGAAGTCTGCTTCCCAATTTTCTACGCCCGGGATGTGAACTGCGGATATGGTGGATGCTCTGTCCCCCACCCACGTCAGAATCCGCCGGATTGCCTGGTAGGCTTGGCGATGCGTGTTCCGCCTTGGTGGGCGATGTCTGCCACCGCTGTGGAATTGTCCGACTGAATTCGGATCCGTTTTCCTTCCAGCCACTGCTGGAAGGCTTGCAGGGCAAGATACACTGCCCAGATTTCCAGAACATTGATCTGAAGGATGGACTCCTCTGAAGAGAGTCCTTGACCGTCTGAGAAGGGAAACGTTCCTGTCTAGGGACGTCGACTCCCCAACCCATTGGCAAAGCATGTCCCATTGAAGTGGACGCAGATGAAACTGCGCGAAAGTGACTGCCTCTGCATGAGGCGTCTTAAGGGGTGTGACTGGCCTTGAAGGAGAGACTGCACCCCCTGTCTGTAGTGAACGCTGCTTGTCCAGCGGAAGCTTCACTATCGCTGAGGGAGTGTGAAACTCCATGCCCAGATATGTCAGCGATTGGGTCGGTGCCCGATGTAACCTTGAAAAGTTGATGATCCACCCGAAACTCTGGAGAGTCTCCAGCGCCCCGTTCAGGCTGTGTTGGCCTGCCTCTTGAGAGGGTGCCTTGACAAGTGGATCGTCCCAGTAAGGATCACAGAGTGACCCTGAGAGTGCAGGACTGCTCCCACTGCTGCCCTGAACTTGGTGAAAACCCGCAGGGCTGTCGCCAGACCGAAGGGCAGGGCTACGCACTGAAGATGCTCGTCTTCAATAACGAAACGTAGCAAACGCTGGTGCTCTGGAGCAATCGGCACGTGGAGATAAGCATCCTGATATCTATTGATGCTAGGAAATCTCCTTGAGACATTGAGGCAATGACGGAGCGGAGGGTTACATCCGGAACCGCCTGGCCTTCACGTGCTTGGTGAGCAGTTTTAGGTCCAGAACGGAACGGAAAGAGCCACCCTTTTTTGGCACCCCAATCAGATTGGAGGAAAAAACCGTGTCTTGTTCCTGAAGAGGAACAGGGATTACCACTCCTTCTGCCTGCAGAAGAGCATCGGCTCGGTGGGGGGGGGGGGAATGTCCTGTACACGTGAGACACAATGTCTCTCACCCACCGGTCTGTGACCTGCGGCAGCTAAATGTCGCCAAGCGGGAGAGTCTGCCACCAACCGCGGATGCGGAGAGAGAGAGCTGAAGTCATGAGGAGACCGCCTTGGTAGCGGTTCCTCCTGCAGCCTTCCTTGGGCGTGATTGAGCCCGGCCGGAATTTGAGCCCCTCTGAGCCTTTTGAGCCCTTTTGGACGAGGACAATTGGGACCTGCCCGAGCCTGGGAAGGACCGAAACCTCGACTGTCCCCCCAGGACAGCATTACTAGGGTAAGTCGCAATGCAGACATTGCGAGGTTAAGGACACCACCTGCGGCACAGATGTACATGTGCTCAAGACCAGCTGCGCAAGACCAGCTGAAATAGCTTAGAGTGCCCATACGGCTGCGAATGCCGGAGCAACCGACACGCTGATAGCTTCACAGACAGATTTCAACCAGAGGTCCATCTGTCTGTCAATGGCATCTTTAAGTGACGTCCCATCTCCACTGCAACTATGGATCTAGCCGCAAGCCTGGAGATTGGGGGATCCACCTTTGGACCCTGGGTCCAGCGCTTTACCACGTCAGGGGGAAGGGATAACGTGTATCCTTAATACGTTTGGAGAAAACGCTTATCTGGTAAGCGTGGTGTTTCTGAACTGCTTCTCTGAAGTCAGCGTGGCCAGAAAAGTACTCAATATACGCATGAGATACTGAAAAAGGATTTCTCCTGCTGTAAAGCTGACTCCTCCACTGGGGGAGCTGAGGGAGCAATATCCAACATTCCATTGATGGACGCTATAAGATCATTCACTATGGCGTCACCATCCGGTGTATCCGGATTGAGAGCGGTGTCAGGACCAAAGCCCTGATCAGCTACGTCTGCCTCATCATACAGAGAGTCCTCCCGCTGGGACCTTGACCAGTGATGAAGCCGAGTGCCGCACCCAGCGAGCTAGCTTAGGCTGTCTGGGACTGCCGTCCGTGTCAGAGCCTTCACCCTGGAATGCCTGGGACCCCCCCGGAGCACTGATTATGTTCCAAATGAGGGTGGCCAGGGAGCATTAATCAAGATTGCCCATGGCCTGTCTGGACTGCAAAGTCTCTATCCCATGACAATCTATCAGCCGAAACTGCAACTCCGTCCCTGTCCCTGGACAGGGTTCACAGGTGGTTCCTTTGGCCACCTCTAGTAGAGACCCCGGCTGACCAAGTGCTACAGGGGTGCATTGCACACAATGGGGGTCAGTGGAACCTGCCGGTGGAACAGTATCACATGCAGGAAAAGCAGCATAGAAAGCCTGTGTTGCTTTTTTGCTGCTGTATTCTAGCCATCTATGCAATGTATAGCATACAAGCATAAACACTTCAGCACATGCAATACAAGCAGCATAGAAAGCCTGTGCCTTGGCACCCTTGCTTTTTTGCTGCTGTTGTCCAGCCATCTAGGAGAATATAGCCAAGAGTAGCGACCGTACAGTGCAATGTATAGCATACAAGCATAAGTACAAATGAACACTTCAGCACATGCAATACAAGCAGCCTATAAAGCCTGTGCCTTGGCGCCCATGCTTTTTTGCTGCTGTTGTCCAGCCCTCTAGGAGAATATAGCCAAGAGTAGCGACCGTACAGTGCAATGTATAGCATACAAGCATAAGTACAAATGAACACTTCAGCACATGCAATACAAGCAGCCTATAAAGCCTGTGCCTTGGCGCCCATGCTTTTTTGCTGCTGTTGTCCAGCCCTCTAGGAGAATATAGCCAAGAGTAGCGACCGTACAGTGCAATGTATAGCATACAAGCATAAGTACAAATGAACAGTTCAGCGCATGCAATACAAGCAGCCTAGAAGAACTGTGCCTTAGCACCCTTGCTTTTTTGCTGCTGTTATCTCGCCATCTAGGAGGGCATATAGCCAAAGATAGCGACCGTACAGTGCAGTGTATAGCATACAAGCATAAAATACAAATGGACACTTCGGTATTTAGTGGGGTCAGCACTTCAGGTGCTGCTTACCGCCCGCCTATAACGCGGGTGTGTGGTCGCCAGAGCCCTGTGAGTGGTTGCCCAGAGCATGTCTCCGTTCCCCAGCTCGGACTGCGTGCAGGAATGGCTGCCGGCATCCTTCTCCAGCTCGTGTGACGAGGGGCGGGCCGTGGGCGTGCCCCAGACAAGAGCGGGAAACTGGCGTCCCACTGTGTCCAGTGAAGGGGGCTGGAGAATGCAAAGCAGACTCCAGCCCTCGGCGCTGACTGTCTGTACAGCGTCCCGCCTCACCCCTGACTGGCAGGGCTGGAGGCGGGAACGAAACGAAAACTAGGCCGCAAAGCCGGGGACTCGAGTAATAAGCGCGGCCGTCCATGTGCACGGCCAGCGCGGAAGTCCCCGGCGCACCACAAGTCCCAGCCGCGCCACAATGTAAAAAACACCCAGCAGCGGCCGGCGCGGCAGTTCCCAATACATAAAGTCACTCAGCAAAGCTGTAGTGAATAATAGCACGAGCGCTCCGCGCTGTTGCCCCCGGCGCACTAACACTCCCAGCAATGCTGGTGTGTGTGTGCGCGCTTGCCCGGGGACACAGAGTACCTTAATGTAGCAGGGCCTGTCCCTGACGATACTCAGCTCCATATCCAGCAGGTTCTCTGGGTCTGTGGATGGAGCCCGGTCTCAGTGCCTGGAGACCTGTAAGATCCCACTTCGCCCAGAGCCCTGAGGGGGGATGGGGAAGGAAAACAGCATGTGGGCTCCAGCCTCCGTACCCGCAATGGGTACCTCAACCTTAACAAACACCCGACAAAAGTGGGGTGAGAAGGGAGCATGCTGGGGGCCCTAGTATGGGCCCTCTTTTCTTCCATCCGACATAGTCAGCAGCTGCTGCTGACTAAACAGTGGAGCTATGCGTGGATGTCTGACCTCCTTCGCACAAAGCAGAAAACTGGTGAGCCAGTGATCCCACTGGGGGTGTATAGCCAGAAGGGGAGGGGCCTTACACTTTTTAGTGTAATGCTTTGTGTGGCCTCCGGAGGCAGTACTATACACCCAATCGTCTGGGTCTCCCAATGGAGCGCCGAAGAAAACACCCTGTGCCTTAGCAGCTTTGCTCCTTGTGGACGACATGCTGTTGTCTCCTAGGAGAATGATCACTGAGGGTATATGGGCAAAAAGAGTATACAGCCCGACCGAACAGAAATATATATATAAATATGTATCTATTCCGGCACCCTAGGGGGGACCAGCACCGGGTGACCGGTGTGGCTTACCGACCGCTAACAAGCGGCGTGTGTGTGTCCTCCAGATTCCCTGCCTTAGGTCCCCCGGAGCTGCAGAGCTGTTCCTGAGAATCCTCCACCAGCAGAATGCCCAAAAAATGGCTGCCGGAGCTCTCAGGGGAGGAGTGGAGCCGTGGGCGGCGCCAGGAAAGTGCGGGAATCTGGGGTCCCCACAGTGATCAGTGAGGGGGGAGGAAACATGCAGGATGCTCCAGCCCTCACATCCGACGTCAGGTCGGCAGTCCCGCCCTTACCCCTGACAGGCAGGCCCGGGGCGGGATTTTTGCGACTAGGCCGCGATGAAGCCGGGGACTAAATTTGAGACCGCGCCCGACAAGCAGGCACGGTCGGCGCGGAAGTTCGCTGGCCTTCTCAAATCAGCAGCTGCCGCAGCGTCCGGGAAGAAGGTGCGCTCCCTGCACAGTCCCCGATGGGGACACAGAGTACCTTAGAGTTGCAGGGCCCGGTCCCTGAGGTTGAATAGACTCCGGTCCGGCAGATTCCCACAGGGGCTGCGGAGGGAGCACGGTCCCAGTAAATGGATGACCGCTCAGGATCCCACTTCTCCCAGAGCCGCTAAGGGATGGTGAAGGAGACGGCATGAGGCTCCGGCCTTTGTACCCGCAATGGGTACCTCAACCTTAACAACACCGCCGACGTAGTGGGGTGAGAAGGGAACATGCCGGGGGCCCCGTGGGGGCCCTCTTTTCTTCCAACCGACATAACTAAGTTGAGAATGCATGAGTGGATGTGTGCCTCCTTCCACACAAAGCATAAAACTGAGGAGCCCGTGATCCACGGGAGGGTGTATAGGCAGAGGGGAGGGGTTACACTTTTTAAAGTGTAATACTTTGTGTGGCCTCCGGAGGCAGAAGCTATACACCCCAATTGTCTGGGTCTCCCAATGGAGCGACAAAGAAGAATGGTTTAAAGTGAACTAACTAACCAATATTTCAAAGAAAAATCACTTTCTAAAATATCAATTCTTTATTGTACAGACATTTTTTTAAAAAATACATACAATTCCTATAGGATATACATAGACAAAATAGTCAACAAGCAGCCAAATACAATAGACAATACAATAAACCTAGATCGATCATATAGCAGAAAGACCAGTGATATCCCCCAGCCGGGTTCAATATATCACTGTGCCAATCAACCTATTAGTATATATGATTGGAAAATTTAGTCTAGGCGTGTCTACACCCTGAGATTCCCATAGGTCCAAAATAAGGAAATTGGGAGTACCCAGAGTCTATTTGCCCCAGACAGAATTGTCCTCAAGGTCACAACGTGTTTATATGACATTATTTGCAAAACTCCTTTGTGGAGCGCGTACATAGGACAGGCCTAATACTGTCTGACTCCGCTTCCGTGCGTTCCACAGTGGAACGCAAGCGGAAGTAAGCATGGCAATATAGATGGGAGGAGCGAACGGACGTCACAGGGGAGGTCCTTTTCGTCATCATTCCACAGTGGAATGCAAGCAGAGGTGAGCATGGCAATATAGATAGGAGGGGTGAACGGATGTCACAGGGGACGTCTTTCAACATTGATATCCCCACCTCCGTGCTTTTTACAGTGGAACGCACGCTGATGTTTGTGTTGTTTTACTATTCACGTCCCGTTGTAGAGCGCGCACACAGGAAAGATAGGCCGGACTTCATTTACTCTGCTTCTGTGTGTCTCACGGTGGAACACAAGCGGAGGGGAGCGAGATAATGTAGATGGGAGGAGCGAGCGTTACACAGTGGAATGCACGCCGACTTTCATGTGGTTGTTTTAATATCTCTAGGTGAGTGGATTAATCTATATATGGTGACCCACTATCGGCGCCATTCTGGTGCGATTTTGAGTTCTTACTGATGATCTCTATGTCTCTGTTGGGAGGAGCAGATTAGATGGATTGTGTATATAAAGGAAGTAACATGGCATAGTGAGGGAACATCAGCCATGTGAGGAGGTTCTGGAGCTGCAGCATTCCACATTAAAAACAAGACCTTGGTATGTAATCTATTTGTTTGAATTTTATATATTGTGAGGTAGCACGGTCGGCTGCGCAGCAGAAGACACGGGATCCAGGCATTAAGTTTCACAGTACACGGTTTAATGTCCAAACAAGAATCCACATCAATATACATGTGCCTCTCCAGCAGAGAACTCAGGGAGTTGTGTTCACTCCCTCACACCCGGCACACCTGCCCTTGTTCCTCTTTCCATTTAACCCTTCCTTCAGCCTGTAGGAAAACAGCATTAACCCTAGAGTGGATTTACTTTCTATCATAGAGTGAGCACAACCGGGGCGAGACATACCGGCCGTCATAGATAACCCCGGTCACAGTCTCACATACCCCCCCCCTCAGTTCAAGCGTGCGGGGTTGAACTCCCGCCATCAAACACGGCCCGCGGGACAAGGCATCGGCGTTGCCCTGCAACCCACCGGCCCTATGTTCAACCGTAAACCGGAAGTTCTGCAGAGAAAGGAACCACCGGGTAACCCGGGCATTCCGTTCCTTGGCGGACCTCATCCAGACCAGTGGAGAGTGATCCGTCACCAAGCGAAACTGCCGTCCCAGCAGGTAATAGCGTAGGGACTCCAAGGCCCACTTGATCGCCAGGCACTCCTTCTCCACTACGCTATAATTCCGCTCGGGAGGGGTGAGCTTCCTACTTAAGAAGGTGACGGGGTGTTCCTCCCCCTGTACCACCTTAGACAACACTGCCCCCAGGCCGACCTCTGAGGCGTCAGTCTGTACTATGAACTCCTTCCGGAAATCAGGGTGTACGAGAACGGGCTGTCCGCACAGGACCCCCTTCAGGGCCCGGAAGGAGTCCTCGGCCTGCGGAGTCCAGCGCACCATGACGGACTTCTTGCCTTTGAGAAGGTCCGTCAAGGGGGCTGATAGTCCCGCAAAATCCTTTACAAACCTCCTGTAGTACCCCACGATACCCAGGAAGGCCCTAACCTGCTTCGTGGTCAGGGGTCTAGGCCACTTCTGGATCGCCTCAACCTTGTTAATTTGGGGCTTAATCACTCCTTGGCCTATCACGTAGCCCAAGTAGCGGGCTTCCGTGAGTCCCAACGCACATTTCTTGGGATTGGCTGTCAATCCGGCTGTTCGAAGCGCGTCCACCACCGCTTGTACCTGTTCCAAGTGGGTCTGCCAATCGGAGCTGTAAATAATGATGTCATCAAGGTACGCTGATGCATACGCCTGGTGAGGTTCCAGCACTAAGTCCATCAACCTCTGGAACGTGGCCGGAGCGCCATGTAACCAAAAGGCAAGACAACATAGTGGAAGAGACCCTCCGGCGTAACAAAAGCGGTTTTCTCCTTGGCGGACTCCGTCAGTGGCACCTGCCAGTACCCCTTGGTCAGGTCGAGCGTGGTAAAATACCGCGCCTGTCCCAGCCTATCAATCAGCTCATCCACTCTGGGCATGGGGTAGAGATCGAACTTGGATATTTCGTTCAATCTCCTAAAGTCATTGCAGAACCTTAAGGAGCCATCGGGTTTTGGTATTAGGACAATCGGACTAGCCCATTCACTCCGGGATTTTTCGATGACCCCCAGGCGTAACATTGTCTTTACTTCCTCCGATATGGCTTGTCGTCGAGCCTCCGGTACCCGGTATGACTTCAGGCGTACCTTCAGGTGGGGCTCGGTGACAATATCATGTCGTATCAGACTGGTCCTACCGGGCAGCTCGGAGAAGACATCGGGGTTCTGCTGAACCAACCGTCTGGCCTCTCGCCTCTGAGTCTTGGTGAGGGCTTCTCCAATCCTTACTTCCGGTTCGTCCTCTCCGAAGGTCGCTGGAGCCGGAGGAGAACGACCCGAAGAGGAGGGAGATGGGGAAAAAACAGCCATCAGGCTTTCCCGTTCCTGCCAAGGTTTTAATAGGTTGACATGGTATATTTGTTCAGGTTTCCGCCTACCGGGCTGCAATACTTTATAGTTAACCACCCCGACTCTTTCCTTTATCTCGTAGGGGCCTTGCCACTGAGCCAGGAATTTACTCTCCGCCGTGGGGATTAATACCAACACCCGGTCCCCGGGTTTAAAGGTCCGCACGGTGGCTTGTCTATTGTAGCGGCCGCTTTGCGCGGCCTGAGCCTCCTGTAAATGCTCCTTCACAATTGGCATGACCGCGCTTATGCGGTTCTGCATACCCAAAATGTGTTCAATCACACTTTTATGGGGGGTGGGCTCTTGCTCCCATGTTTCCTTTGCCAGGTCCAACAATCCCCGGGGATGTCGCCCGTATAACAATTCAAAAGGCGAAAACCCCGTGGATGCCTGTGGCACCTCACGGATGGCAAACATCAAATAGGGAAGCATCATATCCCAGTCTTTCCCGTCTTTTGAAATTACCCTTTTTAGCATGGTTTTCAGGGTTTTATTGAAACGCTCGACTAAACCGTCCGTTTGAGGATGATACACAGACGTACGCAACTGCTTAATCTGGAGTAGCCGGCATAGCTCTTTGGTCACTTTAGACATGAATGGGGTCCCCTGATCCGTAAGGATCTCCTTGGGCAACCCCACCCGGCAGAACACAGCAAACAACTCCCGAGCTATAAGCTTTGCTGCAGTATGTCTGAGAGGTATCGCCTCGGGATAACGGGTGGCATAGTCAACGATCACTAGGATGTGTTGGTGCCCTCGAGCGGACTTTACGAGGGGCCCCACCAGATCCATCCCTATCCGTTCAAAAGGGACTTCTATAATGGGTAACGGTACCAACGGACTGCGAAAATGGGTCAGGGGTGCGGTAAGCTGACACTCCGGGCAGGTTTCGCAGAACCGTTTTACCTCCCCAAAGACTCCGGGCCAATAGAACCTTTGCAATATTCGCTCCTGCGTTTTCTTGACCCCTAGGTGGCCACTCATTAGGTGTTTATGAGCCAAGTCGAGGACCCGCCGACGATGCGGTTGGGGTACCACCAACTGCTCTACCCCCACGCCCCGTATTTCATCTACCCGGTAGAGTAAATCCTGCTTAAGAGCGAAATGGGGGTACCTTACCTGGGCACCGGGCAGCTGTGCCACCCCGTCAATTACTGTCACCCGACTCCGGGCATGTATTAATGTAGGGTCCTGGAGTTGGGCAGTCCCAAACGTATCCGGGGACGCCTCCAACTCCGGGATGGGTTCGACCGTCTCAGCCTCTCCTGCCAATACCTCTAGGGGCGACCTATCGGGTTCACATTCTGTCCCTATCATGGGGACCCCTACGGCAGGTGTCCCGGATTCAGGATTGTAGGGCTCAGGTCCCGGACTGACCAATATCTGAGGAGACTTAGGGGGTCCCTTCCATAAAGTCCAAAAATAGGGCAGATCCCTTCCTAGGATCACGTCATAAGGAAGAGTGTTAAGAAGTCCCACCTCATGTTGCACCTGACCGCAAGGTGCTGTGAAGGTGACAATCCCCGTGGGATAGTCTCGGCGGTCCCCATGTATGCAAACCACCCCCACGGTACGTCCTGTGGCCTTTACTTTAGCCCTCAAGGTGGATCGCACAAGGGTCACTAAGCTTCCGGAATCCAACAATCCTGTAACCGGACATCCATTCACCTGTATTTGGCACAAGTGGGGCTCCGTCTCTGGGGAGACCAGGTCAGCGGTACACACCACCTGAGCATACATTGAACCCCGCCGGGTAACCCCACAATCCATGGGCTCCGTGGTGAGTGGACACTGGGCTTCCATATGTCCCACCCGCTGGCACCGCCAACATCTAATGGGGACGGAAACCCCATTGACGGGTTGTCGTTTAGGGTACAGAACCTTCCGGACCTCAGGATTGGCAGCCGCGGCCTCAGGCGGGACGGTAGGGGACTCCTGCACCGTTGTCGGCGGTGGGTCCTTGGCCCTAGGCTTGGAGGGGCCGGACCGACGGGCGGTACGCAGAGTCTCAGTGTCCCGTATCAAGTCCTGCGTAGCCACATGCCGCTCTACCAGGGACACTAATTGGTCCAGGGTACTCGGGTCACCCTGTCCTACCCACCGTTGAACGGTGACGGGTAAAGTGCGCACAAAACGATCCACTACTACCCTTTCCACCATCTGCGCCGGGCTCAGAGTGTCAGGCTGCAACCATTTTTTTACAAGATGCAACAAGTCATAGGCCTGGGAGCGTACGGGTTTGGCTTCCTCATAGAACCACTGATTTACCCGCTGAGCCCGTACATAGGTATTCACCCCCAACCGTGCCAGTATTTCGGCTTTTAGGGTCACATAGTCAATGGCGTCCTCGGTACGGAGGTCCAGGTACGCTTTTTGGGGTTCCCCCGTCAGATAGGGCGACAATACCTCAGCCCACTGGGGGGTCGGCAGCTTTTCCCGCTCGGCCACCCGCTCAAACACCGCCAGGAACGCTTCCACATCATCCCCCGGGGTCATCTTTTGCAACGCTTGTCTCACCGCTTTCCGGACGCTGCCGTCATCACCCGGTCCCGGGGTTGTTGCTGCCGGTCCAGCACGGATCGACTTGGCCAGGAGAACCATCTGTTCTTGATGTCTTTGTTCCTGCAATTGTAAGGCTTGCTGCTGACGTGCATTGGCCTGAACCAGCTGTTCTTGGTGCGATTTCAAGGATTGGAGCAGGTGTGCATTGGTCTGTTGCTGCTGTGCATTAGCTTGTTGCTGCTGTGCATTAGCCTGAGCCAAATGCTTTAGTATGTCCTCCATGGCGTCGCTGGGTTTGGGCCGTAGTATAGCCGCTTGAATCCAGGACATGTGCTACCGGGTCACCAGAAAAGGAAGCTACACCTCACCGGCCGGGATGCACGCCGATTCTCCACCATATGTGAGGTAGCACGGTCGGCTGCGCAGCAGAAGACACGGGATCCAGGCATTAAGTTTCACAGTACACGGTTTAATGTCCAAACAAGAATCCACATCAATATACATGTGCCTCTCCAGCAGAGAACTCAGGGAGTTGTGTTCACTCCCTCACACCCGGCACACCTGCCCTTGTTCCTCTTTCCATTTAACCCTTCCTTCAGCCTGTAGGAAAACAGCATTAACCCTAGAGTGGATTTACTTTCTATCATGGAGTGAGCACAACCGAGGCAAGACATACCGGCCGTCATAGATAACCCCGGTCACAGTCTCACAATATATATATATATATATATATATATATATGTATATATATACAGTCATATGAAAAAGTTTGGGCACCCCTATTAATGTTAACCTTTTTTCTTTATAACAATTTGGGTTTTTGCAACAGCTATTTCAGTTTCATATATCTAATAACTGATGGACTGAGTAATATTTCTGGATTGAAATGAGGTTTATTGTACTAACAGAAAATGTGCAATCCGCATTTAAACAAAATTTGACCGGTGCAAAAGTATGGGCACCCTTATGAATTTCTTGATTTGAACACTCCTAACTACTTTTTACTGACTTACTAAAGCACTAAATTGGTTTTGTAACCTCATTGAGCTTTGAACTTCATAGGCAGGTGTATCCAATCATGAGAAAAGGTATTTAAGGTGGCCACTTACAAGTTGCTCTCCTATTTGAATCTCCTATGAAAAGTGGCATCATGGGCTCCTCAAAACAACTCTCAAATGATCTGAAAACAAATATTATTCAACATAGTTGTTCAGGGGAAGGATACAAAAAGTTGTCTCAGAGATTTAAACTGTCAGTTTCCACTGTGAGGAACATAGTAAGGAAATGGTAGAACACAGGTACAGTTCTTGTTAAGCCCAGAAGTGGCAGGCCTAGAAAAATATCAGAAAGGCAGAGAAGAAGAATGGTGAGAACAGTCAAGGACAATTGACAGACCACCTCCAAAGACCTGCAGCAGCATCTTGCTGCAGATGGTGTCAATGTGCATCGGTCAACAATACAGCGCACGTTGTACAAGGAGAAGCTGTATGGGAGAGTGATGCGAAAGAAGCCGTTTCTGCAAGCACGGCACAAACAGAGTCGCCTGAGGTATGCAAAAGCACATTTGGACAAGCCAGTTACATTTTGGAAGAAGGCCCTGTGGACTGATGAAACAAAGATTGAGTTGTTTGGTCATACAAAAAGGCGTTATGCATGGAGGCAAAAAAACACGACATTCCAAGAAAAGCACTTGCTACCCACTTGGTGGAGGTTCCATCATGCTTTGGGGCTGTGTGGCCAATGCTGGCACCGGGAATCTTGTTAAAGTTGAGGGTCGTATGGATTCAACTCAGTATCAGCAGATTCTTGACAATAATGTGCAAGAATCAGTGACGAAGTTGAAGTTACGCAGGGGATGGATATTTCAGCAAGACAATGATCCAAAACACCGCTCCAAATCTACTCAGGCATTCATGCAGAGGAACAATTACAATGTTCTGGAAAGGCTATCCTAGTCCCCAGACCTGAATATCATTGAACATCTGTGGGATGATTTGAAACATGCTGTCCATGCTCGGCGACCATCAAACTTAACTGAACTGGAATTGTTTTGTAAACAGGAATGGTCAAATATACCTTCATCCAGGATCCAGGAACTCATTAAAAGCTACAGGAAGCGACTAGAGGCTGTTATTTTTGCAAAAGGAGGATCTACAAAATATTAATGTCACTTTTATGTTGAGGTGCTCATACTTTTGCACCGGTCAAATTTTGTTTAAATGCGGATTGCACATTTTCTGTTAGTACAATAAACCTCATTTCAATCCAGAAATATTACTCAGTCCATCAGTTATTAGACATATGAAACTGAAATAGCTGTTGCAAAAACCCAAATTGTTATAAAGAAAAAAGGTTAACATTAATAGGGGTGCCCAAACTTTTTCATATGACTGTATATATATACATATGCATTTTTTTGCAGTTTAAGCACCTGCTGAGATTATCTGCATATCAGTATATGAACTAACTTCCCCCTTTATTTACAATCGCATTGTGTGGAGGAAGCTACTCTAGTCACATTCTCTTTTTTCTGGGTGATTGGTCCCTCTCTTTGAGTCCATATATATAATTGAATTCTTAGTAAAAACTGCTTTGACACTTTCTAGGTCTATGTTAATTGATGTGGAGTGTGCACCTCGACTGGGCCATTTTCTGCCCCACCCTTAGATATCAGTGAGTATGGCAATGTTGTATGTAATATTCACTGTTTTGAATAGATTCTATTAATGGGTGGTATTTATATGCATATTTTCTAGGTCAAAACCTTTAATAAAAACTGAAGAAACTCAATTTTGTCCTAGAGAAATTTGGATTAAAATCTAGAGAACGGCTGGAAAAATCTTCAGTGATAAGGTTTTCTCTGTAACATTGTGATATCTGTATATGCCTCTCCTCACTATTTCATTTGTCTATATGAACTAAATGTGTTATGACATACTATATACACCCCTGATGAATCTCCGGTGTAGGAGGAGAAACGCGTCGGGTGAAAAATATTTAATGAAATTTAATCAGGAGTTTTGCAAATAATGTCATATAAACACGTTGTGACCTTGAGGACAATTCTGTCTGGGGCAAATAGACTCTGGGTACTCCCAATTTCCTTATTTTGGACCTATGGGAATCTCAGGGTGTAGACACGCCTAGACTAAATTTTCCAATCATATATACTAATAGGTTGATTGGCACAGTGGTATATTGAACCCGGCTGGGGGATATCACTGGTCTTTCTGCTATATGATCGGTCTAGGTTTATTGTATTGTCTATTGTATTTGGCTGCTTGTTGACTATTTTGTGTATGTATATCCTATAGGAATTGTATGTATTTTTTTAAAAAAAAATTCTGTACAATAAAGAATTGATATTTTAGAAAGTGATTTTTCTGTGAAATATTGGTTGGAATAAAGCCATACATTAGGCCTGTTTCACATGTCAGTGAAAAACACAGACGTTTTTACTGACGTGTTAAAAACGCATATGTCGCTCCATTTTTCGTGATTCGCGGCGCACGTGTGTTATCCATGTGCAATCCGTGATCCGTGTCCGTGATTGCACATGGACGTATATTCACCTGTCCCCGCTCCTGCTGTCCTTGGTGCTGAACACTTCGGCTCTGCTGTGTTTCCGACCCGCAGCAGCTACTTCCGGGTCGGCTGTGCCTGCATACATGAATATGCATGAGAATAAGCAGCCAGCTCTGAAGCAGAGGTAGCTGAGTCCAGAGACAAGAAGCGCTGGAGAAGGTGAGAATAAAAAGCTTTTTATTTTCAATATCCGTGTTTTTCTGGTACGTGTTTCAGGGATCACACCATAGTGTGGTCCGTGAGACATTAGTGCTGCCAGAAAAAGCGGACATGTCTCCATGCGGCAATCACGGACATGCGTGTACGCTGCACAGAGACAAGGTCAATGAGAAATCACTGATGTGTGAGCATACCCATTGATTATAATGGGTCTGCATATGTCAGTGATGCTGGTACGTATAAAAACTAGCACATACGTACCAGAATCACTGACGTGTGAAAGGGGCCTTACATGTACTGTGTATACTCCATATATACACACTGTATACCTACACATACTATATGTACACAAACCTACCATATATACACTACAAGGAAATGCCCTTTATAGACAGTATACTTACATAGCTGCAAACTCACACATCCACAATAACAATGTTATGTTTTTGTAATCTGGAATAAATATTTCTGTGGAGGTTTCTGTCTGTGATAACAGCCCCCCAGCACACACAGCACACTATGACCCCAGATCCTCTACTACTGTATGATAAATCTCTAGAAATACTTCAATATAAAACCATGAACCCTCCATTGTTGCCCAGATCTGCAGCATACCGGTGTAAATTGGCGCGAGTTCATTTCTATCAGATACCTTTATTCAGAGCTCTTCTATCTGCTGCAGGAATCCTCTGTAGATGATGACACCTGCAGCCGCCAGCAGAGGGAGCACGGGAGCTGCCTGCACAAGGCCTTCCGCTCCATGTACTGTGTGACAGATGCGGCCCCTTCCTCCGCCGCAGTCACCGCTCTCTGCCTTCTCCCGGCTGGCGTCCTTCCCTCCTGCTCCGGGAGCGCCGCCGGGGACAGGAGCAGAGGAGCGGTATCAGCTTTCTGCTCCGCCGCTTACTTCAGCAAGACCGTTGGGACCGTGGCCGCGCAGAGGACGTGACACAGCGTGATGACATCATCGCGCCGCACAGCGTCCCCTGCGAGACGTGACAGAAGAGGAGATGGAGACTGCAGAGGACGGGAACCTGGATTACAGCTTTTCAGCAGAGGCGTGCGGGGGGCGGGGCATGTGCTCTGAGAGGCTCCCTGGCGTTTGCCGCCCTCCGTGGTGGGAGCAGGTATTCTCTGCAGGGGCAGGCTGGCTGGGCAGAGAAAAGCAAAAGTCCCGGGGCTGGTCCCCAGCAGCAGTTTCAGGCTGCCCGGCTGTCTGCTGCTGACACTGTACACATGTATATGTACAAGTGCCGGCCGGCCTAGTACCTCAGCCACAGCCACACTTAGTGCTGTGTGGGCGTCTGAGGCCTGTCTCCTCAGGGTTGTGGCTAAATCCCAGTGGGTACAGGATCTGTGGGCGTGACCGGCTTCCTTAGTGGGCGTGACCGGCTTCCTTAGTGGGCGTGACGGCTTCCTTAGTGGGCGTGACGGCTTGTTTGGTGGGCATGGCAATGTTTCCTTCCATCCACTATACTCATGCTTCGCCCCCCCTGCACGCCCCCCATTTGGGGGTTTTACCCCCAGACCCCCGCTTCTATTATAATCAACTCTATGCCGACATGGACTTAGAAGAATAATGTATTTTCTTGGTATGAGCAATGTTGGTGGAGGCTCCGCCCCTTTCTGGTCACATGAGCGTGACGTTAGCAGAGGTCCCTCTGGCCACTGGGATTTAGATGCTATCGTCCCCACAGCGCGCCGGCCGGGCTGCTTCGTCATCTGAGAGAAGAGAAGAGCTCGCAGGGTCCGTGTAGGAGGTCAGAGTCAGGGCCGGCTCCTGGGTGTCTGTGGAGAGGCGCTGAGATGTGGGGAGTAACGGTTTCAGCTTCCGCACAGATCAGGTCGCACGGCCAAACCACCTCCATAAGGGTACTTTCACACTTGCGTTTTTTTCCTTCCGTTACAATCCGCCCTTTTGGAAAACAGCGGAATCCGTTAACGGATTCCACTGTTTCCCATAGACTTGTATGGATGACGGATTGTACCAAAAGGACCTGCGTTGCTTCCGCTGGGCGACGCTCCGATGCTTCCGCCCAGCGGGAGGAACGCAGCATGTAACGTTGTTTTGAGCAGCAGAATCCTCTGGATTTCACTGCGCATGCTCTTTTTTTTTTTTAAATCACAAACTTTATTTTGGCTCGCGGTGGCCGAACGTTCAGCTGAGCGCCCGGCCGTCGGCAAGTGACAGCGCTCAGCTGAGCGACCGGCCACCGGCAAGTGACAGCGCTCAGCTGAGCGCCCGCCCGCCGGCATGCCCTGGCGCCGGCAAGTGACAGCGCTCAGCTGATCACCCGGCAGTCGGCTGCATGGAGCGATCAGCTGATCACCCGGCGGCCGGCTGCAGGGAGCGATCAGCTGATCACCCGGCGGCCGGCTGCAGGGAGCGATCAGCTGATCACCTGGCGGCCGGCAAGTGACAGCGCTCAGCTGATCACCCGGCGGCCGGCTGCAGGGAGCGATCAGCTGATCACCCGGCGGCCGGCAAGTGACAGCGCTCAGCTGATCACTCGGCGGCCTGCTGCAGGGAGCGATCAGCTGATCACCCAGCGGCCGGCAAGTGACAGCGCTCAGCTGATCACCCGGTGGCCGGCTGCAGGGAGCGATCAGCTGATTACCCGGCGGCCGGCTGCAGGGAGCGATCAGCTGATCACCCGGCGGCCGGCTGCAGGGAGCGATCAGCTGATTACCCGGCGGCCGGCTGCAGGGAGCGATCAGCTGATCACCCGGCGGCCGGCTGCAGGGAGCGATCAGCTGATCACCCGGCGGCCGGCTACTGGGAGCGATCAGCTGATCGTTCACAATAGTCTGCCGCCGGTAAAACTGTAAAAAAAAAAAATCGAAACGGATTCCGTTGTTTTGCAGCATCCGTTGCATCCGTTGTGCCACTATATGCAACACATCCGTTGCATCCGTCACACAACGCAATGCAACGGATGCCGTTCAACGCAAGTGTGAAACCAGCCTAATTCACAGTGAGAGACAGCAGACACCAGTGTACAGCATCACACACTGACTGCTCCTGTGTAGTGATGGGCGAACACCCCGATGTTCGGGAGACTCGCCAGAACGTTTTGTAAAGTTCGGGTTCTGATATAACGCAAACTTGCGTCTGAACACCAAACTTGGACTTTACAGTTATGGGATGGGGCGGGGGGCTGTAATATAAAGAATACAGTTAATAATAAACATTGTCATTATACTTACAGGTCCCGTGACACGTCCTGCCGACTCTTGTCTCCCGCCGCTTCTCCTTCCGAGTCCGATCATCGCTGTGCCGCCCGGTAACCAAAGGACCTTCTGTGACGTCATAGCATGTCACCGGTCACGTGTGAATGTTGTATTATGTCATTGGCTACAGACTGGGTCACATGGCTATGCGTTATGCTAGGTCCTGTCAGTGCATGTCGCAGGTACGCGGTGCTCGCCCAAGCATCTCAGTACTCGATATACTCGGCAAATGCCATGTACTGGCGAGATGCTCGGGCACATGCTCAGCTCCCCGTCCCTGCATGTCGGCTCTCTTTACAGAGTCAGCCCACATGCAGGGATTAAATAAATAAGGAATAACGTTTGGAACACCATTCTAAGTCTGAACTGGGTGCAAGAACCTAAAAAAACATCACTATAAGGAGATAAGGTATGCACACCAGTGACTATGTAAGGGGAATACATGAAATAGCAGAAACTGCTGTGTGAATACTGACTTGAAAAATCCAATAGCTATATGTAAGAGTGAAAATGTGAAAAATGGAATCTGCATTACTGCCATGAACATATGAATCAAGAGAAATTTAGCTACTGAATTGATCAATGCAATAGAGCCCCAACACTACGCCAAAGTATTTCTCTACGTTGGGGTCCCTAGCTTGTGTGTGTCCTCTCATGCAGTTAAAAAACTTACCGTGTATGGGAAGCTGAGACCCAGGCTATTTATGCGTATGATATGGATTGGCAATAGGTGTGGTTGGGGAGGGTTCACAAACGAAAAACTACTAACAAATAAGGAATAACGTTATCTCCCCATAGTGATGTTTTTTTAGGTTTTTGCACCCAGTTCAGACATAGAATGGAGTTCCAAACGTTATTCCTTATTTGTTAGTAGTTTTTCGTTTGTGAACCCTCCCCAAGCACACCTATTGCCAATCCATATCACATGCATAAATAGCCTGGGTCTAAGCTTCCCATACACGGTAAGTTTTTTAACTGCATGAGAGGACACACACAAGCTAGGGACCCCAACATAGAGAAATACTTTGGCGTAGTGTTGGGGCTCTATTGCATTGATCAATTCAGTAGCTAAATTTCTCTTGATTCATATGTTCATGGCAGTAATGCAGATTCCATTTTTCACATTTTCACTCTTGCATATAGCTATTGGATTTTTCAAGTCAGTATTCACACAGCAGTTTCTGCTATTTCATGTATTCCCCTTACATAGTCACTGGTGTGCATACCTTATCTCCCCATACACATGCAGGGATTGGCTGCCACAGCCCATGATGAATAGCGGCGCCGGGAATCAGGTGATCGGAGATCACCGTTGCTATAAGTAACCCGCCCGTCAGGTTACTATGGCAACGGTAGAGAAACTAGTAACTCGGGCACACTAAAGATAAGAGTCTGAGGCAAGGTGATGCTTGAAAAAAAGTTTGCTTGATTTTATTGATACAAAAATTCCAGAAATTCCAACGTTTCGGCCTCAACACATAGGCCTTCGTCAGTGAATTTCTATGATATAAGTATACAGAAAGAAAATAAGATTAGTTATTGCATAAGGAAAATAATGTATTCTGTCATACATGTACAATACACGAGCATACCAAATGAAAAAAAGGGGCAATATTAACAAGCTTCTAGGTACTGACAGTTGTTCTATGCTAAGGAACAGAACATAATGTACCAATATTCAATATCTTGAAACAGTGTTCACTAGAGGAGGTGACTGTCAACATGACCGCCAATAGGGAGAACCACTACAAGAGATACTCAAAAATTTTTTTTTACATACCTAAAGGGTCATAGGGAAGAAATTATAAGAATCCACATGTGTGAGGTTTCCATGAGAGGGAGTAAATGCCTACAAATAGACAGGTATTTTACTAATCCATCGGGCATAAATGAAGAAGAGGTTATGTACAGCCAGGTTAGGGGCCATAGAGGTTGCAAGATGGACCTAGGAGGACCGTGAGGATACAAGGAGATGACAAAAGGATACAGGGGGAAAAATATAGAAAGGATAATAAAAGAAAAATTAGAGAAAAAATAGAGAAGAAAACGGAAAATAGAACGGAGCACACAGTGAGTAATAGAAAAACAAAAGGGGACTAAGGAGGGTAGAGAAATGAGGGTAGAAAAATGAGAAGTAGTGAGTAGCTGTGAAAACGGTAAAATTTACCTTTATTTTCCCACCCAGGCAATCAGGCACCATTTAAATAGGCTGACTTTTCACCTCCACATATACCACAGGAGCTCACAGGGGGACCGTTCACCACACAGGAGTTTCTCCACTACCAGGTATAGTTCACTTACTCAGGTTCCTACCAGGCTATAGTCATTTCCATGATTGACACGTTTCTTTGACTTTGATCCTCATAACTTTCTTCCCTTCAGGAATTCGATTGATATCCCTATTATCATTACCTCTGTTTGAGCACTTTGTCTCCTCTCAAAAGGTTTGTGCCCTTATACACTACACTACACTACACTATGAAATCAGGCCTATCTCTAAATAGCGTTCCAAAAAGGTCTTATTCCACCACAGATTTGTCCGTTTTTTCATCAAATTTTTCATTTTGTTAATAGATTCCTGCATATCAACACCTCCAACATTTAAAATATCATTGGGGTCACCCCTTAAAACCTCATTAATTCTGCTTAGCCATATTTCATCATGTGCTTTAAAATCCATACTACTTCGGAAATGAGCTGTGGATAACACAGAAAGGACAAGTATTAATACAAACATTTCCATAGTTCCTACAAAAGGATGTCAAAAGATCAGGGTGTGATCACCAAAAAAGTCTTTGATGGACTCCATGTAAAATATCCAAAAATACCGACCCTATATTTTTTACCCAAAGTTCATAGGGATCCCATCAACCCCCCAGGCCGACCTATAGTATCAGGACTCGATGGCCTCTGCAATCCCATATGCAGTTTTATTGATCATTATCTCAAACCCTTGGTGGAAACACTACCGTCTTATGTAAAAGACACCACCGAGGTTTTGAACAGGATTGATGGAATCCATATGGATACAGGTACACTCTTGGTGGTAGCGGACATTGAGTCCCTCTATACTTGCATTCGTCATGAAGATGGCCTAAGAGCGGTTCGATTTTTCCTGAGGGGAAGCAACTGGGATGGACGCACTTGTGAGCTGGTCCTTGAGCTCCTTGACTATGTCCTGACCCACAACTTTTTCGTATTTAAGGACATCTTTTATTTGCAGAAACGGGGCACCGCGATGGGCGCGGCCTGTGCGCCTTCATACGCAAACCTCTTCCTAGGTTACTGGGAGAGGGGTTTGTTCAGTGACGGAGGCGTACAGGCTGTGGCCCAGGTGCAGATGTGGGTCAGGTACATAGACGACCTGTTGTTTATTTAGCATGGGTCGTCTGTACAATTGAGGAGTTTCATGGACCGGCTCAATCAAAATTGCTATAACATCAAGCTAACCTTTGAATCAAGTGACAGTGGAGTGGACTTTTTAGACATTAAAATCAATCTTGATCAGGGACGTATGTTGCAGACAGATATATTTCGGAAAAAGACCTCTGTAAACTCATTCTTACATGCTACCTCTGCACATACCCACTCCACTGTCCGTGCCATCCCAGTTGGCCAGTACCTCAGGGCGAAGCGGATCTGCTCTTCTGAGGCCAACTTCAAACAGCAGGCAGATGACCTGAGGAGCAGGTTCAGGGAGAGGGGACATGGCCAAAGATGTCTGAAAAAGGCATATAAGAGGGCCCTATCTACACCACGTGATCATTTATTACATGGTACAACATCAACACCGGAAAAAGAACAGGATATTCGATTTATTGGTACTTACAATGAAAAATGGCACTCGATGAGAGAAATATTTAATAAACATTGGCCTGTCCTCTGCTCTGATCCTGTTCTCAAGGGTTATCTGTCTGATGCACCTTTGATGACAGCTAGACGGTGCAAGAATTTGAAGGACATTTTGGTTACTAGTCATTATGTACCACCAAGGGTTACCAACTTTCTGGGCTCTGGGGCTCGGCTTAAGGGTTGTTTTCCTTGCGGTCACTGTCTTTCCTGCACCAATGTCTCCCGCTGCTCGGACTTCTCTAACTTTGATGGGTCACGTACCTATCAAATTAATGAGTATATATCCTGTAGTAGCTCGAATGTTATTTATTGGGCAATATGTAGTTGCCCAAAAATTTATATAGGACTTACATCGAGAGAAGTTCGAGTGAGAGAGCATGTGAGGGACATTGGTGCGGCAAAGACAGTGACCGACACTACAGAATTAAAAACTATCCCACGCCACTACAAATTACACTATGGATGTGACCCCAAATGCTTCATGGTTCGGGGCATTGATTTGATACATTGTGGTATACGTGGTGGGGACATAAAAAAGCTGTTGGCCCAACGCGAGGTCAAATGGATAAGCACCCTTGATACCATGGCTTCAAAGGGACTTAATGAATCCCTAAGTTTTGTTCCGTTTCTTTAAAAATCCTGCATATTTTCATTGACATCTTATGGTATTTTTCCTGATTTTATTTTAGTTTGTTCTTCCTCCTTCTATTTCCCTCCTTATGTGGAGGATCTTTGGTGGTTTTAATTTTTTGGTTTCTTCTTTTTTATTAATTTTATTTTTATTCGTCATTATTTAATACTCCTAGATTCTGCATTACATGATTGGCAGTTATTACGGAGATCCCAGCTCAAATCACCCAATGGACACTTATATCGCTGTTCAAGAACATGGACATCTCCCCAGGATTGAATATAATTGTATCAAGTTAATATACCTATGGGATGCAATAATCTTTTCCATCACCTGGGGGTGCTGTTGGTATATACTTATCTCTTTGAACATACATATAGGGGAATAAACGTGTTATGTGGTTATTATATATTATTTGACATTAATGTGGTATACTGAGCACACTAGCTTTTCCCCTAGATGATGTGTAAAAGATCCCTCTATTCTGACTTGTTCTCTATTTATGGATGCATCCTATGAACTGAATATCATTGTGATATGCAGGCTCTCTGATCAGCCTGGTGTCCTGCTGTGCGCCTGTGCTTTGCCCGGCCCCCTCCCTGTGCATCTCATTCAGCATCTAAATGGTGTTTGCTGAGCGTCTGGTTCCCGTGTTTACCCACGGGGGTGGATGACTCACTGCCTTTTGATGGCTGGGGGTGGTGCATGGGGCGGTGGCCGTGCGGTGTGCATGTGCTGATATGGCAGCCACTATTGGTTGATCAGTGTAGACAAGCCCTGGAGCGATGACCAATGTTGTCACATGACCAGTGTTTAAAAGGTCCTTCACAGATGGAGGGTTTATGCCTTCCCTGATGAAGCTGTGAAGTACACTGACGCGAAAACGCGCATTTGGAGGGTTCTATTATATTCTGGTGGGCACATTAACCTCCTGTGGGGACAACTGTGAATTTAAATGGCTAAGCAAATAACTGCAGTTTACTAAGGTCCATTGTGACTAATCCACTGCTGATAGGAATGCAGTTGTAATTGGATTGTAGCCTTCTTGGAAAAGGTTAATATTTAACCCCCACATGTAATTGTAGCTATATCACCTTGCCTGGGGGTATTTTCCTCCCCTTCTTTTGCCTCACTTTTTTTCTGTAATGTATTTTTGTATATGATCTTTTGTAATCAATTTATTCAATTTATTATGTGATAAAATAAAATTTACAATTTTAATTGACTTGGAAACTCCATTTTTCTTTGCTGTTCATCTTATCTTTAGTGTGCCCGAGTTACTATTTTCTCTTCACTGTGATTTTCCTCGGAGGCACCTACTAATATAAGTGAGCCAGACTCTATTGCTATACTATGGCAATGGTGGCAGCTGGAAGAGTTGGATACAGCGCCAAAAGATGGCAATTCTATGAAAGCGCCATTTTCTGGGGCGGCTGCGAACTGCATTCACAGCGAGGGGGGGCCCAGAAAGCTTGGGCCAACCTGCACTGCGGATTCCAATCCCCCGCTGCCTAGTTGTACCTGGCTGGATACAAAAATTGGACGAAGCCCATGTCGGTTTTTATTTTTATTATTTCATAAAATAATTAAAAAAAAAGGGCTTCCCTATATTTTTGGTCCCCAGCTGGGTTCAAATAGGCAGCTGGGGGTTGGGGGCAGCCCGTACCTGCATACAAAAATATGGTGAAGCCCACGTCATTTTTAAAAACATTTTTGGCTTCTTTGGAGCAGATAAAGCAGACGGCTAGGGGCTGCCACCCCCATCTGCCTGATGTTCCTTGGCTGGCAATCAAAATGCAGGGAAGCCCATTAATTTAAAAAAAAAAAAAAATTAAAAAAAAAATGCGTGGGCTCCCGTCGTATTTTGATTGCCACTCAAGTAAAGCCAGGCAGCTGGGGGATGGGATTCTTGGCAACCCGCAGCCGCCCCTGGAAATGGCACATTGTTTCTTAGCGCCATTTCCAGGCACTTTACCCGGCTTGTCCAGCGGCCGTGATGGCGGTGGCATGCTGGGTAATAAAGGGGTTAATATCAGCTTTGTATTCTCAGATGGTACTAAGCCCGAAAATCATTGTGTCACGCCAAATTAGACATGGCCACCATGAATTTCTAGGAAACAGAAAAAAAAACAACACAGAGAATTTTTTTTTTTTTAGAAATAAAACAAAAAAAATCTTTATTATAAAAAATGTCCTTAGTCCGACGTAATCCACTGGGACAGCAACGTCAACTCTGCTTCATCACCGTGCACAGACAGTGTCTATACAAAGTGAGAAGCAAAGAGCAAAGTCACCTCTGCTACAGCACTGTGCACAGACAGTGTCTATACATAGTGAGAAGCACAAAGAGCCATGTCAACTCTGCTTCATCACTGTGCACAGTCTATACACTGTGAGAAGCAAAAAGCAATGTCAACTATGCTTCATCACTCTACACAGACAGTGTCCATACACAGTGAGAACCAAAGAGCAATGGCTTCATCACTGTGCACAGACAGACAGTGTCTGTACATAGTAAGAAACAAAGCACAATGTCAGCTCTGCTTCATCACTGTGCACAGACAGTGTCTATACATAGTGAGAAGCTAAGCGTAATGTCAACTCTGCTTCATCACTGTGCACAGATACAGTCTAGACACAGTGAGAAGCAAAGCGCAATGTCAACTCTGCTTCATCACTGTGCACAGACAGTCTATACACAGTGAGAAGCAACGCGCAATATCAACTCTGCTTCATTACTAAACACAGACAGTCTATACACATTGAGAAGCACAGAGAGCTATGTCAGGTCTGCTACATTGCTCTGGACAGAGCGATGAAGCAGAGGCTGACAGTGACAGGATGATTGCACTTACGTGTCGCATTGCATCACCCCACTCTCAGGACAGGAGCGCCTCAGGTGCATGGAAATAAAGTACATGCAGCTAACCCACTGCCATCGGGAGACTGTGCGCCGTGATGTGATGACACTCGCATCACGGCGCACCAGGACCTTTGATGACGTCATACTCACGTGACCAGTCTGTAGCCAATGAGGTAATACAACATTCACACGTGACTGGTCACATGGGTATGACGTCACGGTCACGGCAGGTCTTTTTAGCCAGAGGTGCTTACCGGGGGGAACAGGAATGATCAGACAGACGCGAAAGAAGAAGCTCTGGGAGACAGAGTCTGCAGGACGCGTCGCGGGACCAGTAAGTATGATCATAATGGGGGTTTTTTAATAACGTGCTTTTTTTTAGCAGCCCCTAGACCCGAACTGTAACATGAACGTCCCAGAAAGCTCGTGTTCGGGGTCGTGTGCACGAACACCATGTGTTCGGTATGGACCCCGAACTTTACAGTTCGGGTTCGCCCATCCCTACTCCTGTGCTCCAGGACATTATACATCATATACAGGGCCTTACATTATATATGTGATGTCCTGCAGCCAGGGCCAGGTGTGATCAGTAAGTATACACTGTATATATACAGATTTGTGTGTGACTGGTATATGATATACTGTGATACAGACATCACATATTACAAAATATATTGTTATATATTATCTCATGTCTGTAGTCACATTATATCATATTTCAGACCAGTGGCAGACATATCGATGGTTCAGCTGGTTTGGTGAACAGGGGCCCGTAGGTTCAGTGGGCCCTTGCTCCCCGGTCAGTAATGAGGGCAATCTGAACTGTTGTCATTTGAAATATTCCTGGCAGCGCAGCCGGAACCCGTAAAAGCAGCAGCAGCAGGGGCCTACAGGAGAAGCAGCGGTGGGGGCCCCTACAAGAGCCCCGGCGGGGGCCGGTACAGGAGAAGCAGCGTTGGGGCCCCTACAAGAGCAGCGGCGGCCAGGACCCCTACATGAGAAGCAGCAGTGTAGTGATGTATATTGCAAGTGTAGTATATAGGGGGGTGTAGTGATGTATATTGCAGGTGTAGTATATAGGGGGGTGTAGTGATGCATACTGCAGGTGTAGTGATGCATATTGCAGGTGTAGTATATAGGGGGGTGTAGTGATGCATATTGCAGGTGTAGTATATAGGGGTTGTAGTGATACATATTGCAGGTGTTGTATATAGGGGGTGTAGTGATGCATATTGCAGGTGCATACCTCCCAGTCCCGTCCCAACAAAATGGGTACGGGACTGCAATAGACCAGGTGAGTGCTGCTGAGAGCAGTTCTGCTATTTATATGTGAGGCCGCATGGCACATTTTATAAAAATATTTTAGTGTAGGACTGCTTCAAATGAGATTTGCCGTGACGTGGCGAAGCAGCTCAAGAAATTGCAATTTTTTGCCAAAAATCTCAAAAAAATTTTTTATAATGCAGTTTGGAATATTTGATGCCTTAGTGCACATTGGTGCTGGCTCTTTGTTGTTTCTTTGTTGAATTGGTCGGTGGTTGACCTCCACCTTGCTATGCACCCCAATTTGGGATGTATTCCATCTGTATAGATTTTGGCGTTTGGTGACTGTTCACATTGGGTCATCAGGCTTTGTCCACAGGCTATATATATACTTCATACAGCATTTGCTTGGACCTGTCCCGCCCACAGCCATGACTCAGTCATGGGTACAGGACTGCAATAGACCAGGTGAGTGCTGCTGAGAGCAGTTCTGCTATTTATATGTGAGGCCGCATGGCACATTTTATAAAAATATTTTAGTGTAGGACTGCTTCAAATGAGATTTGCCGTGACGTGGCGAAGCAGCTCAAGAAATTGCAATTTTTTGCCAAAAATCTCAAAAAAATTTTTATAATGCAGTTTGGAATATTTGATGCCTTAGTGCACATTGGTGCTGGCTCTTTGTTGTTTCTTTGTTGAATTGGTCGGTGGTTGACCTCCACCTTGCTATGCACCCCAATTTGGGATGTATTCCATCTGTATAGATTTTGGCGTTTGGTGACTGTTCACATTGGGTCATCAGGCTTTGTCCACAGGCTATATATATACTTCATACAGCATTTGCTTGGACCTGTCCCGCCCACAGCCATGACTCAGTCATGGGTACGGGACTGCAATAGACCAGGTGAGTGCTGCTGAGAGCAGTTCTGCTATTTATATGTGAGGCCGCATGGCACATTTTATAAAAATATTTTAGTGTAGGACTGCTTCAAATGAGATTTGCCGTGACGTGGCGAAGCAGCTCAAGAAATTGCAATTTTTTGCCAAAAATCTCAAAAAAATTTTTTATAATGCAGTTTGGAATATTTGATGCCTTAGTGCACATTGGTGCTGGCTCTTTGTTGTTTCTTTGTTGAATTGGTCGGTGGTTGACCTCCACCTTGCTATGCACCCCAATTTGGGATGTATTCCATCTGTATAGATTTTGGCGTTTGGTGACTGTTCACATTGGGTCATCAGGCTTTGTCCACAGGCTATATATATACTTCATACAGCATTTGCTTGGACCTGTCCCGCCCACAGCCATGACTCAGTCATGGGTACGGGACTGCAATAGACCAGGTGAGTGCTGCTGAGAGCAGTTCTGCTATTTATATGTGAGGCCGCATGGCACATTTTATAAAAATATTTTAGTGTAGGACTGCTTCAAATGAGATTTGCCGTGACGTGGCGAAGCAGCTCAAGAAATTGCAATTTTTTGCCAAAAATCTCAAAAAATTTTTTTATAATGCAGTTTGGAATATTTGATGCCTTAGTGCACATTGGTGCTGGCTCTTTGTTGTTTCTTTGTTGAATTGGTCGGTGGTTGACCTCCACCTTGCTATGCACCCCAATTTGGGATGTATTCCATCTGTATAGATTTTGGCGTTTGGTGACTGTTCACATTGGGTCATCAGGCTTTGTCCACAGGCTATATATATACTTCATACAGCATTTGCTTGGACCTGTCCCGCCCACAGCCATGACTCAGTCATGGGTACGGGACTGCAATACACCAGGTGAGTGCTGCTGAGAGCAGTTCTGCTATTTATATGTGAGGCCGCATGGCACATTTTATAAAAATATTTTAGTGTAGGACTGCTTCAAATGAGATTTGCCGTGACGTGGCGAAGCAGCTCAAGAAATTGCAATTTTTTGCCAAAAATCTCAAAAAAATTTTTTATAATGCAGTTTGGAATATTTGATGCCTTAGTGCACATTGGTGCTGGCTCTTTGTTGTTTCTTTGTTGAATTGGTCGGTGGTTGACCTCCACCTTGCTATGCACCCCAATTTGGGATGTATTCCATCTGTATAGATTTTGGCGTTTGGTGACTGTTCACATTGGGTCATCAGGCTTTGTCCACAGGCTATATATATACTTCATACAGCATTTGCTTGGACCTGTCCCGCCCACAGCCATGACTCAGTCATGGGTACGGGACTGCAATAGACCAGGTGAGTGCTGCTGAGAGCAGTTCTGCTATTTATATGTGAGGCCGCATGGCACATTTTATAAAAATATTTTAGTGTAGGACTGCTTCAAATGAGATTTGCCGTGACGTGGCGAAGCAGCTCAAGAAATTGCAATTTTTTGCCAAAAATCTCAAAAAAATTTTTTATAATGCAGTTTGGAATATTTGATGCCTTAGTGCACATTGGTGCTGGCTCTTTGTTGTTTCTTTGTTGAATTGGTCGGTGGTTGACCTCCACCTTGCTATGCACCCCAATTTGGGATGTATTCCATCTGTATAGATTTTGGCGTTTGGTGACTGTTCACATTGGGTCATCAGGCTTTGTCCACAGGCTATATATATACTTCATACAGCATTTGCTTGGACCTGTCCCGCCCACAGCCATGACTCAGTCATGGGTACGGGACTGCAATAGACCAGGTGAGTGCTGCTGAGAGCAGTTCTGCTATTTATATGTGAGGCCGCATGGCACATTTTATAAAAATATTTTAGTGTAGGACTGCTTCAAATGAGATTTGCCGTGACGTGGCGAAGCAGCTCAAGAAATTGCAATTTTTTGCCAAAAATCTCAAAAAAAAATTTTATAATGCAGTTTGGAATATTTGATGCCTTAGTGCACATTGGTGCTGGCTCTTTGTTGTTTCTTTGTTGAATTGGTCGGTGGTTGACCTCCACCTTGCTATGCACCCCAATTTGGGATGTATTCCATCTGTATAGATTTTGGCGTTTGGTGACTGTTCACATTGGGTCATCAGGCTTTGTCCACAGGCTATATATATACTTCATACAGCATTTGCTTGGACCTGTCCCGCCCACAGCCATGACTCAGTCATGGGTACGGGACTGCAATAGACCAGGTGAGTGCTGCTGAGAGCAGTTCTGCTATTTATATGTGAGGCCGCATGGCACATTTTATAAAAATATTTTAGTGTAGGACTGCTTCAAATGAGATTTGCCGTGACGTGGCGAAGCAGCTCAAGAAATTGCAATTTTTTGCCAAAAATCTCAAAAAAAATTTTTATAATGCAGTTTGGAATATTTGATGCCTTAGTGCACATTGGTGCTGGCTCTTTGTTGTTTCTTTGTTGAATTGGTCGGTGGTTGACCTCCACCTTGCTATGCACCCCAATTTGGGATGTATTCCATCTGTATAGATTTTGGCGTTTGGTGACTGTTCACATTGGGTCATCAGGCTTTGTCCACAGGCTATATATATACTTCATACAGCATTTGCTTGGACCTGTCCCGCCCACAGCCATGACTCAGTCATGGGTACGGGACTGCAATAGACCAGGTGAGTGCTGCTGAGAGCAGTTCTGCTATTTATATGTGAGGCCGCATGGCACATTTTATAAAAATATTTTAGTGTAGGACTGCTTCAAATGAGATTTGCCGTGACGTGGCGAAGCAGCTCAAGAAATTGCAATTTTTTGCCAAAAATCTCAAAAAAAAAATTTTTTATAATGCAGTTTGGAATATTTGATGCCTTAGTGCACATTGGTGCTGGCTCTTTGTTGTTTCTTTGTTGAATTGGTCGGTGGTTGACCTCCACCTTGCTATGCACCCCAATTTGGGATGTATTCCATCTGTATAGATTTTGGCGTTTGGTGACTGTTCACATTGGGTCATCAGGCTTTGTCCACAGGCTATATATATACTTCATACAGCATTTGCTTGGACCTGTCCCGCCCACAGCCATGACTCAGTCATGGGTACGGGACTGCAATAGACCAGGTGAGTGCTGCTGAGAGCAGTTCTGCTATTTATATGTGAGGCCGCATGGCACATTTTATAAAAATATTTTAGTGTAGGACTGCTTCAAATGAGATTTGCCGTGACGTGGCGAAGCAGCTCAAGAAATTGCAATTTTTTGCCAAAAATCTCAAAAAAAAATTTTTTATAATGCAGTTTGGAATATTTGATGCCTTAGTGCACATTGGTGCTGGCTCTTTGTTGTTTCTTTGTTGAATTGGTCGGTGGTTGACCTCCACCTTGCTATGCACCCCAATTTGGGATGTATTCCATCTGTATAGATTTTGGCGTTTGGTGACTGTTCACATTGGGTCATCAGGCTTTGTCCACAGGCTATATATATACTTCATACAGCATTTGCTTGGACCTGTCCCGCCCACAGCCATGACTCAGTCATGGGTACGGGACTGCAATAGACCAGGTGAGTGCTGCTGAGAGCAGTTCTGCTATTTATATGTGAGGCCGCATGGCACATTTTATAAAAATATTTTAGTGTAGGACTGCTTCAAATGAGATTTGCCGTGACGTGGCGAAGCAGCTCAAGAAATTGCAATTTTTTGCCAAAAATCTCAAAAAAATGTTTTATAATGCAGTTTGGAATATTTGATGCCTTAGTGCACATTGGTGCTGGCTCTTTGTTGTTTCTTTGTTGAATTGGTCGGTGGTTGACCTCCACCTTGCTATGCACCCCAATTTGGGATGTATTCCATCTGTATAGATTTTGGCGTTTGGTGACTGTTCACATTGGGTCATCAGGCTTTGTCCACAGGCTATATATATACTTCATACAGCATTTGCTTGGACCTGTCCCGCCCACAGCCATGACTCAGTCATGGGTACGGGACTGCAATAGACCAGGTGAGTGCTGCTGAGAGCAGTTCTGCTATTTATATGTGAGGCCGCATGGCACATTTTATAAAAATATTTTAGTGTAGGACTGCTTCAAATGAGATTTGCCGTGACGTGGCGAAGCAGCTCAAGAAATTGCAATTTTTTGCCAAAAATCTCCAAAAAATTTTTTATAATGCAGTTTGGAATATTTGATGCCTTAGTGCACATTGGTGCTGGCTCTTTGTTGTTTCTTTGTTGAATTGGTCGGTGGTTGACCTCCACCTTGCTATGCACCCCAATTTGGGAAGTATTCCATCTGTATAGATTTTGGCGTTTGGTGACTGTTCACATTGGGTCATCAGGCTTTGTCCACAGGCTATATATATACTTCATACAGCATTTGCTTGGACCTGTCCCGCCCACAGCCATGACTCAGTCATGGGTACGGGACTGCAATAGACCAGGTGAGTGCTGCTGAGAGCAGTTCTGCTATTTATATGTGAGGCCGCATGGCACATTTTATAAAAATATTTTAGTGTAGGACTGCTTCAAATGAGATTTGCCGTGACGTGGCGAAGCAGCTCAAGAAATTGCAATTTTTTGCCAAAAATCTCAAAAAAATTTTTTATAATGCAGTTTGGAATATTTGATGCCTTAGTGCACATTGGTGCTGGCTCTTTGTTGTTTCTTTGTTGAATTGGTCGGTGGTTGACCTCCACCTTGCTATGCACCCCAATTTGGGATGTATTCCATCTGTATAGATTTTGGCGTTTGGTGACTGTTCACATTGGGTCATCAGGCTTTGTCCACAGGCTATATATATACTTCATACAGCATTTGCTTGGACCTGTCCCGCCCACAGCCATGACTCAGTCATGGGTACGGGACTGCAATAGACCAGGTGAGTGCTGCTGAGAGCAGTTCTGCTATTTATATGTGAGGCCGCATGGCACATTTTATAACAATATTTTAGTGTAGGACTGCTTCAAATGAGATTTGCCGTGACGTGGCGAAGCAGCTCAAGAAATTGCAATTTTTTGCCAAAAATCTCAAAAAAATTTTTTATAATGCAGTTTGGAATATTTGATGCCTTAGTGCACATTGGTGCTGGCTCTTTGTTGTTTCTTTGTTGAATTGGTCGGTGGTTGACCTCCACCTTGCTATGCACCCCAATTTGGGATGTATTCCATCTGTATAGATTTTGGCGTTTGGTGACTGTTCACATTGGGTCATCAGGCTTTGTCCACAGGCTATATATATACTTCATACAGCATTTGCTTGGACCTGTCCCGCCCACAGCCATGACTCAGTCATGGGTACGGGACTGCAATAGACCAGGTGAGTGCTGCTGAGAGCAGTTCTGCTATTTATATGTGAGGCCGCATGGCACATTTTATAAAAATATTTTAGTGTAGGACTGCTTCAAATGAGATTTGCCGTGACGTGGCGAAGCAGCTCAAGAAATTGCAATTTTTTGCCAAAAATCTCAAAAAAATTTTTTATAATGCAGTTTGGAATATTTGATGCCTTAGTGCACATTGGTGCTGGCTCTTTGTTGTTTCTTTGTTGAATTGGTCGGTGGTTGACCTCCACCTTGCTATGCACCCCAATTTGGGATGTATTCCATCTGTATAGATTTTGGCGTTTGGTGACTGTTCACATTGGGTCATCAGGCTTTGTCCACAGGCTATATATATACTTCATACAGCATTTGCTTGGACCTGTCCCGCCCACAGCCATGACTCAGTCATGGGTACGGGACTGCAATAGACCAGGTGAGTGCTGCTGAGAGCAGTTCTGCTATTTATATGTGAGGCCGCATGGCACATTTTATAAAAATATTTTAGTGTAGGACTGCTTCAAATGAGATTTGCCGTGACGTGGCGAAGCAGCTCAAGAAATTGCAATTTTTTGCCAAAAATCTCAAAAAAATTTTTTATAATGCAGTTTGGAATATTTGATGCCTTAGTGCACATTGGTGCTGGCTCTTTGTTGTTTCTTTGTTTCCATGATAGATAAATATGTAGACATATGGATAGATACATGATAGATATATAATAGATAGATGCATGATAGATATATAATAGATAGATACATGATAGATATATAATAGATAGATAGATACATGATAGATAGATACATGGATAGATAGATACATGGATAGATAGAAACATGGATAGAAAGATACTGCATCTCTTTGTAGGTGAAGGAGTCAGATTCATTTGTACCCATAAAACTACTATAAAGAAATGTGGGAAAAAATACAAATTACAAAACAAAATTTTTATTTTTTTTTATTTTCACCAACTTGGATTTGAAACAGCACCTTTCAAACATGTGCCCAGCAGCCTCCTAGCTTTCCTAGCTGCTCAAGCTGTTGAGCCACTAGGAATTGATGACATCAGACAGAGGATTTTATATGAATAAACCTACAATGCAGCCTCTTACACAGTAGATTACACAGGACACAGCTCCATTGTACAGAGCAGCATCTCTATGTTCTGTATTCTAGAGGGAGAGGAAAAGAGATTTATTTTTTCTTTTAATAAAATTACTAAAAATAACAAAAAAATAGAATAATGTAATTTTATTGCACTTTTTTCTAAAATAATAAACATCACAAATCAGCAAATAACATGGACATATTTGGTGTCCCTGTAATCGTAACGACCCAAAACAACGCAGTGATCAGATTATTGATGGGGATCAGTAAATGTCGGGAAAAAATGGCACAATTTATTATTTTTCTTTATTAAAACCCATAAAAAATGTAATAAAAATGTATCACTGAGGCCATGTTCACACGTATCAGAAATGCTGCATTTTTTCTGCAGATGTCCGCACCACGAGTGCAATAACAATCTCCTCTGATTATTGCATGTTTGCGGTATTTTTATGCATTGTCCCTTATTTGATACATGTTTGATGCAGATGTGAATCCTGAAGATTATAAAGAAAAAAACACCAAAACTGCACAGATCAGCGGCATCTTCAGACATAAAAGGGGCGGAGATTTCATGATGTCTCATCCACTTTGCTTGGACAATTAGTCCGTGTTCACATGTAGTGTAAATGCTGCATTTTTTTTCTGCTGTTTTTTTACACATTTTTTTCCGCTGTGTTTAATTATCCAAGTAAAGTGGATGTGATTCCACAAGACGACGTCACTGAACTCTGCAGTTTTGTTTTTTTTTTTCCTCTGGAGGTTTTCTACGTGGAGCTTCAAAAAATGCAGGAAAAAGCTTGTCAGTACAATAAAACACTTAAAAACGCAGATTCACATCTGAACCAAAAACACATTAAATAATGGAGAAAAGACAGAAAATGGAACAATCAGAGAAGATAGTTATTGTGTAGTTTGGTGCAGACAGCGGCATAAACAAAAAGAAACAGAATTTATACAACATGTGAACACGGCCTTATAGGCACAAATAAGCAATGTCATATAGTGACACATAGAAATAAGAAAATTCTGGTTGCTATGACTATTAACGAACAGTCTAGGGCATCTGCTGAATGACCCTTACTGATGAATGGGTGTGGATAGGGGTGTGGCTAGGGGCGTGGTCAAAATTTGCCCCTCTTTCCTTTCTTCAAAAGTTGGGTGGTATATTGCAGGTGTAGTATATAGGGGGTGTAGTGATGTATATTGCAGGTGTAGTATATAAGGGGGTGTAGTGATATATATTGCAGGTGTTGTATATAGGGGGTGTAGTGTTGCATATTGCAGGTGTAGTATATAGGGGGTGTAGTGATGTATCCTGCAGGTGTAGTATATAGGGGGTGTAGTGATGCACATTGCAAGTGTGGTATATAGGGGGGTGTAGTGATGTATATTGCAGGTGTAGTATATACAGGGGCGTAACTACCGCGGTCGCCAGGGCCGGCTCCAGGTTTTTGTGGGCCCCGGGCGGAAGAGTCCCAGTGGGCCCCATCCACACACAGACACCGATACGAACATATACATATTTAAAGACAAACTCACAAAAATACATATAAACAGACAAATATATACAGTCATATACACTTACAGACACACACACACACAAGTCTGCTGCATACAGACAAACACATACAACTCTGCTACATACAAACACATACAGCTCTGCTACATACAGACAAACGCACACACAAACTCTGCTACATACAGACAAACACATACAACTCTGCTACATACAGACAAACACATACAACTCTGCTACATACAGACAAACACATACAACTCTGCTACATACAGACAAACGCACACACAAACTCTGCTACATACAGACAAACACATACAACTCTGCTACATACAAACACATACAACTCTGCTACATACAGACAAACACATACAACTCTGCTACATACAAACACATACAACTCTGCTACATACAGACAAACACATACAACTCTGCTACATACAGACAAACACACAACTCTGCTACATACAGACAAACACATACAACTCTGCTACATACAGACAAACACATACAACTCTGCTACATACAGACAAACACATACAACTCTGCTACATACAAACACATACAACTCTGCTACATACAGACAAACACATACAACTCTGCTACATACAGACAAACACACAACTCTGCTACATACAAACACATACAACTCTGCTACATACAGACAAACACACACAACTCTGCTACATACAGACAAACACATACAACTCTGCTACATACAAACACATACAACTCTGCTACATACAGACAAACACATACAACTCTGCTACATACAGACAAACACACAACTCTGCTACATACAAACACATACAACTCTGCTACATACAGACAAACACATACAACTCTGCTACATACAAACACATACAACTCTGCTACATACAGACAAACACACACAACTCTGCTACATACAAACACATACAACTCTGCTACATACAGACAAACACATACAACTCTGCTACATACAGACAAACACATACAACTCTGCTACATTCAGACAAACACATACAACTCTGCTACATACAAACACATACAACTCTGCTACATACAGACAAACACATACAACTCTGCTACATACAGACAAACACATACAACTCTGCTACATACAGACAAACACATACAACTCTGCTACATACAGACAAACACATACAACTCTGCTACATACAGACAAACACACACAACTCTGCTACATACAAACACATACAACTCTGCTACATACAGACAAACACATACAACTCTGCTACATACAGACAAACACATACAACTCTGCTACATACAAACACACAACTCTGCTACATACAAACACATACAACTCTGCTACATACAGACAAACACATACAACTCTGCTACATACAAACACATACAACTCTGCTACATACAGACAAACACACACAACTCTGCTACATACAAACACATACAACTCTGCTACATACAGACAAACACATACAACTCTGCTACATACAAACACATACAACTCTGCTACATACAGACAAACACATACAACTCTGCTACATACAGACAAACACATACAACTCTGCTACATACAGACAAACACATACAACTCTGCTACATACAAACACATACAACTCTGCTACATACAGACAAACACATACAACTCTGCTACATACAGACAAACACACACAACTCTGCTACATACAGACACATACAACTCTGCTACATACAGACAAACACATACAACTCTGCTACATTCAGACAAACACATACAACTCTGCTACATTCAGACAAACACATACAACTCTGCTACATTCAGACAAACACATACAACTCTGCTACATACAAACACATACAACTCTGCTACATTCAGACAAATGCACACAACTCTGCTGCTCTGTGGGGCCCACACCCGCGGCTTGGCGGGGACAGCACCAGCGGCAGCACCCGCGGCTCGGCAGGGCCCACACCCGCGGCTCGGCGGGTACAGCACCCGCGGCACTGGCAGCACCCGCGGCTCGGCAGGGCCCACACCCGCGGCTCGGCAGGGCCAGCACCCGCGGCTCGGCGGGGCCAGCACCCGCGGCACTGGCAGCACCCGCGGCTCGGCAGGGCCCACACCCGCGGCTCGGCGGGTACAGCACCAGCGGCAGCACCCGCGGCTCGGCGGGGCCAGCACCCGCGGCACTGGCAGCACCCGCGGCTCGGCAGGGCCCACACCCGCGGCTCGGCGGGGCCAGCACCCGCGGCTCGGCGGGGCCCGCACCCGCGGAATCGGCGGGTGGGGGCATTGGCAGGGGCCAGGGCATACATCCAGGGGGTAGAAGCAGCTCACCGGGGCCTATAATGGGGAGGCGGGGAGGGCACTTACCCGATTAGGTCACGGTGGAGAGGGCTCAGAGGGGGCCCACACAGCGCCGGACAGAAGCTCGCCTCCTTCATCTGTGGGACTGAGAAGGCGGTAGCTCCGCCCACAGGTGAAATTCAAACGAGGATGTCTGCGCGCCTTAAAGTGACGGCGCCGCAGATTGCTGCCGAGGACTGCGGTCCCCGGAACTCGGCCGGGGACCGCAGAACTGTAAAGGCGAGTGGGCCCCGGCCAAGGGACAGGAGAACTGACGAGGCCGAGTGGGCCCCCCCGGCTCTCCAGGGCCCCGGCATTTGCCCGGGTTTGCCGGGTGCTGACGCCGGCCCTGGCGGTCGCCATTGCGACCGGGCCCGGCGGTTAGGGGCCCGGCGGTTAGGGGCCCGGCGGCACTCGCCCTGAAGATAAACAGCGGGCTCCGCTCTGTGACAGAGGAGCTGCGCTGTAGCTATACTATATTAGCTCGTGGCCGGCAGCGCTGGGCTCCACCCCATCCAGCCACTTCCTACCTGTGACCTTGGGCTGACTGCCTGGCTCGTCATCTACTCTTCTGCAGCGTGTGGAGCCAGTGACTGTTGTGATTGTGGATGCCTGTCATGTCGGCAGTTGCAGGATATGCAGAATCAGGTCAGAGATGAATAATTGTCAGGACTGGAGGCTGCAGAGCGGTGTGAGAGGCAGACAGTGGCCGACACAGTCGCAAAGTTTGTGACTTGTGAGGCTCAGCCTCTGCTACCTCCCCCTCCCACTAGCTCTGGTCAGTGCTCCGATGTGGACCCTTAGCTTATTTAGTAATGTGCAGGCAGCCATGTGATGGACAGGGTCAACAGTAAGGCTACTTTCACACTTGCGTTCAGCGGAGTCCGTCACTATGGAGAATAGCGCAGTCCGTTAACGCACTGCGCTATTCTCCATAGACTTGTATGGACAACGCACTGTAACGCAAGTGTCTGCGTTGCATCCGTTGGACGACGCAGCGTCGTTATTTTGACGCTGCGTCGGGCGGAAGAAACGCAGCATGTAACTTTTTTTGAGCAGCGCAATCCGTAGGATTTCACTGCGCATGCTCTTTTTTTTTTTTTTAAATCAAACTTTATTTTGTGTCGCGGTGGCCGAACGTTCAGCTGAGCGCCCGCCAGCCTGCATGACCGGCCGCCGGCAAGTGACAGCGCTCAGCTGAGCGACCGGCCGCCTGCATGCCCGGCCGCCGGCAAGTGAGAACGCTCAGCTTAGCGCCCGTCGGCATGCCCGGCCGCCGGCAAGTGACAGCGCTCAGCTGAGCGACCGGCCGCCTGCATGCCCGGCCGCCGGCAAGTGAGAGCGCTCTACTGAGCGCCTGCCCGCCGGCATGCCCGGCCGCCGGCAAGTGACAGCGCTCAGCTGAGCGACCGGCAGCCGGCTATTGAGAGCGATCAGCTGATCGTTCACAATAGTCTGCTGCCGGTAAAACTGTAAAGAATAACAAAAAAAAAAACAAAAACAAAAAAAAGCTTTCCGTTGTTTTGTACAATCCGTAGCATCCGTTGTGCCACTATATGCAACGCATCCGTTGCATGCGTCACACAACGCAATGCTACGGATCCCGTCCAACGCAAGTGTGAAACTAGCCTAAGCTATACAGAAAATTGCATCTGCCCCACTTTGCATTATATCTTTATAACATGTAAAGATTCGCCAAGCTGCCAGGAACAGTGTGGAATCTGGATTCCAAATCTGGAATCTGTGCACAAGATGGAGATTTGATTGCAGACATTTCTGCACCAAGTCTGCATCTACTGCCAGGAGAAATGCTGCAGCATAAACAAGGCTTTTTACCACATTTTGATGCATTATATGTATTTTTGCTTGCATTTTATTTTTCATTACTTTTAATGGGGAAAACGCAGCAAAAACACAGAAAGAATTGACATGCTGCAGTTTTTTTTCTACAATACAAAGTGCAAGGAAAAGATCCTGAACATGTTCACAATACTTCAAGATTCTCATTTACCATATTTTTCGTTTTCTAAGACGCACTTTTTTCCCTCAAAACTGGCGGTAAAATGGGGGTGCATCTAATAAAACAGATATGGCTTATGAAGGCGGTGGTGGTCGAGCAGGCTCACAGGACGCACTCGGGGGTGTCGTGGTGGGCAGCATTGAGCTGACTGCCGACTCAATTGAATCACCCACGGTTCATGCGATGAGCTTCAAGAAAATAGCCGTGGAGTCCTATCTGCGCACGCGCCACCTCCGCGATCATTTTCTTGACGTCCATCTTGTCAAACCTGGGTGATTCAATGGAGCTGGCAGTCAGCTCAATGCACCTGCCGCAGAGACACCCTGTGTTGTGACATCTCCACAGACCCCCTGCCCGCAGATGAATGGCGGCCTCTGCAACACCTCCGAGAGCATCCTGTGACTCTGCTCCACCACTAGCGCCCTGGTAGCCATACAGATTCAAATGCGCCCGTGGCTACACCCCTGAGCCACAGCATTGCTGACCCTCCTGAGCAGCAGAACCCTCTCCTCCGAGCTCGCAGCATCACCCTTCCTCCTATTACCTTCCTGAGCCGCTCCCCCTTGGTGAGCATTAGGATTAAAGGGAAGGTGTCGCATTTTTTATTTTTGTATTAATAATAGTGATTATGAAATCAAGTATTTTTAATACAAAATTAAAATCACTGTTTATTTAGTTTTTATTTAATTCTAGTGTTACTGAAGCACTGGGGGATGCCATCTTGGATTTGGTGTTTGTAACAACAATTACTCACCTCCTTTATAGCAGCCCCCTGTACCCGGACTGCGACCTGTTCTTAATACTGGAAAGCTCCCTGCTGTGACCTGGACGCGCCCCTTGGGCTATCCAGATCCCAGAAGAGGGAGGAGATCGGCACCATATTTGTTCAGCTCACAGCTTATGCTGTGTGCTGCACTTTCCCCCTGTCACCCGTTCGGCCTGTGTGAGTACCAGCGCCCTTCCCCCCGCCACTGCTGCTACTGTCACCAAACACAACCCCTGAGCCCCCCCCTGTGCCGCGGCCGCTACCCCGCCCCCCCACTCTCCTTGCTGCTGCGGGCAGGGGCGTAACTACCGCGGTCGCAGAGGTCGCCATGGAGGCTTGGGGAGGCTGGCTGCATTATTATACATGGAGGCCTGGGGTGGGGAGGCTGGCTGTATTATTATACAAGAAGGCCTGGAGAAAGTAGCTGCATTATTATACATGGAGGCCTGGAGAGGCTGGCTGCATTATTATACATGGAGGACTGGGGAGGCTGGCTGCATTATTATACATGAAGGCCTGGGGAAGGTAGCTGCATTATTATACATGGGGGCCTGGGGAGGCTGACTGCATTACTATACATGGAGGAGTATGGGGCTGCATAATACAAAATGAAGGACACTTTATACATGGAATATAGAAGTGCATTATACATGGAGGAGTTTGGGGCTGCATAATACAAAATGAAGGACCCTTTATACATGGAATATAGAAGTGCATTATACATGGAGGAGTTTGGGGCTGCATAATACAATATGAAGTTTTATGGGGTTGCGTTATAATACCTATAGGACTATGGGGGCTACATTATAATATATGGAGGACTATGGAGCCTACCTTATACATGGACTATGGAGGTGCATTATAAAACATAGAGGACAGTTGTGCAGTATAATATATGGAGTACTATAGGGTGAATTATAATACATGGATAACTATGGGGGTGCATTATAATAATTGGAGGGATATGAGGGTGCAGTATAATATATGGAGGACTATGGGGTGAATTATAATACATGGAGAACTATGGGAAATGCATTATAATACATGGAGGACTATGGAGGTGCATTCTAATATATGAAGGATTATGTGGGGGCCATTATAGTATTTGGAGAACTATATACAAGGGGGGAGAAAGATACAAGCAGGGGATGGGAGCGCTTTGTGCTGAGGGAAAAAGGCTCTTTCCCTCAGCACCCATCTTTCCCATGCTCTGCTATACATCTCTCAGCACCCATCTTTCCCATGCTCTGCTATACATCTCTCAGCACCCAGCTTTCCAATGCTCTGGTATACATCTTCTCTCAGCACCCAGATTTCCCATGCTCTGATATGGGTAAGCTGAGTGCTGAGGGAAAGATGTATAGCAGAGCATGGGAAAGCTGGGTGCCGAGGAAAAGATGGATATCAGAACATAGGATAGCTGGGTGCTGATAGAGGGATTTCAGATAATGGGAAACCTTGGTGCTGTGGGTAAGAGCCAAGTGTCAGTGTCGTTATCCCATAGCCCGAGTGTCAGTGTAATTATCCCGTACCCCAAGTGTCGGTGTATGTGGAGGGGGGGGGCCCAGGTCTGAACTTTGCACCGGGGCCCATCAAACTCTAGTTACGCCACTGAGTATATATGTGGTATAGTGATGCATATTGCAGGTGTGGTATATAGGGGGGTGTAGTGATGTATATTGCAGGTGTAGTATATAGGGAGTGTAGTGTATATTGCAGGTGTAGTATATAGGGGTGTAGTGATGTATATTGCAGGTGTTGTATATAGGGGGTGTAGTGTTGCATATTGCAGGTGTAGTATATAGGGGGTGTAGTGATGTATACTGCAGGTGTAGTATATAGGGGGTGTAGTGATGCATATTGCAGGTGTGGTATATAGGGGGGTGTAGTGATGTATATTGCAAGTGTAGTATATAGGGGGGTGTAGTGATGTATATTGCAGGTGTAGTATATAGTGGTGTAGTAATGTATATTGCAGGTGTATATAGGGGGTGTAGTGATGTATATTGCAGGTGTAGTATATAGGGGGTGTAGTGATGCATATTGCAGGTGTAGTATATAGGGGGGTGTAGTGATGTATATTGCAGGTGTATATGGGGGGTGTCGTGATGCATATTGCAGGTGTAGTATATAGGGGGTGTAGTGATGTATATTGCAGGTGTATATAGCGTGTGTAGTGATGCATATTGCAGGTGTAGTATATAGGGGGTGTAGTAATGCATATTGCAGGTGTAGTACCGTGTTTTTCCAAAAATAAGACCTCCCCCAAAAATAAGCCCTAGCAGGGATTTTCAGCATTTTCGGAGAAAGGCTTAAATATAAGCCCTCCCCCGAAAATAAGCCTTAGTCACGGATCATGCAGCTAAAAAAGTTGAAGGACACTTCATTATACACAGCGGCACCCGGCAATTACACTCACCCAACACTGAGCGGCAGGACCTGCAGTGATCACACACCCGCACACATCAGCTCTCACACACACACACACACACACACACACACACAATCAGATCCCACACACACACACCAGATCTCACACACAAACATCGGATCGCACACACAGTCAGATCGCACACATAATGAGATTGCACACACAAACATCGGATCACACGCAAACATCAAATCACACACACAAACATCGGATCGCACACACATCGGATCGCATACACACTCACCTCATCCAGTGACACCGATCTCTTCTCGCCGGGAGAATCCTGAGAGGCAGTGCGGTGCAGCGCGACGAACAGGACCTGTGGCCGGACACGTGACTTGCTCTCATTCCCTGCTGCCGTAAGTGCTGGATATGATGTGATGTGATGTGATGTGTGTGTGTGTGATCTGCTGTGTGTGCCTGCAATCGGCTGTGTGTGTGTCTGCGATCGGCTGTTTTTCTGCGATCGGCTGTGTGTGTCTGCGTTCGGATGTGTGTATCTGTGATCGGCTGTGTGTGTCTGCGTTCGGATGTGTGTATCTGTGATCGGCTGTGTGTGCCTGTGATAGGATGTGTGTATCTGTGATCGGCTGTGTGTGCCTGTGATCGGCTGTGTGTATCTGTGATCAGATGTGTGTGCCTGCGATCGGATGTGTGTATCTGTGATCTGCTGTGTGTGCCTGCGATCGGATGTGTGTGCCTGTGATAGGATGTGTGTATCTGATCGGCTGTGTGTGCCTATGATAGGATGTGTGTATCCAGGGCTGTATTTTGCCTTCATGCTGCCCTAGGCACTTTAAGTGGTCGCGCCCCTTATTGACAACGTAAAACTGAGTTTTCGCACACGACATCTGTTTAAGGCAGATCTACTCTGTAAAACACTTTAAGGCTATGTGCGCACGTTGCGTACAGTTCACTGCAGAAATTTCTGCAGCGATCTGAAGAGCACATGTGCGCTTCTAATCGCTGCAGAAAATGTCCATAGTGAGCGCCGATTCCATGCGCTCTGCCTGCAGCTCCTGCCATAGACAGAGCAGGAGCTGCCGGCAAAGCGCAGGAAAGAAGTGACATGTCACTTCTTTTTACGCAGCGCTTCGGCAGTAGCCGAAGCGCTGCGCTCTAAAGCGCCACGTGCGCACGGCCCCTGCACAATCTCCATAGACTGTGCAGGGGACGCAGGACGCATGCAGTTACGCTGCGCTACAAAGCGCAGCGTAACTGCATGTATTTGCGCAACGTGCGCACATAGCCTAAAAAGTATCAATGAGAAACGAAGGGCACTAACCCCCCCCCCCCCCCCAATGGGGATAACAACAGGCACATCAAAACATAGCATGGGTATAAAATATTTCCACCACACCGTCCCCACATATATACTGTGACTGTCACACTGCCCCTAATAAACTACACACTGCCCTCCCTTATAAATTATACCCACCACACCTTCCCCAATTATGAAATATGATCTACACATTGTCCTCACATCATGCTGTCCCCTCCTCACAATGTCCCATGCATGCTGCCCCCTCCTCACAGTGTCCCATGCATGCTGCCCCCTCCTCACAATGTCCCATGCATGCTGCCCCCTCCTCACAGTGTCCCATGCATGCTGCCCCCTCCTCACAGTGTCCCATGCATGCTGCCCCCTCCTCACAATGTCCCATGCATGCTGCCCCCTCCTCACAATGTCCCATGCATGCTGCCCCCTCCTCACAGTGTCCCATGCATGCTGCCCCCTCCTCACAATGTCCCATGCATGCTGCCCCTCCTCACAATGTCCCATGCATGCTGCCCCTCCTCACAATGTCCCATGCATGCTGCTCCCTCCTCACAATGTCCCATGCATGCTGCCCCCTCCTCACAGTGTCCCGTGCATGCTGCCCCCTCATCACAATGTCCCATGCATGCTGCCCCCTCCTCACAGTGTCCCATGCATGCTGCCCCCTCCTCACAATGTCCCATGCATGCTGCCCCCTCCTCACAATGTCCCATGCATGCTGCCCCCTCCTCACAGTGTCCCATGCATGCTGCCCCCTCCTCACAATGTCCCATGCATGCTGCCCCCTCCTCACAGTGTCCCATGCATGCTGCCCCCTCCTCACAATGTCCCATGCATGCTGCCCCCTCCTCACAATGTCCCATGCATGCTGCCCCCTCCTCACAGTGTCCCATGCATGCTGCCCCCTCCTCACAATGTCCCATGCATGCTGCCCCTCCTCACAATGTCCCATGCATGCTGCCCCCTCCTCACAATGTCCCATGCATGCTGCCCCCTCCTCACAGTGTCCCGTGCATGCTGCCCCCTCCTCACAGTGTCCCGTGCATGCTGCCCCTCTCCATGAGCTCCTAATGCTGCCTTTCTCTTTTCCATAGTGACACCTCCATGCTGCCCCACTCATCATACTAAGACCACCACACTAGCGCTTATGCTGAGACCCCCCCCCCCACACACACACACACACACTACCCCACTCTTGATATTGACTCCCCCTACATTGTTCCACTCCATACTGAGCCCACACATGCTGCCCCTTCTCCATAATGAGCTCCCAATGCTGCCCCCCTCTCATTCTGAGTCCTTACACTCCCCCGCCATCGATATTGTCATTGCTCTATCCCTCAACCCTTGTCCTCTGTCTCTAGCATTGGCCCCTCTCTCCCATTCCCCCAGCAGCAGCCTCTCTCCCCCCGCCTCCAGCAGCAGCCTCTTCCCCAGCATCAGCCTCTCTCCCCCCAGCCTCCCCCAGCATCAGCCTCTCTCCCCCCAGCCTCCCCCAGCATGAGCCTCCCCCAGCATCAGCCTCCCTCAGCATCAGTCTCCCTCAGCATCAGCCTCCCCCTCCCAGCCTCCCCCAGAATCAGCCTCTCTTCTCCCAGCCTCCCCCCCCAGCTTCAGCCTCTCCCCCCAGCCTCAGCCTCTCTCTCCCCCCAGCCTTAGCCTCTCTCTCCCCCCAGCCTCCCCCCCAGCCTCAGCCTCTCTCCCCCCAGCCTCAGCCTCTCTCTCTTCCCAGACTCCCCCCAGCCTCAGCCTCTTTCTCTTCCCAGCCTCTCTCTCTTCCCAGCCTCCCCCCAGCCTCAGCCTCTCTCTTCCCAGCCTCCCCCCAGTCTCAGTCTCTCTCTCTTCCCAGCCTCAGCCTCTCTCTCTCTTCCCAGCCTCCCCTCAGCCTCTCTCTTCCCAGCCTCTCTCTTCCCAGCCTAAGCCTCTCTCTCTCTTCCCAGCCTCCCCCCAGCCTCTCTCTCTTCCCAGCCTCCCTCTCTTCCCAGCCTCCCCCCAGCCTCTCTCTCTTCCCAGCCTCCCCCAGCCTCAGCCTCTCTCCCCCCAGCCTCCCCTTGCATGATTACAGTGGACAAAAAGAGGCATCGCAATTTGCAACAATCATCAACTAACCTGTAAGGTGCCCATACATTCTAGGCTCTGCCTTACTTGCTCCTGTGCTCGCCGCCCTGCTCTGGCTGGCTCCTCTTCTGGCTTGCTCCAGCTGCAGACGCGTCCTCCTCTGCGGCGTGTGTCATCTGCAGGATTGGACGCTGCAGCACGGGGCAGTGAGCTGACTGTCGCGCCCGCGCGCCTCTGACCCCGGAAGTGCAGGCCATGGAACTTCTGGGGTTAGTCAGCTCACTATGCCTGCCGCCCGCCATGTATTTAAATAGACAGCAGAAGTGCGCCTGTCCTCCCCCCCGGAACACAGCCGAGTGTGACGGGGGGCGGGGATGTAAAAAAAAAAAAAAATTTATATATATTTTTTTTTTTTTAAGTTTTTTTTGCTGCCAGAAAGTGCCGCCCCCCGCAACGTGCCGCCCTAGGCACGGGACCATGGGTGCCTAGTGGCAAATACGGCCCTGTGTGTATCTGTGATCAGCTGTGTGTGCCTGTGATCGGCTGTGTGTATCTGTGATCAGCTTTTTGTGCCTGCGATCGGATGTGTGTATCTGTGATCGGCTGTGTGTGCCTGCGATCGGATGTGTGTGCCTGTGATAGGATGCGTGTGCCTGTGATAGGATGTGTGTGCCTGTGATCGGATGTGTGTATCTGTGATCGGATGTGTGTATCTGTGATCAGCTGTGTGTGCCTGCGATCGGATGTGTGTGCCTGTGATAGGATGTGTGTATCTGATCGGCTGTGTGTGCCTGTGATAGGATGTGTGTATCTGTGATCGGCTGTGTGCCTGCGATCGGATGTGTGTATCTGTGATCGGATGTGTGTATCTGTGATCGGCTGTGTGTGCCTGTGATATGATGTGTGTATCTGATCGGCTGTGTGTGCCTGCGATCGGATGTGTGTGCCTGTGATCGGCTGTGTGTATCTGTGATCTGCTGTGTGTGTGTGTGTGTGTGTGTGATCTGCTGTGTGTGTCTGGGATCTGCTGTGTGTGTCAGCGTGTCAGCTAGCAGCAGGGTAGGACGGCGTGCAGCACCGACCGGAGATCGCAGGAGGACCTGGGAACAACGCAGACGTCCTGGTCTGGTGAGTATGAGTCTCCTGGGAAGTGGGGGGGTCTGCTTTTTTGGGGGGGTAAACTTACCCCCAACCGTGTTTCTCCAAGAATAAGACCTCCTCCAAAAATAAGCCCTAGTGCTTTTTTGGGGGGCAAAAAAAAAATATATGACAGTGTCTTTTTTTTGGAAAAACACGGTATATAGGGGGTGTAGTGATGCATATTGCAGGTGTAGTATATAGGGGGTGTAGTGATGTATATTGCAGGTGTAGTATATAGGGGGTGTAGTGATGTATATTGCAGGTGTAGTACATAGGGGTGTAGTGATGTATATTGCAGGTGTATATAGGGGGGTGTAGTGATGTATATTGCAGGTGTAGTATATAGGGGGTGTAGTGATGTATACTGCAGGTGTAGTATATAGGGGGTGTAGTGATGCATATTGCAGGTGTAGTATATAGGGGGTGTAGTGATGTATATTGCAGGTGTAGTATATAGGGGGTGTAGTGATGTATATTGCAGGTGTAGTACATAGGGGTGTAGTGATGTATATTGCAGGTGTATATAGGGGGGTGTAGTGATGTATATTGCAGGTGTAGTATATAGGGGTGTAGTGATGTATATTGCAGGTGTATATAGGGGGTGTAGTGATGCATATTGCAGGTGTAGTATATAGGGGGGTGTAGTGATCCAAGAGAAAAAAAAAATCATCCAGCAACCAATTTCCTTTAAAATAGCTTATTATTATTATTATTATTTATTATTATAGCGCCATTTATTCCATGGCGCTTTACAAGTGAGAGGGGGTATATGTACAACAATCATTAACAGTACAAGACAGACTGGTATAGAAGGAGAGAGGACCCTGCCCGCGAGGGCTCACAGTCTACAGGGAATGGGTGATGGTACAATAGGTGAGGACAGAGCTGGTTGCACAGTGGTCTACTGGACTGAGGGCTATTGTAGGTTGTATGCTTGTTGGAAGAGGTGGGTCTTGAGGTTCCTCTTGAAGCTTTCCACGGTAGTGGAGAGTCTGATGTGCTGAGGTAGAGCGTTCCAGAGTATGGGGGATGCACGGGAGAAATCTTGTACGCGATTGTGGGAAGAGGAGATAAGAGAGGAGCAGAGAAGGAGAGCTTGTGAGGATCTGAGGTTGCGTGCAGGTAGGTACCGGGAGACTAGGTCACAGATGTAGGGAGGAGACAGGTTGTGCATGGCTTTGTATGTCATGGTTAATGTTTTGAACTGGAGTCGTTGGGCGATGGGAAGCCAGTGAAGGGATTGGCAGAGTGGCGAGGCTGGGGAGTAGCGAGGGGAGAGGTGGATTAAGCGGGCCGCAGAGTTTAGGATAGATTGGAGGAGTGCAAGAGTGTTGGAAGGGAGGCCAGAGAGCAGGAGGTTGCAGTAGTCGAGGCGGGAGATGATGAGGGCATGCACTAATGTTTTTGCTGATTCTTGGTTAAGGAAAGCACGGATCCGGGAGATGTTTTTGAGTTGTAATCGGCATGAGTTGAAGAGGGCTTGGATGTGTGGCTTGAAGGATAGAGTAGAGTCGATGGTTACTCCAAGGCAACGAGCTTGTGAGACTGGGGAGAGTGAGCAACCATCAAGTTTGATGGAAAGGCTTGTTGGAGGAGATGAGTGAGGAGGAGGAAAGACAATGAACTCTGTTTTGTCCATGTTAAGCTTTAGGAATCGCGCAGAGAAGAAGGATGAAATAGCAGACAGACATTGTGGAATTTTGGTTAGTAGAGAGGTAATGTCAGGTTCAGAGAGGTAGATCTGTGTGTCATCGGCATAGAAATGATACTGGAAGCCGTGGGACTCTATGAGCTGTCCCAGGCCGAAGGTGTAGATGGAGAACAGCAGGGGTCCAAGAACTGAGCCTTGGGGGACACCGACAGATAGGGGGCGAGATGAGAAAGTGCTGTGAGAATGGGAGACGCTGAAAGTTCGGTCGGTTAGGTATGAGGAGACCCAAGATAGGGCCAAGTCTGTGATGCCCAGAGATGAGAGAATCTGTAGTAGGAGGGAATGGTCTACTGTGTTGAAGGCAGAGGACAGGTCCAGGAGGAGAAGGATAGAGTAGTGTCGCTTGGCTTTGGCGGTTAGTAGATCATTAGTGACTTTGGTTAGGGCAGTTTCAGTGGAATGATGCGGTCGGTAGCCAGATTGTAGCTGGTCAAAGAGGGAGCAGGAGGAGAGGTGTGAGGACAATTCAAGATGGACATGCTGTTCCAGTAGTTTTGAGGCGTAGGGGAGAAGGGATATGGGGCGATAGTTTGACACAGAGGATGGGTCAAGGAAGGGCTTTTTGAGGATGGGTGTAATAGAGGCATGTTTAAAGCATGAAGGGAATACACCAGTTGTTAGTGATAGGTTGAAGAGATGGGTTAAGGCTGGGATGAGGACTGCGGTCATGTTGGGGATGAGGTGCGATGGGAGCGGGTCCAGTGCACAGGTGGTTAGATGTGATCTTGAGAGTAGAGTGGAGAGATTGTTTTCTGTCATGGTGGAGAAGCTGAATTTGGAGGAAGAAGGATGAGTAGCTATGATGAGGGGCTGTGGTGATTGTGGGCCAAAGCTTGCTCTGATGTTGTCAATCTTCTGCTTGAAGAAAGAGGCAAAGTCTTCAGCTGAGAGGAGAGGAGAGGGAGGTGGTGCCGGTGGACGGAGGAGAGAATTGAAAGTGTTGAATAGCTGTTTAGGGTTGTGAGAGAGAGAAGATATGAGGGATGAGAAGTAGGTTTGTTTTGCAGCAGTGAGTGTGGACTTGAAAGTGGTGAGGGACTCTTTATATTCAATGAAGTGCTCAGTGGAATGAGACCTCTTCCATCTGCGCTCAGCAATTCTGGAAGCCCGTCTTAGTTCATTAGTCTGCCTCGTGTGCCAGGGTTGCCTGTTGATTGTGCGGGTTTTGGTGTGTGTGATGGGGGCAGCTGATTCGAGAGCTGCAGAGATTGTAGTGTTGTATAAAGTTGCAGCGGCAGCTGCATCATGTAGAAATGTAATGTCTGTGAGGGGGAGAAGGGACTGAGAAAGGGCGTGTAAATCAATGTGTTTGATATTTCTGCGAGGGTGTGGAAGTTTGTGGAGGGGGGGTTGGAGAAGAGAGGGAAGAGAATGTGAGAAGGTTGTGGTCAGACAGGGGGAGAGGTGAGTTAGAGAGGTTAGATAGGGAACAGAGGCTTCTTCTTCTTTATTAGAAAAATTTTAAAAAACTCAATTTCCAGTGGTAAAAACCAATGCATTGTCAGCAAGGGTACAGGTTACGCATTTCGGATGTTACACATCCTTAGTCTGAAACATACTGCACACATTTAACAAGAGTGTTAGAAAGTCATGGACAGGAAATGGGGAGAGACAACCTACTACCGACAGTCAATTAATTACTGGATGGGTGTGATAACAAACAAATCCTTTATATATCAATGGTTCCGAAAACATTCAACTTATTTTTTACATTTTATATCTTGTATCTTCAAACATTTTATCCCCTTTAGTACTTATTATCAAAAATATGTATATTAAAAATTGCAAAACCTATGATTTTCATCATGTTCGCTTGTAAAAAAAAAAACAAAATCCTATTTAATTACATCAACTTACAATGTTCTCCGATTACCATTACTATGTTTAACATTAAATAAAAGGGGGGGCTCTGAGACAGTCGCATGATCTTTAAATGGATATACAAATAAATCAAATAATCGCTAAATATTCGCTACACCGATGTTCTGAAAAAAGGGTCAATTAAATGTTAGATGAATATATTAACCTATAAGTCATTGTTGTTTTTATGATTAATCTTATTATGTTAATTAAAAAATATATTTTTTAAGTTAATACTTTAGAAAATACTTATTAATTCATTTTTAATGTTTAATCCTTTTGGTGCTCTAGTTTCCAAAGTGAAAATTCACGCAGCGATGTAGAATTTCCACTGGATCTCCTCCTCTACTAGGAATTATGGCTTTTTCGACTGCATTGACCTGCAGCGTCCTCAAATCACCCTGGTGTTCATTAAGAAAATGCTTGGACGCGGCTGAGAGACTGCGTGTAGTAGCGTTGCCCACATCATATACATGTTCTTGTATCCTGCGTCTGAGAGCACGAGTCGTGCTCCCGACATACTGAACTTGGCAGGTGGTACATGTAATGAGGTAGACAACGCCACTAGTTACACAGTTTATCAATGATTTGATCTGGTATTCTTGTTTAGTCACACAAGAAATAGTTTTAGTGGTATGTTTCATGTATCTACAAAGACCACAGGTTTTTTTACCGCATTTGAAAGATCCCATGGTATGGAGCCAATTAGACTTGTTTCCATGTGTATCTTTTGTTTTATTTGTATGATCACTAGGTGACACCTGATTAGCAATTGTAAAATTTGTTCTAGGTACAAATTTTACCCCTTCAGATAAAATATGTTTGAGTCTTTCATCTGTTGACAAAATCGGTAAGAGTTTTTTAACAATTTTCACTACATCATAAGTTTTTACTATATTTGGTGGAAAAAATAACAACAGGTGTTTTGCCAGAGATCATATCAGTAGATAATGATTGCGTTTTATTTTTATTTTCAAGATATTGGTCTCTAGTTTTTTTTTTCCGTTTTTGATTTTGCTTTTTTTATGACTGATTTTGCATAACCTCACTTGAGGAATCTTTCTTCAATGATTTGAACTGTTTTTCCTATAAATCCTGTGAGGTACAGCATCTCCTTGCCCTCACAAACTTACCTACTGGAATATTATTTACGACATGTTTTGTATGGCAACGTGTAGCAAATAGCATGGTATTCCCAGCAGTTGGTTTTCTAAAAATATCGCACTCAATCCACTGTGTTTGAATATCTGCATACAAGTTGACATCCAAAAACGCAATACTTTGAGGGTCATGTTGAAAAGTGAATACCAGGTTAAATGGATTATTGTTCAGATATTGAAAAAAACTTTTTAATTCTTTACCTTGGCTGTTCCAAATAATTAGCATATCATTAGTGATATCTAAAATAAGTTCCTGGAGTTCTTCAGAATAATTGGTGTATTTTTTCATTTGCACTTTCAGGGCTAAAATCGCAAGGGGGTGTGGGATGGAGGTATACAAGCTTTGAATGTCTCCCACTACCCATTCAGAATTGCTTTTCCATTGTACTTGTGACAAAATTTGCAAAATATGTTTAGTGTCCTTTTAGGAAACTAGGTGTCACACGAACTAAAGGACTTAATCTAGCATCAAGCCATTCTGCAATATGTTCCGTAAGGGAACCAATTCCTGACACTATAGGTCTGAAACTTGAGGGAAACAGATTTTTATGTGTTTTAGGCAATGTATGTAGTAAAGGTGTTTTGGGATGGCTAGGGTTAAAGTAATCAACTTGTCTCTGATTCAGGATACTATTACACAGCACAACAAATAAACACTTTTTGTCTGCTACTTGGCAAAAACCATGTGCGCTATACTAAATCGAATGCGCTGAATCCAAATCTGAAGTTAGTTTTTTTGTAGCACGTCAGGATATTAAGTTATTCCAATTTTTGTGAAAATTAAAATAAGCAATTAATAAAGATACAGAATCGTTATGTCCCACAGTTTCACAACATGTATTATCATTTTTATTGAAAAAGAAGTATAGGTAAATAAACCAAAAAACTTAAAAATCACTTATAGTAGCTTAAGAAATCGCCTTGAACTCAGCAGAGTACTTTTAAAAGTGCTTCAGGCACTTGATTTTGCGCTTGTGAGTGGTCCTAGTGGCCCGTTGCAAAAGCCAGCAGTAATCGCCCATCATGTTGGGGTTAAAGCGACCTGGGTATCTTTTTTCCATAGTAGAAATGTCCTGGTGGAATCTCTCACCATGTTCGTCACTGACATTACCCATATTTGGAGGAAAGACGTCAAGATGTGAATGTAGGAAATGCATTTTCAATGACATTCGGGCACCATGCATTTCGTATGCTTGAAGCATATTGTCTATTAGTTCTGCATAGTTTTCTGCTCTTTCGTTTCCAAGGAAGTTTTGAACTACTACTATAAATGCATCCCATGCAGTTAGTTCAAGTGGGGTGAGTTCTTTCTTGAAGATTTCATCATGGATTAGTTGGTGGATTTCAGGACCAATAAAGATTCCTGCTTTGAGTTTGGCCTCAGTTTTCAATGCACTAAACTTTTCCTTGAGATACTTAAATCCATTCCCTTGACGATCCATTGCTACTACAAAATTTTTCATTAGTCCTAGTTTAATGTGAAGAGGTGGAAGATAAACTTTAAGTGGATCGACAAGTGATTCGTATTGAACATTGTGCTTACCAATCTTATGTTCATCTCTATTGGGCCACCGTTTAATTTTATAATGGTTGTTGTCATCGCGACTGTTCCATAGGCACAGAAAGCACATATGCTTAGTGTAACCTAACTGCAAACCAAGGACTAGTGCAACAACTTTGAGGTCAGCACAAATGTTCCATTGATGTTCTGAATATTTAATCAATTTCAGAATGATCTGCATAGAAGCATAGGTCTCTTTCATTCCAACCGCATGTGCAATGCCTTCAACAATGCCTGAATAGGCGTATGGCCTTTTCTAAGTATAACTCAAAATCTGGACGTGCTGTGCAAATTCTGAGTTCATATTTGGAATCAGCATGTTCAAATTAGTAAAGAACACATGTTTTACCCTCAGTAGCAAAATCATTGTTGTGCTGTGTTATTCAAGCCCACATTAAGTAAATCTATCAAGGATTCTCTGACATTGTTAGTAGGATCTTTATGCATCTTTTTATATATTTTATTATCCTCCAACATTCTCCTCAATTCCCTTTCATATAATCCTACATCCATTACCGTGACTGAACCCCCTTTATCACAGTTTTTTATTACTACATTCTCATTTTCAGAAAGTTGTTTTAAAGCTATTTTTTCCAATTTGGAAATATTAGAACCAGTATTCTTTTTATAATCATACAATTTGACCAGTTCTTCTTCTACCAAAAACTGAAAATCATCCATAGCTGAACTCCTGGACTGCTCCGGATTGTATTTGGGGTTCGGAACTCTGCTGGAAACGTTTTCATCTCTCAAATCAAAAGGTTTTGTGCCATCTTCTGTTAAATCCCTCAGAATTTTTAGAGAGACCTGTTCACTAAAAGTAGTCGGTTGTAGTTCCTCCACAACAGGATTGGTGGATGGTATGTTCCTGTTTAAATTTTCATGGTCTTCCTGAAAAAAATGTTTACGTATAACAAGTCTCCTTATAAATTGATTGACATCTAGCAGTGTGTCAAAGACATTTAAACAACTGGTAGGTACAAAATTAAGGCTTTTTTGTAAGATGTGTATTTGATCTTCACTTATTATATTAGCTGAAAGATTGATTACTGTAAATTAATTTTCAGTTACCAATAGTTCTTCCTCCGTGTTGAACGTCTGAATTCTCTTACTTCTGGAGTGTTTACGACCAGCTCTTCTCTGGCGTTTCTTTGCCCGTTTTTTGACAGTGTGTGAACACTGGTTTGGTGGTCTCCGTTATTATCACAAGATGAGCTATTCCTACGTGTGGGTATACTTTCAGAATTATCAGTATTAAAATCTGAAGTTTCCGGATCAGTAGATGAGAAGCTTACACGATTCTCCCTTTTTTTTTTAAGATGGAATATGTAGTGGGAGATCTCGTTCTCCGGAACTGGTGCCAATTATAAAGGTGATTTTTTTCATAGTCCATTTCTTTTCCTTTGTTGTCATAATCGAAGCTTCCAATTTATTAATATTGGCATTAATGTTTTCCTTCATTTCCTTAAAGGTATTCGTGTCCCCAAATTTATTTAAATCAATTTCCAATTTTTTAATATCATCCTCCAAACTTTTTAGTTTTTCAGCTTCATTATCCACGATTAATTTAATCAATCTGCTTGAGCACTCAAATAAAATATTGTCCCATTCCTTGTTGAATTCAGAATCATATTCAGTGGTAGGATGTTTTTTTATTCGGAGTCTTCCGGGGATCATATGATTGTCCAGGTAGGCTAGAGGGTTCTATTATCCCACCACACCCTAAGCTTTGAGGCCATAAGTTTCTCCAAATTCCACATATGATTTTTTAATTCATCATGTTCCTTTGGTGGTATCATATTGGATTTACTATTAAGCAAATTTGTAGCTTTGTCGAGTCTTGTTCACATTAAAAAAAATCATCAGTACTGATAGTAGTAATATTGGGTGTCTCCATGGTAAGGATAAATATTGACCCCCAGTTTATTCAATAAAACATTTAAAGCTTATAGAACAATTCAATTGTTTTGATGTTATGGAGCAATTTTTTCTTGTATTATTAATAGCAATGGTAGGGGAGCATGGAACGTTTAGCTGTATCACAATAGGAAGGAAAAATTAAAAAAACCTCCATTTCCTATTTTCTAATAAAGAAGAAGAAACTATTTTAAAGGAAATTGGTTGCTGGATGAACTTTTTCTCTTGGATCTCTACATACACAGTCTGGCTGAAGCTGTCCGTGAATCCGTGCACCTTCCTGGAATAGATGATGGTCTCCGTACTGGGTGGGGCGGTTCCACATTTCCTTAGGTAGTTGTAGTGATGTAGTATATTACAGGTGTAGTGTATGGGGATTTCGTATATATATATATATATATATATATATATATATATATATATATATATATATATATATATATATATATATATATATATATATATATATATAGCTGAGCGTATGTGTGTATGTATGTATGTGTGTATGTCCGCTATAGGAATCCGCACCGTCACATTTACAATCACGAAATTTTGCACAGGGACCGTCATAGACTGTGTTTTGATGGGAAAATGTAACCCCGCGCTTTACAGTTACTCTCAAAAAACCTGCCTCCATTAAACTGAATGGTGGTGGGAGCTACAGGCTATTAATAGCAACTGTCAGTGCTTGCTATAGGAACAAAATAAACTGTTAGTATAAGAAACATATGTGCGAGGTAATAAGATGTCAGTGGGGAAATGGATAGAGATAGACAGACAGAGAGAGGGAGTCGGGGAAAGAGGACAGACAGGGAAAGAGACAGACAGGGAAACAGACAGAGACAAGGAAAGAGACAAGGAAAGAGACATACAAGGAAAAAAACAGGGAAAGAGACAGACAAGGAAAGAGACAGGGAAAAAGACAGAGACAGACAGGGAAAGAGACAGAGACAGACGGGGAAAGAGACAGATGGGGAAAGACACAGACAGGGAAAGACACAGGGAAAGAGACAAAAACAGGGAAAGAGACAGAGACAAGGAAAGAGACAGAGACAGACGGGGAAAGAGACACACGGGGAAACGAGACACACGGGAAACGAGACACACGGGAACGAGACCCACGGGAAACGAGACCCACGGGAAACGAGACACACGGGGAACGAGACACACGGGGAACGAGACACACGGGGAACGAGACACACGGGGAACGAGACACACGGGGAATGAGACACACGGGGAACGAGACACACGGGGAACGAAACAGATGAGGAAAGAAACAGACGGGGAAAGAGACTGACAAACAGACACAGAGATAAAGAGACAGACAGAGAGACTGATACAGAGACAGACAGAGAGATAGACACAGACAGACACATGGATAGAGAGAGACGCACATGGATAGCGACAGACAGAAAGGGACAGACAGACAGACACACAGAGACAGACAGGTAAAGAGACAGAGAGACAGACACACAGACAGAAAGACAGAAACAGAGACAGACGGACAGAGAGACAGACAGTAACAGACAGATTATATATATATATTATATAATGTACATACACAGTGCCTTGCGAAAGTATTCGGCCCCCTTGAATTTTTCAAGCTTTTCCCACATTTCAGGCTTCAGACATAAAGATAAAAAAAATTAATGTTATGGTGAAGAATCAACAACAAGTGGGACGCAATTGTGAAGTTGAAGGAAATTTATTGCTTATTTTAAACTTTTGTAAAAAATAATAAACTGAAAATTGAGGCGTGCAATATTATTCAGCCCCTTTACTTTCAGTGCACCAAACTCTCTCCAGAAGTTCATTGAGGATCTCTGAATGATCCAATGTTGTCCTAAATGACTGATGACGACGAATAATCCACCTTTGTGTAATCTAGTCTCCGTATAAAAGCACCTGCTCTGTGATAGTCTCAGTGTTCTGTTTAAAGCACAGAGAGCATCATGAAGACCAAGGAACACAACAGGCAGGTCCGTGATACTGTTGTGGAGAAGTTTAAGGTTACAAAAAGATTTCCACAACTTTAAACACCCCAAGAAGCACTGTGCAAGCGATCATATTACGAGGTACAACTGTGGAGAGAAAAAGCACAATAGGGTCTTATCCGGTATATATCCGGGGAAAATATAAGTAATGCACTCACCTCAAGGAATTGTGACAGTCACAACTCCTATGAAAGCTTATGTTGTTGTGATGAAATCTGCTGCAGCCCCCGTGGTTGATAACAGAGAACAATAGAGAAGGGGTTTATGCCACGCTGTTCATCAGGAAGGAGGACAGAGAGATGATCAATGTTCCTATATTGTAGCTTGTGTCTACACGTTTCAGCAGCTCTGCTCCCTTCATCAGGACATACAGCACAAAAACAACATATCTGCAGTTGATCCAAAGATTCCAGCATAAATACTACACAGAGAAAAAAAAAATGTCAAGCCACGCCCCAAAATAAAAAAATTGGGTTGGAATGACATACTACTGCAAATCTACCAAGACCTGGCCGTCCTTCAAAAATGTCATCTCAAACAAGGTGAAGACTGAACAGAGATGGAGCCAAGAGGCCCATAATCACTCTGGATGAACTGCTAAGATCTACAGCTGAGGTGGGAGAGTCTGTCCATAGGACAACAATCAGTCGTACACTGCACAAATGTGGCCTTTATGGAAGAGTGGCAAGAAGAAAGCCATTTCTCAAAGATATCCATAAAAAGTGTTGTTTAAAGTTTGCCACAAGCCACCTGAGAGACACACCAAACATGTGGAAGAAGGTGCTCTGGTCAGATGAAACTGTCGCGGGCGGGGAGGAGGGTGTCAGCACACCGCGCTCGCCCCCTCTGCTCGGGTCCGGCAGCTGCTCAGTGGTGGCTCGAGCTGTGGGCCGGATCCCAGGGTTTCTCGAGCGACTCTCCTCGCCCGTGAGTGAAAGGGGATTGTGGTTGGGTGTGGGGGAATTGTTATAGTTCGTGACGCCACCCACGGTTGTGGTGATTTCACCACCGCTGCTCAATTCGAGGGTCCCGGGGATGGTGATGCGGAGCAGCCAGGTGTTGTGTTGCCCCTCCGTGGTTAGGGGTTGGTGATCCCGGGGCCCGGTGGTGGAGAAGGAGGTGCGGGGCCTGGTGGGCGCAGGGACGCGGGGGCAGCGCTGTGCCTTGCGGCACTGTGGTACTCACTCAGCCTGAGACTTGGACACAGTTTGTACGGTAAACCAAACGGCTGGTAGGACGGTCCCACAGACGGCTGCACCTGCACTCCCGGTAGTTGACGGTGATGTCCCTCTTCCTTGCACCTATGTTTGACTGATGGTAGCGGTGGATTCCCTCCGGTTACCCGCTCCCCGACTACAATCTGGGCCGGAGGAGCTCTACACTTTGCCCGCAGGCGCTGGCCCTGAGAAACTGGTGCCTTGGCGGTGGCGGTGTCTCTCTGCTCCAGGTTGGGCTGTTGCCGTCAATCGCGACTTGGTTGTTGGGGGATCTACGTCCCCTTCACTGACGGATTCGGCAAATTTGGCGACTCCTAGCCTTGCCGGGGTCCGAGAGGCCCCTGCCCTGGTGCTGACTGTCCTTCGGAACACTGCTCCAGACCACCGGGCACACAGCCAACGGGGTCCTTCCAGGAACTTCCAAACGGTCCCCCTCCAGACAGTCACCGCCGTCGCTGACCTTGCTGTTCTGGCCCTACACAAAGCTGGACCCTTCAGGCTTTCCTTCCTTCTTGTCACCTCACTTGCTTTTCCACTTTCACTACTTGTTTACTCCTTCACTTAGCTCCTCACTCAAGCTCTGTTGTTTACTCTTGCCCTCCCCGGGCTACTCTCACTGTTTACTCAAGCTCGTCCCTGAGCTGACTGCCTGGTTTCCCCCGCCTCCAGAGCTGTGATCTCCTTGGTGGGCGGAGCCAACCGCCTGGCCCACCCCCTGGTGTGAATCATCAGCCTCCGGAGGAAGGCAACAAGGATTTCTGGTTAGCTGTGATGTGCCTACCTGGAGTGTGGGGTGTGGTGGTGTTGTGACCTGTGTCCCCTGGCTTGCCCAGGGCGACACATTCCCCCTTAGCAACATGCAGACCGTCCGCGGGCTGCCGTCCTACACCGGTTTTATTTTTCTGAAAAAGGGGTAACAAGGTTAAGCAAACATGAATAACATTTTTAATAACTTCTTCCCAAGACGGGAGGCACATTTCTTAAACGTTGCAACGGTTTACGGTTACGGTTTCCGCTCTCTCCCACCCAAGTAACCTGGCCCTGATGCTGCCCCTAAAACCCAGGCAGCACCCCTTGACCCACAGTCCAGCACACGTTACCCGAGCGGGATCTGTCCTTCCCTCCAGAGGGTAGCCACCGGTTCCTTTGGTGGCTGGGCCCCAGCCTGCTCTGCTGAGGGCCCTCCCTCCAACCTGCCTCTCCGGAGGTGGCACTGTGGAAAACGGTAACGGTAACCAACATATTTACAAGCCACTAACGTCTGTGGTTGCCCTGCAAGTTCACGGGCTTGTCCATGGATAGTTCCCATGCATTTTAAACGGTCCCCACGGGGACAACGGTGCCGACTCCAGCCTCTTGCAAATCACAGCAGACAATCAGGTGAAAACTCGGTTAATTTTCATTTTCTTCATCATCAGAACTTTCAAAACTTTTCAAACAAACAAACAACAAACAGGTGGTCCCCACGGGGACGGTGCTACGGGCATCCGCTGCCCTACTCCGGACTTCCAGGCTCCAGTGCTCCTTCCAAGGGAGGGGGCGCGGCGCTTGCTAGGGCCTCTGGGCTGCCCTTCAATCTAGCGTCCAGCGCAAACCACCCTCGCTCCCCAAAGAACCGAGTGTACTGGACGATATCACCCGGCATCAGATTACGGCCAGGATGCTCCTCGGGCAGGTGGGCATTCACATCCCGCCGGGCTACAAAAACTTCGGCCTCCAGGCCCTGTTCGTATATGAATCCGTAGCCCCGGCGGACATCAAACCGCCTCACCTGCCCCACGTACAAAGGTCCTCGGGCACGGGAGGTTGCCTGCCGGAGGTGCTCCTTCTCCCGGATCGCTCTGGCCACCAGTTTGGCCTTCTTCCGCTCCCTCTCGGCGATCTCCAGGCCCAGCGGTACCGGCTCCCTATCCCAGTACGGCGCTGCTGCCAGCGCCGGCGCACGGGTCGGGCCCCGCGGGACATCCTGGACGTTACCCACTGTCAGGACTACGGGTGGCATGTCCCGCGGTGTCTTGGCCTTGGGCGCTGCCTTACAGCAACAACCCGGCGCTACCTCAGCCGAGGTGTGGGGGATGGGCATAGGGGCTTTCCGCTGCCGGGCCTTCGGCTCGGAACGGGTCATCGGCTCCGGCTCGGGGAGTTTTTCAAGGGATGCCTCCGGTTCTACTTTCGGCGTCTTCCACGGTAACACCTCCGGTGTGCCGCGGGCTCCGGTTACAGGTCGGCCCGCTTGGGCGGGGACGCTGGGTACTGCTACCGGTTGCGGTGGTAGCAGGCCTAGTGGCGGGGTCACGGCCTCCGGAACGGGTAGCGAGGGAGGCAACGGGGGGAGAGGGCTTGGACCGGGCCCCACAGCCGCGATGACCGGCCCCTCAAGGGCATCGGGACGTGGGTCACTCACCCTCCCTTTCTCCGCCTCCTCCTCGCGTCTCCGCACGGTGGCTACAACGTCCACCATGTCGGCCTCCCACTCCTCCATGAGGAGCTGCATCCTGACCTGCAGCCTTTGGTAGAGCTGCGCGGTTCGGATTTCCACCCACGCCGCGGTTCCAGGCGCGGGGGCTACGGTGTCGCGGGACGGCATCCACATGATGGCTTCTCTTTTTGCTTCCAGGAACGGTATGTTTGCAGAGTCCTGGCGTCCCTGCTTTTATAGCCGCAGCTACATGCGGCCAGCCGCCATCGCGTCCCCCTTAGCTCTTTCCGGCCCCTCTCTCGGGGCGGGGTTTTGGCCTTCGCGCCTCTACTGCTCGAGAAGACGCTCGAGCGGGAACTTTTCGCGCCAAAGATGGCGACTTCTGCAATTTTTCTGCCGGATACCTCCGGCGGTAACAAGGCACACCTCTACCAGACGGCAGAGCGGTAAGATCCTGTTCGTGACGCCAAGTTGTCGCGGGCGGGGAGGAGGGTGTCAGCACACCGCGCTCACCCCTTCTGCTCGGGTCCGGCTGCTCAGTGGTGGCTCGAGCCGTAGGCCGGATCCCGGGGGTTTTCTCGAGCGGCACTCCTCGCCCGTGAGTGAAAGGGGTTGTTTGTTGGGTGCGGGGATTGTTATAGTTCGTGACGCCACCCACGGTTGTGGTGATTTCACCACCGCTGCTCAATTCGAGGGTCCCGGGGATGGTGATGCGGAGCAGCCAGGTGTTGTGTTGCCCCTCCGTGGGTAGGGGTTGGTGACCCCGGGGCCCGGTGGTGGAGAAGGAGGTGCGGGGCCTGGTGGGCGCAGGGACGCGGGGGCAGCGCTGTGCCTTGCGGCACTGTGGTACTCACTCAGCCTGAGACTTGGACACAGTTTGTACGGTAAACCAAACGGCTGGTAGGACGGTCCCACAGACGGCTGCACCTGCACTCCCGGTAGTTGACGGTGATGTCCCTCTTCCTTGCACCTATGTTTGACTGATGGTAGCGGTGGATTCCCTCCGGTTACCCGCTCCCCGACTACAATCTGGGCCGGAGGAGCTCTACACTTTGCCCGCAGGCGCTGGCCCTGAGAAACTGGTGCCTTGGCGGTGGCGGTGTCTCTCTGCTCCAGGTTGGGCTGTTGCCGTCAATCGGGACTTGGTTGTTGGGGGATCTACGTCCCCTTCACTGACGGATTCGGCAAATTTGGCGACTCCTAGCCTTGCCGGGGTCCGAGAGGCCCCTGCCCTGGAGCTGACTGTCCTTCGGAACACTGCTCCAGACCACCGGGCACACAGCCAACGGGGTCCTTCCAGGAACTTCCAAACGGTCCCCCTCCAGACAGTCACCGCCGTCGCTGACCTTGCTGTTCTGGCCCTACACAAAGCTAGACCCTTCAGGCTTTCCTTCCTTCTTGTCACCTCACTTGCTTTTCCACTTTCACTACTTGTTTACTCCTTCACTTAGCTCCTCACTCAAGCTCTGTTGTTTACTCTTGCCCTCCCCGGGCTACTCTCACTGTTTACTCAAGCTCGTCCCTGAGCTGACTGCCTGGTTTCCCCCGCCTCCAGAGCTGTGATCTCCTTGGTGGGCGGAGCCAACCGCCTGGCCCACCCCCTGGTGTGAATCATCAGCCTCCGGAGGAAGGCAACAAGGATTTCTGGTTAGCTGTGATGTGCCTACCTGGAGTGTGGGGTGTGGTGGTGTTGTGACCTGTGTCCCCTGGCTTGCCCAGGGCGACACAAAACCAAAATCTAACTTTTGGGCACAATGCCAAACGATATGTTTGGCGTAAAAGTGACCGGTGTGGGGGTGCTTTGCTGGTGATACTGTTGGGGATTTATTCAAAATTGAAGGCATACTAAACCAGCATGGCTACCACAGCATCTTGCAGCGGCATGCCATTCCATCCAGTTTGCGTTTAGTTTGACCATCATTTATTTTTCAACAGAACAATGACCCCAAACACACCTCCAGGCTGTGTAAGGGCTATTTGACTAAGAAGGAGAGTGATGGGGTGCTACGCCAGATGACCTGGCCTCCACAGTCACCACACCTGAACCCAATCGCGATGGCTTGGGGTGAGCTGGACCGCAGAGTGAAGGCAAAAGGGCCAACAAGTGCTAAGCATCTCTGGGAACCCCTTCAAAACTGTTGGAAAACCATTTCCGGTGACTACCTCTTGAAGCTCATCAAGAGAATGCCAAGAGTGTGCAAAGTAGTAATGAAAGCAAAAGGTGGCTACTTTGAAGAACCTAGAATATAAGGCATCTTTTCAGTTGTTTCACACTTTTTTAAGTATTTCATTCCACACGTTTTAATTCACAGTTTTGATGCCTTCAATGTGAATATACAATTTTCAGAGTCATGAAAATAAAGAAAATTCTTTGAATGAGAAGGTGTGTCCAAACTTTTGGTCTGTACTGTATATATATATCTGCACCTTTTTTGCAATAGAAGAAGGGGGGGGGCAGGCACAATTTCATGCACAGGGGCCCCAAGCTGTCAGTGTTCGCCCCTGGATAGATATAGGGATCGATAGATAGAGGGATAGATGGATAAATTACATACACAGATAATTGATAGATTAGATACACAGATAATATATATACAGATAGATAGACAAACCTTACACATGGACTCACCCTCTCTGTAGATGATGCACATGGGGCTCAGGACAGCTGGTTTCTCCCTCTGGAGCCGGCTCTTCCATCTTGTCTGTGGTGCAGCCTCCTCTCCTCCTCCAGGGGCCTGACTGCTGTATTTTCTTGAAATTATTCCAGTGCAGGAGGGGAAGCAGCTCAGGGATGAGGGGGGCAGGGAGCCATGTTGTCTATACAGCACAGGCCTGCACTGCTGGAGACTGAGCTGTGGGCAGAGCCTCCCCTGTCTCTGAGAAATGACGTCATCCTCTGCGCCCCGGCCGGCAGCTTCTGCAGACATGAATCCCCTCCCTCCTGCAGGCCCCTAATAGGTGAGAAAGGGGCCCGTGCCAGCTCAGCATAACCACATGCATTCAGCTGATCGGGCCCCTTCCCTGTTAGTGTTCAAGCTGCCGCTGGCAAAGGAAATCCCCTTATGTTTTCAGGCCCTGGGGGCCTCATCCCGCCTGGGGACCCAGTGCAACTACACATACTGCACATGCGGTATGTCCGCCAGTGTATCTATCCATTATATTTATATACTCCCTACCACCGCTCTTCTACTTTCCTGAGTGCAGTCACCGCTCTCTAGTATCTCGGATCACACTACACGCTGAGCCAGAAGTATTTTACAATTAAAGCCTATAGAGCATCTTTCTGACACTCCATAGACTTACATTGCAAGTCACTTTCAGGTCCTGCAGAGCAGTGTAACCCGAAGATACTGGAGAGCGGTGACATCACTGAGAAGAGGAGCAGAACAGCGCTGGACACCAGGCAGAGCGGCGGTAGGTGAGTATATTATGACACTACATGCATATACACATATTCCATCAGTAAACAAATTAGTGAGACCTTCCTTAATGATGTCTATGGTGCAGCTGTTTTTTGTTGTATTTCCTCTGTTTCTCTTCTGTACCCTCCTGTGGTATAGAGCGTTGCTTACAAGGATCTTGACCGCAGATGCATGTCACCCGTGGATGGAGCAGCCTGTATCAGACATCACATCTGTCCTATTAGTATTTGATGCGGCTCAGTCCCCGACATCTATTAATGTTTTTCTCTGAATCTCTGCAGCGTTTTAGGGTCACACATGCCTGACTATGATCATATAGGCACTGCCTGTCACAAGCTACCCATGGCTCATGGGTATCAGCTGTCGGGATCACACATGCCTGGCTGTGATCATACAGCTACAGTCTGGCACACGCTGCCCACGGCTCATGGGTATCAGCTGTCAGGATCACACATGCCTGGCTGTGATCATATAGCCACTGCCTGGTTACAGGCTGCCCACAGCTCATGGGTATCAGCTGTCAGGTTTCTTTTAAAGGAGTTGTCTGAAATAATACATGTACTGCAAATAAATTGTCTGGCAAAAGGATCTATTGGGAGTTATAGTTTGTAAAATTAACAAAATAAATTATTCATCCCTTCTGTCACCCTCCTGGATTCAGCGCAGGCCGTCCTATGGTCTGTGCAGCATTAATTATGTCACTGTTCTACCAGACACATGACCACTACAACTTGTGATTGGCTACAGCGCTCAGGTGACTTGAACTGAAGGAATCACAAGCTACAGAGATCTTTGTGTCCCATAGAACAGTGACATAATTAATGCTGCACAGAGCACAGGATGGCCGCCACTGTATCCAGGAGCAGGTGAATACAATTTCATACCTCCCAACTTTTAAAGAAGGGAAAGGGGGATAAAGTTTGAGGTGCGCGAAGTGCGCCGCGGCAATTTTTAGGCCACGCCTCTAACCACGCCCAGTCAGCAATGACAATCATTGTTTTAGAAGCAATAATTAAAAAAATATACATAGATTTATTTCTAAGTAGTAAATTAAAATATAAATGCAAACTTGGCTGTGTTACTTTTAAACTAGAATATTTTAAACCACAAAATTCTGTTTTAAAGCAGATCTTTCCCCTAAATCTGCCCCATGTACAAAACTGCAGACTGCATGACAGAACCGCTCTTTTAGATAAAATATCTGTAATAATACTGTGCTTTTGGTTAATGTGAGAAATAGTGAATACGGGCGACTTAAGCCTGCTTTACACGGTACGACCGATTGTGCGATTTCACAATCGATCGTACCCGCCCCCGTCCTTTTTGCGTCACGGGCAAATCGCTGCCCGTGTCGCACAAAGTCAGTAACCCCCGTCACACATACTTACCTCTCGTGCGACCTCGCTGTGGGCGGCGAACGTCCACTTCCTGGAGTGGGAGGGACGTTCGGCGTCACAGCGACGTCACACGGCCGCCGGCCAATGGAAGCGGAGGGACGGAGATGAGCGGGATGTAAACATCCCGCCCACCTCCTTCCTTCCACATAGAGCCGGCGGCGGCCGCGGGAGGCAGGTGAGTTGCTCATCGTTCCCGTGGTGTCACACGGAGCGGCGTGTGCTACCACGGAAACGATGGTCAACTAAATCAACCGATATTATGGAACCTAACGAGCAGTACCCGACTCACGATTTGTGAACGATACTGCGTCGCTAGGAGGTGTCACACAGGCCGGCATCGCCAGCGATGCCGGATGTGCGTCACAAAAACCGTGACCCCGACGATCTATCGCACGATAGATTGCCTGGTGTAAAGCAGCCTTTACTGTTCCAATTGTGGAGACACGGGGGTCAGTGGGTGCTCTCGTCCGCTGATCCGGCCGCCTTTAAAAAGACAGCGTGTCCCAGGGCTCATCCCAACTGAACGCCTGACATCCTTAATCCCTCCCTCTCCTCCTCAGCTGTGATCCGACGGCAGGATCAGATCACAGTGTAATGGCTCATGCTCATAGCACAGCAGGAGCCGAGGGTCATTAGCATATCGCATCACATGGTATGTGCGCACGTTGCCTTCTGTGCAGTGCGGAAAAGAATGTACCCTCTGGCAGACTGGACAAATGTAAATACTGTGTTTGTTAAAAAAAATTGCATCCAAAACGCATGCATTTTGGATGCATTTTCCATGCGTTTTGCATTCATTTTTGACAGTGCGTTCCCCCATCAAATTAGCTCTGCTACATGCCCGCTGACAGCAGACACAGACAGATTTGCAAGATGAGAATGAACTCAGATGAGCTTCACCCGACTTCATTGTCATCCTGCGGCTCTGTCTGTGTGTCACGCAGTTACAACGCACAAAAGAAGTGATATGCTGCTTTTTTTCCGCAGTGATTTTTGGCATCGAAAACGCTGTGTTTATAAACGCAGCGTGCGCATTGAATTTTCGGATTTCTCATAGACTTTGCTGGGGAAGCTGAACGCATGCAATTTGGCACTGACACGCTGCAGTTCAAAACGCAGCGTTAACGCAGGAAAAAACACAACGTGCGCACATAGCCTTAAAGTCAGACTTTTGAATCCTCCCAGTGCCTGCACTATGCGCTATGCCTGCTGGACTTGTGACCACAATGGTGCGACACAATCAGGACTCTACAGTCTGCAGGCAGATAGTGAGCAGATAGTGATCCTCAAGCCTGGACAATCCCCTTAACCTCTCTAGAGCCGGGCTATTTTCCGTTTTTTTTCCTCCCTTTCTGCCAAGTACCATAACTTTTTTTATTTTTCCATCAATATAGGCATATGAGGGCTGTGCGGGACAAGTTGTACTTTAGAATAACATTCATTGTGCCCCATATTGTACTGGAAAAGGGGGAAAAATTCAAAGTGAGTTAAAATTGCAAAAAAAGCGCAATTCCACAATGGTGGATTTTTTTTTTTAATGTGCACTATATGGTAAAACTGAGCTGGCAGTATTATTCCTCACTTCAGTACGAGTACACAGCTACCAAACCTACAGAAAAAAAGGAAATTTGTAGAGAAAAAGTTGCTTTTGTTGCCATTTTCTGTGACCCGTAACTGTTTCATTTTTGGGATCTGGGGCTCAGTGAGGGATTATTTATTGTGCCCAGAGCTGAACTGGGAGTGCAGCCATGACCCAGCAGCTCTGCAAGGCTGGACGCAGCATGTCCTCTCCTACAGGGCTACGAGTGCTCTCCACAGGAGACCGCAGCTGCCCGTGCCCATGATGAGGGTCCTGGATACAGCATGTCCCCTCCTGCAGGGCTACGAGTGCTCTCCACAGTAGACCGCAGCTGCTCGTGCCCATGATGAGGGTCCTGAATGCAGCATGTCCTCTCCTGCAGGGCAGTGAGTGTCCTCTACAGGAGACTGCAGCTGCCCGTGCCCATGATGAGGGTCCTGGATGCAGCATGTCCCCTCCTGCAGGGCAGTGAGTGTCCTCTACAGGAGACTGCAGCTGCCCATGCCCATGATGAGGGTCCTGGATGCAGCATGTCCCCTCCTGCAGGGCTACGAGTGTTCTCCATAGTAGACAGCAGCTGCCCGTGCCCATGATGAGGGTCCTGGATGCAGCATGTCCCCTCCTGCAGGGCAGTGAGTGTCCTCTACAGGAGACTGCAGCTACCCATGCCCATGATGAGGGTCCTGGATGCAGCATGTCCCCTCCTGCAGGGCAGAGTGTCCTCTACAGGAGACTGCAGCTACCCATGCCCATGATGAGGGTCCTGGATGCAGCATGTCCTCTCCTGCAGGGCTACGAGTGCTCTCCACAGTAGACCGCAGCTGCCCGTGCCCATGTTCAGGGTCCTGGATGCAGCATGTCCTCTCCTGCAGGGCAGAGAGTGTTCTCTACAGGAGACCGCAGCTGCCCGTGTCTATGATCAGGGTCCTGGATGCAGCATGTCCTCTCCTGCAGGGCAGAGAGTGTTCTCTACAGGAGACCGCAGCGGTCCGTGCCTATGATCCGGGTTTGGGCTGTTGTGGGACTTTTGCTCTGTTCTCTTCGCAGAGGACACTCGCATCTCTGCAGCATAAATTAACATCCTGCAGCTCAGAAAGCAGTGCCACATTTGTCAAATTATGCTGCGGAGAAAAGATGCACAGTCTGCATAGATTTCTATAAATCCATCCACTGTTATCGTACTGTACGATGCAGTGAACACATGCTGCATCTGTGACGCCCTGGACTAGCCAGGTAGTCACAAACATACCAACACACACACCCCCACCCTAGGCAGTTACACCAGCCAAACACAAAACCCTTGTTGCCTCCCTCCAGGGTCTGATGTCCACACCAGGTGGGGAGGAGCCAGGCGGTTGGCCCCACCCACCGAGGAGTTCACAGGTCTGGAGGCGGGAAAAGTGAGAGTTCAGTCTTGGAGGTGAAGGAGAGAGGAGTGAACACTTGAGGTGTCTGGGTTGGAGGCCAGACACTGACAGCAAGGTTGGCAGACGGTGGTGGCCGCCTGCAGGAGTTGGTGGAACTCCGCAGAGCCGTAAGGACCGGGGTCGGGTGTCGGCCCGCCGGTACCGGACCGGGGAACGAGGTGAAGCTAACCATGGAGCCGCCGTCAATAGTCAAATCCGAATGTGACAGGAACCCCCAGGGTTCCCTAACTACCAAGCCCCGATTGAAGGCAACCATCCACCCAGAGAGGATATACAGCTACAGCCACAGGCTAGAGATCCAAGGGCCAGCGCCTGCCGGCAAAACGGGCTCCAACGGCACTTATACACCAAGGAGCAGACTACCGGTGGGCAACCACAGGAGTCAAGAACTTTCTCAAAGGTGCAGGAAAGACAGCCACCATCAGCCGTCCGGGGAGAGCACAACAACAACACTGCAGGCGGCTGCGGGACCCATCCATCCAGCCGTTTTGGTTTACCAGAGACTTTGTCAGTGATTGTCTGAGTGAGTACACCAGTGCTGTCCGGCACTGCACCGCGCAGTCCCTGCACCCCAGCCATCCAGCCTCCCCGTTACACCACCGGGCCCGGGGATCACCAACCCCCTACCCACGGAGGGGACAACATCTCAGCTGCACCCTACCATCTCTCCCGGGATCCCCGTTACCAGCAGCGGTGGTGCCACTATCACCACGACCCGTGGTTGGCGTCACGAACAATCTCCCTAAACATACCATCCATATTTCACTCACGGGTGAGGAGCGCGGCTCGAGTCCCCGGGTCCGGTCCACCGAGCAGCAGCAGCAGAAGACCCAGACCCGAGCGTGGCGAGCGCGTCCCCTCCGCCCGTGACACATCCAAAACGCTGTTAACCCTGAGGGTGTGCACAGGTCCTTAGAAGCATCAGGCCATTTCTTCTACCCCTCTATGTCACTAACACCCAGCAGCAGGGCCGGCCCCAGGTTTTTGTGGGCCCCGGGCGAAAGAGTCTCAGTGGGCCCCAGCCATACACAGACACAAATTTGTACACATACAGGGGTGTTACACCTCGTGGCTCTCCTGTGGCAAGGAATGAGACAGTCTCCTTGCCTGCCACGAGTGCTCCTGCTCCGCAGCGCCGAAGGTTTGCCAGACTGCGCAGAGTGCAGGAGAAACCTCCTCAGAGAGGCAGCACAAGGGTGACACCTAGTGGTACTCCTGTTGCAATAAATGAGGCGGTCTCCCATTCCTTGCCTGCCACAGCTCCTCCTGCTCAGCAGCCTCGAAGGTCTGTGAGGTTGCGCAATGTGCAGAGATTTGCTGCTCAGGGAAGCAGTGAGACTCCCGTTATCTCTACACATTGTGAGACCGAGGATCCCGCCTCTATTTCCCAGAGGCAGGAGGGTGAGCATGTGCTATGCTTGGTGGATCCTGATTCGCCCACTGACGTCACACGGCTTGATGACAAGGCTGGTGACGTGGTGAATCCTGACTGGCCAGGCTGGGATGTCGTGGATCCTGATTGGGTCAAGTCCGTCATCTCCGCTTCGCGCCCGCCCTTGGCTGGAGCTACACCTCCTTAAAAGCTCCTCCTGCCATCATGGCGGCGTGCGACCGTCCTTCTATGTTTGGATGTCTGGCAGCGTGCTGCCACGCCACTGCTCAGGCATTATTTTCTTCTGTGGGCTTGGCCCTTGCTGCTTAGGCAGCACCTGGTTTGCAGGCCGTGTCCCTGCCTTGCTGCTCCGGCAGTAGCTCCTTCTACAGGCCGTGTTCCTGTCCCAGGTGAGCTCCTCGAGTCTCCACTGGACTCACCTGGTTATTGAAAGCACACGTGCGTGGGCACCTCTGTGCTACCCTCGTGCCATATTCTCGTTACTTCCACTGGCACACGTGCGTGGGCACCTCTGTGCTTCCCCGTGCAACAGGTACACCGAGCCGTGTGATCCCTGCCATACAACCCACACGGGTTAGGGCAGACCGGTGTACATAGATCGTCTGTGACATTCCAGACGATCGCTAGCAGCAACCCGCTCACTCTTCACCCACCATAGCAGCGGTCCCTTACACTGCACAGTGGACCTTGACCGGCGGAAGCTGTCCATTCCCCATCTTGGCACGCTTCCCCGGGTCCCCCTCGTAACACAGGGGTATATATCGAGCCACTGAGCAGCAGCAGCAGAAGCCCCAGACCCGAGCGTGGCGAGCGCGTCCCCTCCGCCCGCGACACATCCAAAACGCTGTTAACCCTGAGGGTGTGCACGGGTCCTTAGAAGCATCAGGCCATTTCTTCTACTAACACCCAGCAGCATGGCCGGCCCCAGGTTTTTGTGGGCCCCGGGCGAAAGAGTCTCAGTGGGCCCCAGCCATACACAGACAAGCACATACACAAATGTGTACACATACAGGGGTGTATATATATATATATATATATATATATATATATATTTGAAGAAAATTTCACAAAATTCACATAAACAGAAGTAATTCTATACACAGTCATACACACATCATACATACAGTCACATTAGTGGTATTAATATGGGGAAGCCGGCAGCAGTCTTACTCACCTCCCTCGCTTGTCTTCGTCCAGCTCCTCCAGGGTATGTGGCTGTGCAGGCCACACTGCGTGATGGCTGGGGGCAAATACAGCACAGGGGGCATAGACAGCACTGGGTGGGGCATATATGTTACTGGCGTCACCAGGGGGTATACACATTACTGGGGGTTCATAGACATCATTGGGGGCATCTATGTTACTTGGGTGGCATACACATTACTGGGGTCAGTGGGGGGGCATACAAATTACTAGGGGCATAAACATTACTGGGGTCAGTGGGGGGCATACACAATACGGGGGTCAGAGGGGGCACACACATTACTGAGGTCAGTAAGTGGCATAGACATTACTGGGGTCAGTAAGTGGCATAGACATTACTAGGGTCAGTAGGGGGCACACACATTACTAGGGCCTGTGGAACCTACATACTGACAGTGGTGGCCTGTGGGGCATACATACTGGCCCTAGGGATACTTAGCGCACAGGCTGGCAGCGCTGGAAGACACTGAAGGCCCAAGCTGGTAGCATTCAAGGGTGCTGAGGGCATAAGCTGGCAGCACTGCGGCTGGCACCACTGTGGGGGGGCGCTGAGGGCACAGACTGGCAGCACTGCGGGGGGGGCGCTGATGGCACATGCTGGCAGCACTGCAGAGGGGCACTGAGGGCACAGGCTAGCGTGGTACTGAGGGTGCTCAGGGCACAGGCTGGCGAGGCACTGAGGGCACAGGAAGGTAGCACTGGGGGGCACTGAGGGCACAGGATGGTAGCACTGGGGGGCACTGAGGGCACAGGACGGCAGCACTGGGGGGCACTGAGGGCACAGGACGGCAGCACTGGGGGGCACTGAGGGCACAGGACGGCAGCACTGGGGGGCACTGAGGGCACAGGACGGCAGCACTGGGGGGCACTGAGGGCACAGGACGGCAGCACTGATTGGCACTGAGGGCACAGGACGGCAGCACTGGGTGGCACTGAGGGCACAGGACGGCAGCACTGGGGGGCACTGAGGGCACAGGATAGCAGCACTGGGGGGCACTAAGGGCACAGGACGGCAGCACTGGGGGGCACTAAGGGCACAGGACGGCAACACTGGGGGGCACTGAGGGCACAGGACGGCAGCACTGGGGGGCACTGAGGGCACAGGACGGCAGCACTGGGGGGCACTGAGAGCACAGGACGGCAGCACTGGGGGGGCACTGAGAGATCCCCTGGCTGCTTTCTCTGGGTCCCCTGTGTGTCTGCTTTTTCTATTGCAGGCACAGGGGGACATGAGAAGACACAAGTGCTGGACTCCCTCCTCCTTCCCTCACTCTGCTCTCCCCTCCTGCACTCACTCTGCTCTCCCCTCCTCCCCTCACGCTGCTCTCCCCTCCTGCACTCACACTGCTCTCTCCCTGCTGCTGGTGCACTTACCTCAGTTGCAGAACAAACAATCTTGAAGCAGCTGCTGGGCATATGAGTCGGTCACACGTGAGGTTCCTGGGTAGAAGGGGAAGGCAAAGGGGGCGTGGTCTGCATCGGGAGAGCAGAGAGAGGGGACAAGGAAGGCATCCGAGGAGTGTGTGTGACTGTCCAACACTGAGAGGGGGCGTGCACGACAGCCAAGGGGTGTGGTCAGCAGCAAAGATGCCATGGAAGGCATCCAGAGAGTGTGGCAGGCATCCGGAGGGGGCGTGGTCGGCAGAGTGAGGGGGCGTGGCAACTGCATCTCACTACACTGCGGGATTACAGAGCTCCCGGGCGTGAGAACGGGACTGAAGTATAAAATCGGGGCTGTCCCGCTGTATCCGGGACGGTTGGGAGGTATGCAATTTATTTTGTTATTTTTACAGAATTTACTCCGTATCAAATCTCCATATCAAGCCCCCCCATGCTGTTCCTTCTCCATATCAAGCCCCCTCCATACCGAGCCCCCCCATGCTGCCCCTTCTCCATATAAAGCCCCCTCCATACCAAGCTGTCCCTTCTCCATATCATGCCCTGTCCATACCGAGCTGCCCCTTCTCCATATCAAGCCCCCTCAATACCGAGCCCCCCCATGCTGCCCCTTCTCCATACCGAGCCCCCATGCTGCCCCTTCTCCATATCAAGCCTGCTCCATATCGAGCCCCCCATGCTGCCCCTTCTCCATATAAAGCCCCCTCCATACCGAGCCCCCCATGCTGCCCCTTCTCCATATCAAGCCCCCTCCATATCGAGCCCCCCATGCTGCCCCTTCTCCATATCAAGCCCCCTCCATATTGAGCCCCCCATGCTGCCCCTTCTTCATATCAAGCCCCCTCCATACTGAGTCCCCCCATGCTTCCCCTTCTCCATATCAAGCTCCCTCCATACCGAGCCCCCCCATGCTGCCCCTTCTCCATATCAAACCCCCTCCATACCAAGCTGTCCCTTCTCCATATCATGCCCTGTCCATACCGAGCTGCCCCTTCTCCATATCAAGCCCCCTCAATACCGAGCCCCCCCATGCTGCCCCTTCTCCATACCGAGCCCCCATGCTGCCCCTTCTCCATATCAAGCCTGCTCCATACCGAGCCCACCCATGCTACCCCTTCTCCATGATGTGCACCCCCTAAGGTTCCATCAACCCATCCCCCAGACTGCACACCTCCATCATGCTCCATCCCCCATGCTGCGCACCATTGGCGGACATAGACAGATAAGGGTCCCTGTGCAAGAACAATAAAACGGCCCTTTTCAGCCCAAGTGCTCATCAAAATCTACAATTCCACCTGCTTTGGAGGTAGAAATAGGCCCCCCAACCTCTCGGGCCCCTGTGCGGCTGCACAGGCTGCACCAATGATACGTCCGCCCTTGATGCGCACCCTTATTATGCGCCATCCCCCATGTTGTGCACCCTCCATCATGCTCCATTCCCCATGCTGCGCATCCCCCATCATGCTCCATCCCCCATGCTACGACCCCTCTGTGAAGATGTAATTTACCCTCTCACTGTATATGCTGTGATACTATGTCATGATATGTATATTTCCCTGGTTGTATTAGTTGTAATTCATGTATTTCCTTGGGGGAGCTACTGGTCTCAATGTGTCTCCCTCATACAATTGTAGTCTTGGCATCTAATGTGATTATGTAAATAGCCTGTCCTCTTCTTTCCAGAGTTGTGTATCTAATCTGTAATTGCATTGGCCAGTGAAGGAATAGTCATTGTTCTGCACAGCAGGGGATCCCTTCATCTACTGTGGCTGGCAGACATATCTGAGCCCTGTGATGGACCAAACCATTGATGATAGGATGTGTGACCCCCACCCCCTGAACAAACATGGTGGGCTGGTCAAGGAGCACAGACAATGCATTTCCCTTTTTGTAACTTCAGAGTGAGCTGAAACTTGAAGAGAGCAGGAGCCCCAGCCTGGGTAGCTGTGGACACGGACGGAGCTAGGCCTGTGTGGCGGCCCGTGGGATTGTGTGGAACTCTTTGGACTACTGTAAGGACGATTGCTTTGTTATCCGGTCCGAGGATTGTCGGGAAGGGCCCCCGAATCTGTTTTACGTGGACTTATCGTGTGCTGTTCCAGTGTTCTTGTGAATAAACCTGTTGGATCGTCCCTCGGCCTCGTCCATCCTTTGCTCTGTTGAACACCCCCGTCACAAACTGGTTGGCAGCGCTGGGATCAGAGCAGAAGGAATGGAGGACAATGGCTCAACATCAGGAACCAGCACTGCAGAGTACAAGACCTGGACTTTGGGGAGCCTGCAATCAAAGGCCCGTGAAGTAGGAGTTCGTTTCAAAGGACTCTCCAAGGAGCAGCTGATTGAGGCGCTAGAAGGAGTCTGTTCGCAAAATGACGTGGAGGAGGGATCCTCACAGCAAACGGAAGAAAGACGGCAGCCGGAGGTGAATACCCAAAAAAGTCAATGGGTTGTGTGGTACAAGGAGGAGATGGCACTGCTTGGAGATGAGGCCACCATAGAAGATAAGAGGGAGGCCATGCGTGGAGCTAAAGAGAAGGAGCGCAGGATGGAGGAGATGGCACTGCTGGATAAGGAGCTCGCTGTGGAAGCCGCGAGAGGTTCCAGACAGACTGTAACCCCAGCACCCATCATGAGGGAACTTCCCAGGGTGTCCCGCAAAGACTTTAAGCCATTTAATGAGGCTGCAGGCGACATTGAGGGCTTCTTCCAGGACTTTGAGCATCAGTGTCGATTAATGGAAGTCCCGGACAGGGAGCGTGTCCGGCATCTGGTTGGGCTCCTAGAGGGGGGAGCTGCTGAAGCCTATAGAGCTATGGACCCTCGGTGGAACTGTGAGTATGCGGATATTAAACAGACTATTCTAGAACATTATGCTGTGACCCCAGACACTTACAGGACTCAGTTCCGTGCTTTAGCCTGTGATGGGGAAGTGTCTTTTAAGATATATGCTCATAGACTCAAACAAATATGTAATCGCTGGCTGGAGGCAGAGGAGGCCTTATCTTGGGAGACCTTCCTGCAGGTCATCCTAAAAGAACAATTCTTTGCCCAGTGCCCCGCTGAGATCCGGGAATGGGTGCGTGAGAGAAAACCAGCGACAGTGGAGGAAGCTGCTGCTCTCGCTGATGAGGCTCTCACCATCAAGCCTCAGTGGAGGGTTCTGTTGGAGGATGGAGAGACGCCTAACAGCTCCACAACACCGGATGCCCCCAGTTATTCTGTCCCCATTGTTCCCCGTTCCTCTAAGCCACCACATGTTGATACCCGTGTTAATGTGCCTCCAGTTGCTTCTACTGCACTTTCTGGAATACGCCGGGGAGAGGAAGTAACAGAGCGCAGGTGTTATGTTTGTAGGCATCCCGGGCATTTGCAGGCCTCATGCCCAGCCAGGCCATGGAGGAATCATCCTCAAACCCCTACAGCATCTTCAGGTGGGAGCCGGCCTCCAAGTTCCCCTACCCCTTACCCAAGAGGACGCCTTGGATGGAGGGAGACCCAGCTCAGATGCTATCAATGTGGACAGCCAGGGCATCGGCAAGTCTCCTGCCCAGCTGTTCAAATGAGGACTGATCCTGCACCCAATCGGATTGTTAATTATTTACAGCCCAGTGCCATGGAGGAAGATGTGGCACCGCTATGTGAGGACTGGCCTAGTGACTCAGCCCCCCATGTTGCACCACCAGGAGTTTACGGGGTGCGACCCGCAGTTATGACGACTTCTGCTCATCGAGGTAAGCACTTGCAGGAGGTTGTGCTGGATGGACAGAGACTTGTTGGATTTTGTGACTCGGGTGCTTTCCTCACACTGGCTGATCCCCGAGTGGTTCGGCCTGAGGCAATCCATAGAGGACCTGGGATTGTCATTGAACTGGCTGGTGGACAATGGAGGACTATTCCCACAGCCACTGTGGATCTGAACTTTGGTTTTGGGGTCAGGCGATGTGTGGTTGGGGTGATGGGTGGTCTGCCTGCAGCTGTTCTCCTGGGCAATGATGTGGGAGAGCTACGATGCCAATTCGTGGCTGCATGAAGCCACATGTAAGTAACGCTCTGCCTGTGTGTACTTAACTAGTGACCTGTAGAGGTCCCTAGTACGTACACAAGTTGGGAGGGGGAGGGATTGTGAAGATGTAATTTACCCTCTCACTGTATATGCTGTGATACTATGTCATGATATGTATATTTCCCTGGTTGTATTAGTTGTAATTCATGTATTTCCTTGGGGGAGCTACTGGTCTCAATGTGTCTCCCTCATACAATTGTAGTCTTGGCATCTAATGTGATTATGTAAATAGCCTGTCCTCTTCTTTCCAGAGTTGTGTATCTAATCTGTAATTGCATTGGCCAGTGAAGGAATAGTCATTGTTCTGCACAGCAGGGGATCCCTTCATCTACTGTGGCTGGCAGACATATCTGAGCCCTGTGATGGACCAAACCATTGATGATAGGATGTGTGACCCCCACCCCCTGAACAAACATGGTGGGCTGGTCAAGGAGCACAGACAATGCATTTCCCTTTTTGTAACTTCAGAGTGAGCTGAAACTTGAAGAGAGCAGGAGCCCCAGCCTGGGTAGCTGTGGACACGGACGGAGCTAGGCCTGTGTGGCGGCCCGTGGGATTGTGTGGAACTCTTTGGACTACTGTAAGGACGATTGCTTTGTTATCCGGTCCGAGGATTGTCGGGAAGGGCCCCCGAATCTGTTTTACGTGGACTTATCGTGTGCTGTTCCAGTGTTCTTGTGAATAAACCTGTTGGATCGTCCCTCGGCCTCGTCCATCCTTTGCTCTGTTGTACACCCCCGTCACACCCTCATCATGCTCCAACCCCCATGCTGTGCCCCCCCCCCGAGCTGCTTGTTTGGTGCGGCCTTCGGCTGTGAAGCACTTGCCTACTCCACGGTGCATCTCCAGTTTTTCTCTGAGGTGGCGGCGGGATCTCCCATCCTCCTCTGCGATGACTGCATCTCCCGTCCTCGGTGGTGGCTGCATCTCCCGTCCTCGGCTACATCTCCCGTCCTCAGCAGCGGCTGCATCTCCCGTCCTCGGCAGCGGCTGCATCTCCTGTCCTTGGCGGCATCTCCTGTCCTCGGCGGCGGCATCTCCCGTCCGCAGCATCTCCTGTCCTCGGTGGCATCTCCCGTCCTCTTCTGCGCAGCTCTGCCTCACGCTGCTGTGACCTCTGCTGAGTGAGTTCACAGCCGCACGTCGGGGCAGGGAGCTGATTGGAGCTCCACTGATCCCGGAAGTGCTGGCGAGCTCATAGCTTCATTTATATTCAGGTGTCTTATAGACACGAATATAAATCACTTTGGTGCCCCCTCCCTCCTTCAAAAAGACGCCAGATTTAATAAAGAGTTTGGATGAGGGAGGAAGATTTAAAAAAAAAATAAATAAATAAATAATTTTTTTTTTTTAGTTTTGGTCTTGGCACCGCCCTCTGGAAGGCGCTGCCCCAGGCACCGGCCCTCCAGTGCCTAGTGGCAAATACAGCCCTGACCCTGAACAAATAATTGTACTTCACTGTGTTCTCTGCACACAGTATAATCCACACACTGTCCCTCTTATGGTACATGCCCTCCATATTGCCTTCTCCTTTTCATACTGGGTGCACTCTTCACACTGTCCTCTCACGCTGTGTCCCCTTATACTGCTCAGCCTTTATACTGTGCCCACTCATCACACTCCCCTCCTCCACAATCTACTCCCACTCCATACAGCCCCACCGGCCACTATCCATTCTCTGTGTTGTGCCTCCACATATTTTTATCAACACATACTGTCTCCTCACTACCTCCATACTCAACTCCCTTCCATCCCCATACTGAGTTCATATACATTTACCCCTCGCTCCCCATACTGTGTCCACACCCACTTCCCACTTGCTCCTCATACCATGACCTCAAATTTGCGCCCTCACTCTTTAGTCTGTGTCCTCAACATTTCTGGTTTGCTCCACATGCTATGCTAGTGTGCATTCCCCCAATTGCTCCCCATACTATGTCTGTTTTTGTCTCACTCCCTCGGTCCCGGGCCATATATTTACGGGGACAGTTCACTGGGTGACCGTTGCCCGGTTCCGTGACCCTGGGAGTCGCTTGAAAGGGGTTATGTACAGAGGAATAATAATAAAGGGTTTGTCGTGACGCCACTTGCGGGTTGCGGCTAAATAGATAGAGCCACCGCTGCATAGTCTCTCACCGCTGGGGCTGATGTTAATGGCAGCCTGGGTGTTGGGCCCTCTGCAAGTAGGGCCACATAGAACTATATCAAAAAAGAAAAACCTACCAGAGGTGCCAAAACAGATGATATATGCACAAACAGAATGTGTTAAACCTTCTTCTTGGAGGCGGTCACAGCCCAGGTGCAAGATGCTGATGTCACAGCCACTCAACCCATTCAACCTAGAGGGGAACGGGGCAGCTGCTTAGCAAAAAACTTGCACACTAATAAGGCTTGCAATGAGAGCCCATCATATAGATAGGTGTGATGCACAGTGTCTGAACTGTGACCTATAGATGACGCCAGAAAACATTCTGTTTGTGCATATATCATCTGGTCTGGCACCTCTGGTAGGTTTTTCTCCGCATGTAGGGCCTGGCCCCAGGGGGTAGGTGATGGAGTTAGGCGCGGAAAGAAGGTAGGCCACACAAGGGATTGCAGTGTAACTGGTTTCTTTACTCACAGAGTTGTTATGGCTTTCAACTCGAAGAAGGCTGGTCCTCACCACTGGTCCCCTTAGTCCCAGTGCCGGTGTGGTAACCTGGTGGCTTTTTTCCCCTGCACCTGTCTCTAGTTGGTGGGTCCCTGTGACTTGGAGTGTCTGGGGGTCTTGGAGGCAACGGATTCCTGTGAAATAACGTGTTGCGTTCTTTTAGTTTTCTTTAGCCGAGAGAGAGAAAGTCCCCATCATCACCGCACACACCGGCACTACCGGAACCCATCATCACCACACAAATCGGCACTACCGCCCCCATCATCACCGCACACACACTGGCACTACTGCACCCATCATCACCGCACACACCGGCACTACCGTCCCCATCATCACCGCACACACCGGCCCTTTGCCCCCATCATCACTGCGCACACCCTGGCACTACCACCCCCATCATCACTGCACACACACCGGCACTATCGCTGCCTCATCACCGCACAGACACAGGCACTACCGCCCCCTTCATCACTGCACACCGGCACTACCGCCCCCATCATCACCGAAGAGCGGCACTACCACCCCCATCATCAACGCAAACACCGGCACTACCGCCCTCATCATCACACTGCACACACGCAGGCACTACCGCACCCATCATCACCACACACACGCAGGCACTACCGCCCCCATCATCACCGCACACACCCACACTACCTCAGTGACATCTCCGCTGACAGCACGATTCACTTCAGTTGCTCTGTGGAGCTCACAGGAGCGTCAGTGTTCTACGGCCGCTACTGTCAGATGTAGCAGAGCTGAAAGCATTGTGGGACCTTGTGTGGATTACATCGGACCTGGAGTGGTATTTGGGAGTTAATAAAGTGGTGAAAGAGGGTGTTTTTTTGTCTTTTATTCCAAATGAATGATTTTTTCGGGTGTGTTTATTTCCTTTCACTGACAGGTTAATCATTGGGGGTGTCTGATAGACGCCTGCCATGATTAACCTATGACATAGTGGCGGCTATGGGCTGCCAACAACTCCTTATTAACTCGATTGCCAAGGCACCAGGGCAAGTCGGGATGAGCCGGGTAGAGTCCCGGGACTGTCGCATCTAATGGATGCGTCAATTCCGGGCGGCTGCTGGCTGATATATTTTTAGGCTGGGGGGCTCTCCATCCTGAGACTACCAGCCTTTAGCCGTGTAGCTTTATCTTGGCTGGTATCAAAATTTGGGGGGACTGCCCACCGTTTTTTTTTAATTATTTATTTATTTATTGTACTGCACAATATAGACCCGCCCACCGGCGGCTGTGATTGGTTGCAGTGAGACAGCTGTCACTCAGCGTGGGGGCTCGGATAACTGCAACCAATCATAGGCGCCAGTGGGCGAGGAAAGCAGGGAATACGATATGGAATAATGAGCGGCCGGAATTTTCAAAAGACGAGAAGCCGCCGGAACAGTGTGACAGCTGTGCAGCGCCACGCCGGTGATTGGTGAGTATGAGAGAGGGGGTGAGAGACGGAGAGAGATAGAGACCGAGACAGAGACCAACTGACTGCAAAAATGCTGCAAAACATCGATCTGTTTGGTCTTTTTTTTTACTGTTTTACCGGCGGCAGGCTATTGTGAACGATCAGCTGATCACAAAAAACGGCCGATCAACTGATTGCTCTCAAAAGCCAGTCGCCAGGCGATCAGCTGATCGTTCACAAAAGCCGGCCACTGGGCAATCAGCTGATCGCTCTGAAAAGTCGGGCGATCAGCTGATTGCTCTTAAAAGCCAGGCGATCAGCTGATCGCACTCAAAAGCCGGGCGATCAGCTGATCGTTCGGCCGCCGTGAGAAATATTGATTTTTATTAATTAAACATAAGAGCTGAGCATGCACAATGAAAAAAAGGGATTCCGCTGCTCAAAAAACGCTACATGCTGCGTTCCTGCCTCCCGACGGTCAGTCGTTCCACGACTGATCTGTCACGCGGCAGATGCAACGCAAACACATTAGTCGCAATCTGTCGTCCATACAAGTCTATGGGAAACAGTGCAAGCCGTTAACGGATTGTGCTGTTTTCCAAAGCGGCGGATTGCGACTAAGGCTATGTTCACATTTCCGTTTTTTTCCATCAGTCACCTGCGTTGCTTGACGCTTGTGGGTGATGCGTTGTACAACGGGTGACAAGAAATGGAATCGATTGGCATGAGAAAGCGGATTCCTTTGGTGAAATTATTTCAGTACACAAAGAGAGAGAACGATCAGCCGGTGGCCGGCTTTTGAGAGTGATTAGCTGATCGCCCGGCAGGCGGCTTTACAGAGCGATCAGCTGATCACCCGGCGGCCGGCTTTTCACAGCGATCAACTGATCGCCCAGCGGCCGGCTTTTCACAGCGATCAGCTGATCGCCAAACGGCCAGCTTCTCAGCTGATCGCTCTCAAAAGCCGGCTGCCGGGAGATCAGCTGATTGTTCTGAATAGCCAGCCGCCGGGTGATCATTTCAGTTTAAAACCTGCGTGGTGGGGGGAAGAGAGGGAGAGAGAGGAACTGATTTTACATGATTTTGGACGTTCTGCTGGACATGCTCAGTGAAACGTGACAGATTCCTGCACTGGAATTTGTTGCATGACGCAGAATAACGGAATCCTGCACCATAGACTCACATTATGCCTTCTGACGGATTCCAACGGAACCCTGGGGGTGCGTTTTTTTTGCCGCAACAAAAAATGTTACATGCTGCGTCCCTCTCGCCCGATGGTCAGTGAGTAAACGACTGATGCACCGCGCGGCGGATACAACGCAGGGTCATCAGTCACAATCCGCCGCTCATTTAAGTCTACGGGAAACAACGAAATCCGCCAAACGGATTGCGTTGTCCCTAAACAACGGAAATGTTAACAAAGCCTAATGGAAGTGTGAAAGTACCCTAAGGCTAGGTTCACATTTCCGTTGTTTTGCATCAGTCACATGCGTTGCTTGATGCTTGTGCATGATGCGTTGTACAACGGATGACAAGAATTAGAATTCATTGTCGGACTCCATTGTAAAAGAGAGAGTGATCAGCTGATCGTTCACAATAGCCGGCCAGCTTTTGAGAGCGAACAGATGATCTCCCGGCGGGCGGCTAATGAGAGCGATCAGCTGATCGCTCACAGTCGCCGGGTGATCAGCCGATCGCTCACAGCAGCCGGCCGCCGGGTGATCAGCCGATCGCTCACAGCAGCCAGCCGTGGGGTGATCAGTCGATAGCTCGCAGCAGCCGGCCGTCGGGGGATCAGCCGATTGCTCACAGCAGCTGGCCACCGGGTGATCAGCTGATCTTTCGGCCGCCGAGAATGTGTGCGGGGGGGTGGTGGAGTGCGGGGTGGGTGGAGCCGAGCGGGGCCATGGCGCTGAGGACGTCAGTGCCAGGGACTGCATGGCTGGGGACAGGTGAGTGTGTGAGTGTATGTGTACATGCCGAGTGCGGGAGGGAGCGGAGCCGAGCGGGGAAGTGTGGGGCTCCCTGCACACATAGCCAGGGAAAATATCGGGTAACTAAGCAAAGCACTTTGCTTGGTTACCCAATATTTACCTATGTTACGTGTGCAGGGAGCCAGAGAGCATGCGCAGCGAAATCCTACGGATTGCGCTGCTCAAAAAACATTATAAGCTGCGTTCCTGCCGCCCGGCGGTCAGTCGTTCCACGACTGATCAGTCGGGTGGAGGATGCAACGCAGCGTCATCAGTCACAATCCGCTGCTCATACAAGTCTATGGGAACAACGGAATCCGCCAAACAGATTCCGTTGTTTACCAGAGCCGCGAATTGTGACTGATACAAATTGACGGAAATGTGAACCTAACCTAAGACACAAGTGTATACATACGTAGGTTGAGATAGCTGTGGTCTCTAACCTGTGACTGCCCAGCTGGATGAACAAACTACAACTCCCAGCAATTCTTTAGTATAAGCACTTGCTCTAACTGGATATGCAGTGGGTATATATATATATATATATATATATATATACCTTATATGTTACACATAATATGTATATACACACATGTATATATTATCTATTACATATATATATATATATATATATATATATCTACAATACAGCCTATGCTGTGAAAGGCGGAACCTATAGAGCCCGTTCATTTTCTATACAAATACACACAGAACTCAGAAGTCACTGACACACAATAAATGAAACCACTGGCGCCAACCGCCCTCCCACAATCCTGTGCGAATTTAGCAGAGCAGGAAATACAACACAGTCAGATGGTGACTTCCGTGTCACCATGGGAACCCAGCATGGTCTACTTCTTGGTTGCTAGGTAGTGGAGTCTGGCGTGCGGGCTAAGCTCGTGCTGTGAGCAGGACATGATATGGAGGTCTGTAATGATGTAGAAACCGAGCCCTCGGTGTGCACTATATGTGCCGTGCATGTGCCCTTCATGGGCCCTATGTGCCGCTCTGTATGAGCCGTGTGTGTGTGTGTGTGTGCGCCATGTACGAGCCCTGTGTGTGTGCCATGTACGAGCCCTGTGTGTGCCCTGTGTGCACCCTGTACGAGCCCTGTGTGTGCCCTGTGTACGCCCTGTACGAGCCATGTGTGTGCCCTGTGTGCGCCCTGTACGAGCCCTGTGTGCGCCCTGTACGAGCCCTGTGTGTGTCCTGTGTACGCCCTGTACGAGCCATGTGTGTGCCATGTACGAGCCCTGTGTGTGCCCTGTGTACACCCTGTACGAGCCCTGTGTGTGCCCTGTATGAGCCCTGTACGAGCTCTGTGTGCGCCCTGTACGAGCTCTGTGTGCGCCCTCTATGAGCTCTGTGTGCGCCCTGTACGAGCCCTGTGTGCGCCCTGTACGAGCCCTGTGTGCGCCCTGTACGAGCCCTGTGTGCGCCCTGTACGAGCCCTGTGTGCGCCCTTTACGAGCCCTGTGTGTGCCCTCAATGAGCCCCATATGGGCCCTGTGTGTGCCCTGTATGAGTCCCATATGTGTACTGTGTTTTGTGTGTTGGGGTTTACATGGCAGCTGCAGTTTTGCTATCATCATGTTGTCATTCTACAAGCTGCACTGATCAGTGCTGAGCGGCTGATCTTATACTTTACGATTTTATATCAGTGAAACGCGTCTATTCTGGGCAATGGGTGTTTGGGCCATAGCTGGTGCTAAGTCCTATATTCCTTTATTAATATATAACATATCAATAACAATGTATTTGTAACTTCAATAATTTTGCATTAAGTAGAATCATTTTGAATATTTTCTGTAGTTTAGAGACGACTTTATAGAGCAATGGTTAATAACATTCTGAACCTGCCTGGCACCTGCACTTTAAACCCTGCTGCTGGGAGTAAATTAACCTTATTCTTCCCGGCAGTATTCCAGTTTCAGTTACGGGGGATGGCGTCGGTACAGGTTCAGTCACCACTCTGTACGGAGAGCGGCAGCTGTAACCACACCTCCTGCATTGACTGACAGCCACTCTGCATTACAAGAAGCTGTCAGTCAGTGCAGGGGGTGCATTTACAGCCGCCTCTTGATACACAGAGCGGTGAGTGAACCCCAACCACCGCCGCTGTGACTGATTAACGTTCTCCCCGATAATGAGAATGATAATTCTCATTACTGTTTACTTCTTCCAAAATCATCCATCTTAGTTTGGAAATGTACTGGTTCTTGTACAGACTAAAAAAAGAACAAAATTTAGCTTAATCCCTATATTGTTCTATATAATCAAACAAGCGCATAAAATAATAAAATTATAAACTTGATGAGAAAAGAATATCTTTATGAAGTTATAATAATAATAAGGTAAAGAACCAATATTTTTTCCATAAGGCTGTCGATTGAAATTTGGTGATATGCTCTGTTACAAATGTGAGATCATGATCAGAATGGTAATAAGTCTTATAGTCTTAACATTAATGTGATCCAATTTATAGCAATCTAATTGCAAAATGTGAATGTTTTTAATTATGTTTTAATCATGTACACGTGAGTTAATAGTTTTTCTACTTAAATGTATGTTACTCATGTTTCACTCTGTATGGACCCGTGAAAGCACCCCTAGTGGTGCGAAACGGTACCGTCGTCCTCGTGCTCCCCTCCCTGCATTCCCTCATGTCTGTTTCACCTGTCAGCATTGAAAAATAAAATAGTCCCAGTTTATCGGTGAGTGCTGCCCTGTCTCTCTTTGTTCTATGGATATACTTGTTTAAATTGGGCAATAGCACCTCGATAAGGGACTTTGTTGGATCCATCAAGATGAGAAAAAATGTTTTTCTGTGACATCTGAAATCTAATGGATATAATCAAGGAAACTTCACACTGAACTGTGTTTGGGACAGAAAACACTACCTCCAGGTTAGGTAAGCAGTGCGGTGCACAATCTTTTCTTATTTTTCAAAGTACTGGTTCTTGTACAGACTAGTATCCCTGGCTGCAGAACACCCTAATGGTCTCTGCACAGACTGGAATATCCCTAGCCGCACAACTAGAAACCCAAACCACGGACCTGTCTGCCTGAAAGACCGTTGAGTTGTTTCTCTTACCTCCCGAAGATTCAGATGGGTGATTACTAACACTAACAAACCAAGATAGGTAGAGCGGGCAGAGGTAGATGGAAACACAAGGTGAGGAAACATAAAAGATGTACACAAGGGAAAAAAGGAAAAAGATAATTGTAAGCAAGGAAAACCCCACCACCCTAATAGAGGAAAGAGTAAGGTGTTGGGAAGGCAAAATCCCTAGCTAGGTCTGGACCATCTTAGCAGTAATCCACATAGAAATATAGCCAGTAGAGAAGGCTGGTGCAAGGAGAGTATAAATAGCCCTACCTGGGATGTGATAGGACAGAGACAAAATAAAATAAGCAAGTGAGAACACCTGACTAAAAGCAAAGCACGGAGCAGAAAGCAAAGCTAAAATCATCCGTCTGCATTTGTACACACACTGACCAGGCTGTGGCTCAACAGGGAAGGAAAGCGACCACGCAGCATGGTCACTAAAGCGAGCCCCGAGTCTGAGGCATGACAAGTTTCACTGGTGTCATTTTTTAAAGTTCAGCAATTCTGGTATTGTTTTTTTATTTCTTATTTTTTCACATAATACTACATGGGATAAATTTTGATATTATTTTAAAGCATGGCTCATTACCATTACATTTTGCTGCATTTGCACAAGAAAATAACTTAACTATCAAGAGTTCACCAGTCACAGTGTCCTAGGAACTCAATGAGTGACCGCTCAGCCATCGTATTGAATCAAGGACGTAGCTAGACTGCCTGTTTTCTGACAGCTCAGCCGCCCAATCAGTGGCAGGGACGTGTTTAACTGCCAGTGTTGTGAGTGACAGCTCAGCCGACCAATCAGTGGTAGGGGTGTGTTTCACTGTCAGTGCTGCGTGTGACAGCTCAGCCGCCCAATCAGTGAGAGGGACTTGTTGTTCTGCCAGTGTTGTGAATGATAGCCCAGCAGCCCAATCTGGCCAGGTCTGTTGGGCTTTTTCTGGGTGTCACTTGTTTAGGATAATTATCCCGCTATAGCTGGCTGACAATGGTCAGACCCTTGTCAGTATTGGCTAACTCTGTGTTGTGTTGTACGTCTTGTCTGCTGCTTTGCTGACCTGACTTTGGAATTGCATTTTGACTACCCTGTTGGATTGCTCCTTTTTTGTCTTTGACGCACTCTGATCCGTTATCTCAACTGGAATTCTGGACCATTCTTGTTTTGCAAACTGCTCCAGGTCTCTCATATTTCAAGGGTGCCTTCTCCAAACAGCAATTTTAAGATCTCGCCACGGGGGTTGAAGGGGTTTTAGATCCGGACTCATTGCTGCCACTTCAGAACTCTCCAGCGCTTTGTTTCCATCCATTTCCGGGTGCTTCTTGAAGTATGTTTGGCGCCATTGTCATGCTGGAAGACCCATGACGTAGGACTCGAACCCTTCTTTCTGTCTTTTTGGTAAACAGTAGACTGATGTGCTCTTTCAAAAAGCTCTATCTTGGTTTCACCTGTCCACAAGATGCTTTCTCAGCAGGAGTTTTTTACTCACTCAATTACAGTTTGGCAAACTATAGTCTAGTTGTTTTTTATGTCTGTGTGAGCAATTGGGTCATCCTGGGTCTCCTGCCATAGCATTTTATTTTATTCAAATGTTGATGGACAGTTTGCGCAGACATTGATGTACCTTGAGCCTGCAGGACAGCTTGAATTTATTTGGAACATGTTTGGGGCTGCTTATTCACCATCTGGACTATCCTGTGTTGCAACCTTTCATTAATTTTCTCTGCTTTCCATGTCCAGAGATATTAGTGCCATGGGTTGTAAACTTAATAATTAATTAATTTTATTAATTTATATAGCGCTATTAATTCCACAGCGCTTTACATACATTGTCAACACTGTCCCCATTGGGGCTCACAATCTAGAGTCCTTATCTGCATGACTTTGGAGTGTGGGAGGAAACCAGAGTGCCCGGAGGAAACCCACGCAAACACGGGGAGAACATACAAACTTCTTGCAGATGGTGTCCTTGGTGGGATTTGAACCCAGGATCCCAGCGCTGAGCCAGCGTGCCGCCCACTTCTTGATTCTTCTAAACTTCTTGATTATGTTGCGCACTTGGACAAAGGAACATCAAGATTTCTGGAGATAGAATTGTAGTCATGAGGCTTTTTGTATTTTTCAACAATTTTGGTTCTCGAGTCCTCAGACTATCTTTTTCTCTTTCTGTTCTCCATGCTTAATTTGGCACACAAGACACACAATGCAAAGATTGAGTCAACTTCTCCCCTTTGCTATCTGGTTTCAGGTGCGATTTTCATAATGCCCAATTATGATTTTGAACATTTTGGGCTTTGTGTAAAATTGTGTCCAATTTGCCTTTTTTTTTCTCTGATATATATTGCTCAAAAAATAAAGGGAACACCAAAATACAAACTCTTTAAGTGTTCCCTTTATTTTTTTGAGAAGTATATATATATTGTGAGATTGCACATCGCAACCTGGGATCTTCACTTGCTTGCAGCGATGCGATTTGGCTTAGACAACACAAATATCATAGTCTCTTTATAAATCCAGCAGTTTATTTAAAACCAAGCATAAACTGCACTTTAAAGTAAACACACAAAAGCCTCTCCTGGCTTAAGGCAAAACATAGGACATCCACATGCCGTGGGCTTCCAGTCCAATACAGTCTCTATTGGAGGTGTGGCGCCTGCACACTCTGGCGCCTGCACACTCTGGCTCCTGCCAGTGAGCACCACTTGCAGTGGCTCCTTCCTGCAGCCCCAGCACTCTCCAGCCAGGTGCAGTCTTTTCCCAGTCCTCACCTGGATTGATTTCCAGAAGTCTCTCTCTAGTCTTCACACAGACTGAGACCTCCAGCACACTATTTCCATGTGCAGCACACTCTCAGACTCTGACAGTCTAGAGCACCTCAAACAGGCTGCCCTAGACACACTCTGCAGACTGCTATCTTTCTTCTATCCAGGTGCCTAACAACAGTCTCCATTACAGAACTATGTGGCCTGTCAGACACATGTCAAGCACACCCATGAGACAAAACAATAAGTGATCTCAGGGAGACCAGCCAGAAAATACACTGCCGGCAGCCAACGAGGAAGCTCAACACAGTGAAATTCTAGGTGCATTGCCCCCTGGGAAATATGCAAATCAAAAAAAAGTCTGTGGAGCCTCTGTTAGGAGTCTCGACACAGAAACTAGCCAGATATCCCTCCAGGAAGGACCTAGCCAAGGAGTGGCTCTTTTTATAACCACCATACTAAGTGGCCCTTTTGGTCAATATCCAACTCTTTGACAAGTTTAAAGATATGACAAGGGAAATACCAGGGCCAGGTATCCATCCACATATATGGTATATATATAATATCAGTACAGACCAAATGTTTGGACACACCTTCTCATTCAAAGGGTTTTCTTTATTTTCAGGACTCTGAAAATTGTATATTCACATTGAAGGCATCAAAACTGTGAATTAAAACGTGTGGAATGAAATACTTAAAAAAGTGTGAAACAACTGAAAAGATGCCTTATATTCTAGGTTCTTCAAAGTAGCCACCTTTTGCTTTCATTACTACTTTGCACACTCTTGGCATTCTCTTGATGAGCTTCAAGAGGTAGTCACCGGAAATGGTTTTCCAACAGTCTTGAAGGAGTTCCCAGAGATGGTTAGTACTTGTTGGCCCTTTTGCCTTCACTCTGCAGTCCAGCTCACCCCAAACCATCTCAATTGGGTTCAGGTCTGGTGACTGTGGAGGCCAGGTCATCTGGCCTAGCACCCTATCACTCTCCTTCTCCGTCAAATAGCCCTTACACAGCCTGGAGGTGTGCTTGGGGTCATTGTTCTGTTTCATAGTTTCATAGTTTTTAAGGTTGAAGGGAGACTCTAAGTCCATCTAGTTCAACCCGTAGCCTAACATGTTGATCCAGAGGAAGGCAAAAAAACCCTAATGTGCCAAATAAGCTCCAATGGGGAAATTAATTCCTTCCTGACTCCACATACGGCAATCAGACTAGTTCCCTGGATCAACACACTGTCATAAAATCCAATATACATAACTGGTAATATTATATTTTTCAATTAATGCGATCAGGCTCTGCTTAAATTTTACTTGTGAATCCCTCAATACAACATCATACGGCAGAGAGCTCCATAGTCTCACTGCTCGTACAGTAAAGAGTCCTCATCTGTGATTATGATTAAACATTCTTTCCTCAAGACGTAGCGGATGCCCCCGTGTTCCAGTCGCAGGCCTAGGTGTAAAGAGATCTTTGGAAAGGTCTCTGTACTGTCCCCTCATATATTTATACATTGTGATTAGATCCCCCTAAGCCTTTGTTTTTCCTAACTAACTAACCCCAAGTTTAATAACCTGTCTTGGTATTGCAGCCCACCCATTCCTCTAATAATCTTGGTCGCTCTTCTATCTACCTGTAAGATTATGCTATTTATAACCTTCTATACTTTTGCTAACAAGAAATGCATCCATTCCTCTCTTAAATTCATTCAGTGAGTTGGCCATCACCACTTCCTCAGGAAGAGAGTTCCAGAGCCTCACTGCTCTTACCGTGAAGAACTCTCTTCTATGCTGATGTAGGAATTTTCTTTCCTCCAATCGAAAAGAATGCCCCCTTGTTCTTGTCATAGTCCTTGGTACAAACAGATCATGGGAGAGATCTCTATATGGCCCTCTGATATATTTGTACATATTTATTAGGTCTCCCCTAAGTCTTCTCTTTTCTAGAGTAAATAGACCTAATTTTGATAACCTTTCCGTGTATTGTAATGCACCCATTCCATTTATTACTTTAGTAGCCCACCTCTGAACCCTTTCAAGTTCAGTAATGTCTTTCTTCAGCACCGGCGCCCAAAATTGCACACAATACTCCAAGTGTGGTCTGACTAGTGATTTGTACAGAGGGAGAATGATGTTTTCATCTCGTGCCCCCAGACCTCTGTCATGTCATGTCTGTCATGTTGAAAAATGATGGTCCAACTAAATGCAAACCGGATGGAATAGCATGCCGCTGAAAGATGCTGTGGTAGGCATGCTGGTTCTGTATGCCTTCAATTTTGAATAAATCCCCAACAGTGTCACCAGCAGAGCACACCCACACCATCACACCTCCTCCTCCATGCTTCACGGTGGGAACCAGTCATGTAGAGTCCATCCATTCACCTTTTCTACAAAGACACGGTTGGTCGGATCCAAAGATCTCAAATTTGGACTCATCAGACCAAAGCACAGATTTCCACTGGTCTAATGTCCATTCCTTGTGTTCTGTAGCCCAAACAAGTCTCTTCCGCTTGTTGCCTGTCCTTAGCAGTGGTTTCCTAGCAGCTATTTTACCATGAAGGCCTGCTGCGCAAAGTCTCCTCTTAACAGTTGTTCTAGAGATGAGAAGGTATGTCCAAACTTTTGGTCTTACTGTGTATATATATATATATATATATATATATATATATATATATATATATATATATATATATATATATATATATATACAGTGCTGGCCAAAAGTATTGGCACCCCTGCAATTCTGTCAGAGAATACTCAGTTTCTTCCTGAAAATTATTGCAATCACAAATTCTTTGGTATTATTATCTTCATTTAATTTGTCTTCAATGAAAAAAAAAATTATGTCAAAAAGCCAAATTGGATATGATTCCACACCAAACATAAAAAAGGGGGTAGACAAAAGTACTGGCACTGTTTGAAAAATCATGTGATGCTTCTCTAATTTGTGTAATTAACAGCACCTGTAATTTACCTGTGGCGTTGATTGTGATTGTGATTTGATTGTGCGATGATCACGATAAAGTGTCTTGGCAATGTTGATTGTAGTCATGCCTTGACCTAAAAACTCCACAATTTGTTGCTTCTCAGCAGTTGACACATCCTTTTTCTTTCCCATTTTGGCAAAAAATGTAGGCTGCTTAATAATGTGGAACAGCCTTCTTAAGTAGTCTTGCCTTTATTTTGGATACACCTGCCAAACTAATTTGCCCAGGTATCTGCAATTGCTTTCAGTGATATAAAGAGCCCTGACACACATCACCATCAATGAATTTAAATGACAAAAAAAATTTCTAACCTTATCACTCCTAAACTCTTTTTGCATAATAATTTGGAACAGTGTGTATATATATATATATATATATATATATACCGTATTTTTCGCTTTATAAGACGCATTTTTGTTCCAAATTTTGAGGGAAAGTAGGGGGTGCGTCTTATAAGCCGAATATATGGGGGGTGTATATATACACTGCAGGGTCCGCTCTGGAGCGCTGCTGGGGGCAGGTGAATGCTGCAGGCAGCAGCATTAGATCTCCTGCTCCCGCTCATATAATATGCACAGCCGCTGTCCATCACCGTGGTGCTGAAACCGCACCGCAGTGACGGGCTGGGGCAGCGATGCATATTATATGAGCCTGCATCCCACTGTAATGGCATATGCCCCCCCTGTGTTAGATATGGCCCCCATGCTGCTGCTCATCCTAAAATAAAAAAGCTTTACTTGCCTCCTCCAGCGTTTCTCCCCGGTGTCCCTGCTTCCACTGTGATCAGGCACGCAGAGATGAGATCACTCTGCTGTGGCGATCACATGACCGCACCGAGAACCAGGAAGTGGAGGAAGAGAAGCACGGAGGGAGATCAGCGCTGGAGGAGGTAAGGAAAGAGTGTTTTATTTTACTATGGGTAGCAGCATGGGGGCGATATCTAACACAGGGGGACTTGTGCAATCCATAGGGGGCCATAGGCAGCACAGGGGAATGTATGCAATCCATAGGGAGCCATAGGCAGCACAGGGAACATGTGCAATCCATAGGGGGCCATAGGCAGCACAGGGGAACGTGTGCCATCACAAGGGCTATATTCAATATAAGGGAGCCATATCCAGATTAAGGGGGCTAATTTTAGGATGGGGGGCTATGAGGGACATATACCCTATATGATTTGTTAGACGGACACTGGCATTATAAGATGGACCCCATTTAACATTAAAAAAAAATTCTCTTTTCCTTCACCAAATTTGGGGGTGCGTCTTATAATCAGGTGCGTCTTTATAAAGCGAAAAATACGGTATATATCTATACACTGTATTGCAAATTTTATATATTATATATATATATATATATATATATATATATATATACACACACAGTATATACCATATATATATACAGTACAGACCAAAGGTTTGGACACACCTTCTCATCTGTAGAACAACTGTTAAGAGGAGACTTAAAATAGCTGCTAGGAAACCACTGCTAAGGACAGGCAACAAGCAGAGGAGACTTGTTTGGGCTAAAGAACACAAGGAATGGACATTAAACCAGTGGAAATCTGTGCTTTGGTCTGATGAGTCCAAATTTGAGATATTTGGATCCAACCACAGTGTCTCTGTGCGAAGCAGAAAAGGTGAACGGATGGACTCTACATGCCTGGTTCCCACCGTGAAGCATGGAGGAGGAGGAGGAGGTGTGATGGTGTGGGGGTGCTTTGCTGGTGACACTGTTGGAGATTTATTCAAGATTGAAGGCATACTGAACCAGCATGGCTACCACAGCATCTTGCAGGAACATGCTATTCCATCCGGCTTGCATTTAGTTGGACAATCATTTATTTTTCAACAGGACAATGACCTTAAACACACCTCCAGGCTGTGTAAGGGCTATTTGACTAAGAAGGAGAGTGATGGGGTGCTACACCAGATGACCTGACCTGGCCTCCACAGTCACCAGACCTGAACCCAATCGAGATGGTTTGGGTTGAGCTGGACCGCAGAGTGAAGGCAAAAGGGCCAACAAGTGCTAAGGATCTCTGGGAACTCTTTCAAAACTGTTGGAAGACCATTTCCGGTGACTACCTCTTGAAGCTCCTCAAGAGAATGCCAAAAGTGTGCAAAGCAGTAATCAAAGAAAAGGTGGCTACTTTGCAGAACCTAGAATATAAGACATATTTTCAGTTGTTTCACACTTTTTTTTGTTAAGTATTTCACTCCACATGTGCTAATACATAATATTGATGTCTACAATGTGAATCTACAATAATTTTCAGAGTCATGGAAAAAAAGAAAACTCTATGAATGAGGTGTGTTCAAACTTTTGGACTGTACTATATATATGTATATATATATATATATATATATATATATATATATATATATATATAGTCATATGAAAAAGTTTGGTCACCCCTATTAATGGTAATCTTTTTTCTTTATAACAATTTGGGTTTTTGCAACAGTTATTTCAGTTTCATATATCTAATAAATGATGGACTCCGTAATATTCCTGAATTGAAATGAGGTTTATTGTACTAACAGAAAATGTGCAATCTGCATTTAAACTAAATTTAACAGGTGCATCAGTATGGGCACCCTTATCAATTTCTTGTTTTGAACACTCCTAACTACTTTTTACTGACTTACTGAAGCACTAAATTGGTTTTGTAACCTCATTGAGCTTTGAACTTCATAGGCAAGTGTGAGGTAAATCCGGAGATATGACTATAAATTATGATATTCAAGTCATGTCACTAAGCCCTCTCCTGGTGCCAACCCCCCTTTTCCTTCACACAGCTCCTTCAATCAGAAAAGTTACCACAGGGATAACTGGTTTGTTTAGCAGATAGGTGTCAGAGGAACTGGTCTGTGTTCCTCTCACCCAGCAGCAGGCAATCTCCTGTGATATGGAGATTAGATGAGCGGTGAACAATGGACACAGGATGACCCCCTGCTGTGACCCTGTAACAGGAGTTTGTATCTCATTACCAGGCTTCGAAAGCCACCAGACAGATAGACTCCGGTAAAATATGGTTAATATCTCATGAGCCATATTTCCGATAAATACGGCAACCATAAAAATGGTGTCTCCGCATGCGGACGATGCTGGCACACCTTTTTTATGGGAGTGGGACCTTGGGAAGTACCCCAGGCGCGATATCGGCCAGTGGGGAACTAGCAGACAAGCCATGAATCCTCTCGTTCTGCAGCTAAATTCATAAATGTCACAATGAGAGCATTGGCGTCCGCCTACGACGTTCCCAGGCAAAGTTATGGCCAATATCCCCTTTTTGGATATTATACTGACTCCAACCAGGGGTGGAGCAGTGCTCCCTCTGAGGTCACTAAGGTAGGAGGGGACAGGGATCCGGTCAGGATTGATAACCACAGTTCGGACATTTTAGCTTGTTCTTTGCTCAGGGGCCTAGTCGGAAAAGACCTGTGAGGGAGTTCCTGGAAACCTGGTCTACGGTGCCCCCCTGTGGCCAGACGCACAAGGTAACTGCTTGAATTGTATGCCTGCTTGCAATCCATATCTTACTTGTATATGTACTCTGACCTAACTGTATATTCTGTAGATTCCCTATTGTATATATTGTAGTTTCTAGTGTGGCTTAGGCCGATTAAATGATATAATTAATCTTGGGCTGTTCTGTTATCTCGATCTTGAATCCCACGTCTGTGTGTTCGGCTAATAGTTACCGTAAATCGGTTGGTGGCAGTGAGTTTGTGCCAAGGATCATTGTGGGGCAGCCAGTGAGATTCGGGGAGGTTTTTATATATTCCGTCCGCGGAGGTCGGGGGAATATATACCCTACTCTCACCAGGAACCCTTCATAAGTAGAATAGCGATTTCCTTGCTTATTGTCAGGCAATTCCATAATTGGCCTGACTATAAGAGGGGCGCTAGAGAGCGCGTCACGTGCTCTGTCTGTCGGTCGGGAGGTATAAAGGAGTGGTGTGACTCCCGCTTGTTACCTCCCGATTGTGACATTGGTGGCCAGCACGGGGGATTTCTGAGTGACCCCCCCCCGGCGGTTCGTGACAGCAGGTGTATCCAATCATGAGAAAAGGTATTTAAGGTGGACACTTGCAAGTAGTTCTCCTATTTGAATCTCCTATGAAGAGTGGCATCATGGGCTCCTCAAAACAACTCTCAAATGATCTGAAAACAGAGATTATTCAACATAGTTGTTCAGGGGAAGAAAAGTTGTCTCAGAGATTTAAACTGTCAGTTTCCACTGTGAAGAACATAGTAAGGAAATGGAAGAACACAGGTACAGTTCTTGTTAAACACAATGCAAAAAGGGCCATAACAATTGTAATAATACACTAGGGTGCCACTAATTAGTGGTCCCTAAGTGGGTATGTTCTTCAAAATACATGTTTAGAAAAGAGGCAAAGAAGAACGAAACCAGAAAAAAAAATTTTAGTGAAAATATTAAATATTTTATTAAATAGTAATGAGAAATTGTAAACTACTGGAGATCAGATACAGGAACAGTGAAAGTAAAATTACATGGGAAACTGCACAGATTCAAACAAGGAAAGAGGGTGAAGGGGTCCCCCTCCCAGACAGTACGACCACCTAATATAGGCTATTTGGGGCAACCGGGAAAGATTGTAAAGTAATTCATATGAAAAGTGGCTATATGAGTACTTTCAAATATGATGGGATCACATTCAAAACCAGGAGGTAATAGTGACATTAATGCCAAAAGGATGGCACCATAACAATTGGTGGCAGAGAAAATTGGCAGGTGTATATTAAAAATGGAGTGGACATGAAAGAGTAGAATACTGAGAGTGAAAGTATGTATCAACAATAGATTTACATGTCCAATCCACAAGGAAATTACACATACAAACACAGCCAATAAATATATGATCACCTAACAAGGAAGTGATAGATAGAGATAATCCACAAATATATAGTCAGAAAAGAAGATTAACAGTTCCCCATGGTTACCTGTGGAGGCATAAGGTCGCAGTGAGTGGGAGGGGGGCCTCCCAACGATCGTTTCACAGGAAGCGCTTTGTCTTAGTACAGTATAAGGAGAGTAGAGGACTGTGTGTGTTTATCTACGGTGTGGATATGACTGAATGGGATCCGAAGGTGATTACAGACAGTTGCGGCGCATGCGCGGGCGGCAGAGGGGCGAGAGGCGGGGAATTACACCCGCGCCGTCACACAGGTGCACGCCCGGGAGGCAGGGACGCGTCACCATGGCTCCCGGGCGTGCGCACACAGCAGAGCAGCACCGCTGCAATCAAGGGATCCTCCTCAAACCTAACCAGTGGAAGGCCGAGTAAGATAGAAAGGTGGAAATAACGATACTAGAACAAACGGGACCAGAAGGATTATACATATTCTGGGTAAGCAGACATAAAATAGATGCTCTTATAAACATCAATAATATCTTTAAAAGCGATATCACATCCAGAAAAACGGTACTGTACATAGAATGGTATAATAGGTTACAGGATGTAACAAAGGGTACATAAAAACCAACAAGGTTATACAAATTGTCTGTAAGCGTACATAAAGTTTATATACAGTTTAATGTATCGGCAGTATGTTTAGAAGGGATGTCACGTCCAGAATAACGGTCCTGTACTTGGGATGAGTATAGAATATATATACGAAGACCTATATAAGAAAGAGATACATAATAGAGAGAAAGACAAGTGAATATTAAAATATGTACATGCACCATATATTACACAGGGTTCATAGGCATAAATAAGCCACATGAATAAGAGGCCAGTCAGAATCTATACGTTATATAATTATACACGTATATAGTACTCCAAGGAAGACATGACATATACATGGATATATCCCAACTTATAATTGTCAAATGACTACCATGTATGTTCATGTTTAAATATAAGGAACTATGGAAGGGTCCTACAGCAGTCTGCAGTAAGGTACTGAAGAGTTCAACAAGAAGGACTGAGAAGAGAATACCACGTCAAGGATTAATTAAATCATCCAAATCAGGGGTATGGGAGAAATCTCTTCCAAAATACTAACTATCACAAAAAAGGGGCATATCTAACAACCTCATTGAGGCCGCTAGGGACCAAAGTATTCAAAGGTACAATCCATTTAGACTCTCGCTGAGCGAGAGTCTTACGCAGATTGCCACCCCGGATACCACCCTGGACTAAATCGATGCCTCTGACCTGGAGAGAACTGGGATCACTCTGATGGTGAAGTCTGAAATGGCGCGGTATAGTCTTAAGTAGGTTAATATCTTCTGCCGACTTGGCGCCTATGATATCCCTGACGTGTTCCCTGACCCGTATGCGGAGCTCGCGCGAGGTCAAACCCACATAGATCAGGGAACACGCACAGGTCGCATCGTAGACAACAAAAGAAGTCCCACAGTTGATATAATGATTAGTAGAGAAGGATCTGTTGCCATCAGAGGAGGAAAAGGAGTTGCTTCTGATGAAATTCCTGCATGCCACACAATGTCCGCAGGGAAAACACCCACGGAGTGGGCCACTTGAGCCGAAATTTTTTTTTCGGGGGGGAATATAATGGCTATTGACAAGAAGATCCCAGAGGTTGCTTGACCATTTAGCTGTCATGAGGGGACGATCGGACAACACTGATGCTAAGGAGGGGTCAGTAAGTAATACCGGCCAGTGTTTGTCCAAGATGCTCCTCATCGTGTCCCACTCACAGTTATAAGTTGCTGATAAAACGGACATTTTGATCATGGCCAGGCCGACGTGGGGTGTACCGAAGAAGTTGGTTGCGAGGAGTATGTTTCGCTCGGTTATATCCCTTCTTGATACTCCTATTACTGTACCCCCTCGCTCGGAACCTGCACCAGAGATCGGAGGACTGGGAGTCGAAGGTGTCATTGGAGGAGCAGATCCGCCTCATCCTTAGGAACTGTCCGGTAGGGATGGCGCGTATGGTGGCTGGAGTATGACTATATGATGCATGTAGTAGTGCATTGACCGACGTGTCCTTACGGAACACGTCGGTTTGCACGCCACCAAAATCATCAACCACAATCTGAATATCTAGAAAATCAATTTCAATCCTAAATGGATTGTACCTTTGAATACTTTGGTCCCTAGCGGCCTCAATGAGGTTGTTAGTTATGCCCCTTTTTTTGTGATAGTTAGTATTTTGGAAGAGATTTCTCCCAGCCTGAAAGCTCCCATCCAAGCCCAGCCCGCCGAGCACGGGGCGGTACAGTATTTCTTTAGAGAGTGCTGAACTACTAAATTTACAACGTGGGCCGTACAAGGAACATGTACAAGCTTTCCAAGCTTTAAAGCCGCCAACAGATTACGACCATTATCGCACCCTACCATCCCTGGATGGCACAAGCCACTCATCTGTCTGCTCAGTTATTGCTTTCAAAAGCTCAGGTGCCGTGTGCGATTTGTCACCGATACAGATGAGCTTCAGTAGAGCGTGTTGCCACTTAGCCGAGGCAATGCTGCAGAGATCCCAGCTGGGGAATGATGTCGACGGTTGGACACCGGCGGATGTTGAGGAACATGCACAGGAGCAAGATGAAGAGGAGGAGGGAGTTGTTGCTATGTAGGAGGCTACTGAAACTGTGATTGAAGTTGGCGCGCTATACTGGGTGTGGGAATTATATGGGATGTTGCCGGCTCAGACTCTGTACCAGCCGCAACCAGGCTCACCCAGTGTGCCGTCAGTGAGATGTAGCGTCCCTGTCCACTTCTGCTTGTCCACATGTTTGTGGTTAAGTGGACCTTCCCTGTTATGGCGTTGGTGAGCGCCCGTTTGATGTTTACGGACACATGATTGTGGAGCGCGGGGATGGCACAACATGAAAAATAGTGGCGGCTAGGCACAGAGTACCAATGTTCTAACACCGCCAAATGGTCGTGGAAAGCCTCTGTTCCCATAAGCCGATACAGCAACATCTCAAGGGCTATCAATCGTGCAGTGTATGCAGTTATGGTTTCTGCCCTTAGGTGCGTAGTGGGGTATTTTTGCTTTTTTTCGAAGGTCTGTGGTATGGACAACTGAACAGAATGCTGGGACACCGAAGCGGAGCGGATGTGGTCATTGATGATTGAGTTTGGTCAACATCAGGTTGGGAGAAGGAGGCATCAGTGCCACCTTCTTGCACACCAGTTTGGGAAGCAGGCAGGCCAAAGGAAGTGGCAGAGTTTTGAGTCTGGAAATTGTGTTTTTCACCTAGAGCTGTCAACCAGTGGTGTGCTTGGCTAACATATGGTTTCTCATGGTGGAGGTGCCCAAGGTGGAAGTATTTCTGCCTCTGCTAAGCTTGGCCTGACAGATTGGACAAATAGCAACAATTTGGTCTGAAGGACTCTTGGAAAAAACTCCCACACAATCCTACCACGGACCCTTGGACTCTGAGATGGCACAGGTGGTGCATGGATCATTGGACTCTGAGATACTACAGGTAGTGGTGTCATGTGCAGAGTTGATCGACCTCTGGCAGTGGTCGAAACCCTATCTCTTACGGCCTTTTTGTGGACTATGGGCACATGCTCCTCTGCACTGCTGCTCTCGTAATCCATGACACTCATCTATATTGGATCAGTCACCTCATCATTGACCAGGTTGTCTTCAAATTCCTGAAGGTCAGCATCTTCTGTAATGGAGGTTTCAGGCTGACCTGAGGGCAACTGTGTCTCATCATCCTCCAACACTTCCACCTGATTGCACAGCATGTCACGGCCAACAACATGGATTTCTTCTGGCCTTGGGTGCTCAAAGATCTGTGCATCACTGCACACCACGGCCTCACCTGAGTTGGTGGTGTTTCGCAGTGAGAGGCAAGAAAGGTCAAAGGCTCCCGTAAACAGTTCCTCAGAGTAACCTGCTTTGGTGTCATATGTATCCTTAGAATACTGATGTGGTGAGGAAGGAGGACCAGGCTAAGGATTCGATGGGCCAGCATTTGGGCTACTCAAGTCCGTCTGTGTGGACCCTTGGGATTTGCTACTCGACAAGTAACTGGAGGCATTTTCTGCTATCCAACTCGCTACCTGTTCACACTGTTCAGGGCGCAAGAGTGCTTTCCCACGTGGACAAGAAAATTGGGATAGGAAGGCAGAGGTAGATAAAGCAGAAACCTTTTTCTTTGGCTTGGTCACACTGCTTGGACCACCACTGTCACTATCACCTCGTCCACGGCCCTTACCGCCTCTTTTTCCCATTTTTTTAGTTTGATTATTTGAAGGTGAATACTGTAATGTGACCTTTTGTACAGGCAGTGGAACGACACTGATGCCGTGTTGTTAAACTTGTGTTAATAGTTTCCCACAATAGCTGTTTCTGTAAGTCTAAAAACCGCAATGTACCTTTTATTAGACAAAGTACCACTTGGAGGAGTCGACAAAGATGTTGTGAATGCCCCAAAAGAAAACAGGGTTTGACACCACTTTTATTTTAGTATTGGTTTTTGGCACTCAGACTGTGTTTTAGTAAGAACAGGGCACTATGTAGGTTCTGTAAGATCTGAAGACACCACCACCAGGATGCTAGCTTGGTGCTATAACAGTATTTTGCTTCAGGCAGAAGTAGTGCCACTGACACTGAGTATTAACCCTAGAACGCGCAAGCAATTCAATCCACCATAGAAAACAAATGACCTAGCAGGCCTGCGAGACCCCAGGTATGCGTTCTAGGGTTAATTAAAATTTGGTAACACAGACTGTGTTTTAACAAGAGCAAGCCACTATCTAAGTTCTGTAAGATATGACGCCCCCAAAGGCATGCTTGGTTGCTGCTAGGAAGGTACTGGCCTTGAGGCAGAAGTAGAGCCACTGACACCGAGTATTAATAAAAATTTGGTAACACTGAGACTGTGTTTTAATAAGAGCAAGCCACTATCTAAGTTCTGTAAGATATGAAGCCCCCCAAAAGTATGCTAGGTTGCTGCTAGAAAGGTACTGGCCTTGAGGCAGAAGTAGTACCACTGACAATGAGTATTATTTAAAATTTTGGAACACTGACACTGTGTGATAGTTGCAGCAGACCACTATCTAAGTTCTGTAACATATGAAGCCTCCAAAAGTATGCTAGGTTGCTGCTAGGAAGGTACTGGCCTTGAGGCAGAAGTAGTGCCACTGACAGGCAGTATTAATTAAAATTTGGTAACACAAACTGTGTTTTAATAAGAGCATGCCACTATCTAAGTTCTGTAAGATATGAAGCCCCCAAAAGTATGCTAGGTTGCTGCTAGGAAGATACTGGCCTTGAGGTAGAAATAGCGCCACTGACACCGAGTATTAATTAAAATTTTGGAACACTGCCACTATCTAAGTTCTGTAAGAAATGAAGCTAACACCAGGATGCTATTGCGACACCCCCACGGGACCCCTAGGGATAGGAGTAGCTCGATCCATTCCCTGTTCACCTGTCGCCGAGCCAGTGGTTGTGTAGTTGTGACCTGGCCCGGTTCCGTGGCCCCATGGTGCGCAATAAGAAGGGGTTAATTTAACCCCAGAACAGTTTGGCCCAAGCCGCTTCGATCCAGGTCTCTGTACCCTGGGGGAGGCTCGGTGGAACAAAAGAAAAAGAAAAGAAAATAAATGATGCAATGTCCTGCGGATGAGGTAGAGGCGCTGGGCAATAACTGAGATCCACACAAGTAACACAGTCCAAGTCTTTTACTGGTACAGCTGGACGTGCTGGCTGCTGTGGTTGCTGAGTCCCACCACCTGTGCTGTGAACCTAGCCACACTCTCTCTGGCACTCCTGGGGTTTGTTGTCCTCCCTGGCGTGGAGCCATTGGAGAACTGGGGTTTCTCTGGTCCTGCCGCGGAGCAGCTTGAGCTAATTTAACGGGTTCGACCCGGGCCCTCTCTGTGCTGCCTATGCCTGAGACTCTTGGGGTTCGACCGTGGGCTCTGAATCCCACCGGCTCGCAAAACTCGACAAGTCGACCTGGATCTGTACCTTGTACTGGGGGTTTGCTACCCGCTGCGTGCTGAGTCCCGTGTTAAGCCTTGGGTCCTGCTTCCAAGGGATTCCTCTGTTCCCGAGCCTGGGTCACCTCCACTCTAATTGGGTACTCCTCCTCCTGGTGGCAGCTTGCATACAGGCTCCAGGTGGCTTCAGCCTCTCCACACTTTACTTTTTCTCTGTATTCCTCTGCTGCTCTGCATGCAGCAGCTTACTCCTTTCACTCCTCAGTCCGACTCCTGCATCACCACCTTCACACTCTTCTCTGTCACCTCTCGACTCCGCCCACTCACACCTTCCCCTCTCCCCCAGGTCCTAACTACAGGGGGTTGGATTTATACTTTTAAACCAGCCGGCTGCTTGCGTCACCGCGATACTTACGATCACCTGATGCGTCAGGTGACTGCATCAGGTGATCCATCGCCAGGTCCTGCATCTATCGGAGGTGTCCCAGCACCAGCACCAGCGTCTGCACACAGCCGGAGCGGCGATACCGTGAGAGGAGATGGGAGCGGGCATGGCACCGGGAGGCTGCAGACAGGTGAGTATAACTTTTTTTTTTTTTCTACTGTTCACTTTTGTTTTCGCAGCCGCTTCCACCTCCCGCCCAGACATGGCTCCGCACGGCAGCATACATGCACAGGATTGGAGGTGGAAGCGGCGGTGACGGTACCGGGAGGATTCACGCTTCTGTGTTTACTGACAGAAGGAATCCTCTTCCTGTACATGTCACTTTACTACCCACCTCCTGCGTTTATAGCTGCGTTTTTGGTCTTAGAAACACACCAAAACGCAGCTATTTGCGTTTCTCATTGCGTCTTTCAACATCCCATTGCACTCAATGGATGAAAAGCGCAGTGAAAAACGCGGGAATAATTGACATGCTGCGTGTTTGTGGCACCACAAAAACGCAGCTGAAAAAAACCGCTGTGTGCAGACAGCAAAAATGAAAACTCATAGACTTTGCTGGGGAAGCAAAGTCATGCAGTTTTCTGAGCAAAAACGCACCCGAAAACTGCGCAAAAACGCGGCGAAAAACGCACTGTGTGAACTTACCCTAAGAGACCAACCCTGCTGATCCTGTGTCTCTGTCAGTGCCCTCTAGTGGTGTGGAAGGGTGTGGTGTGGGTGTTGTCGATGTGACATACTGGTGTGCTTTGGCACAGGTGATAGGAATTCAGCTTTCCACTACTGGTAGTATATTTGTGGCGGCACCAGTTAACCACAGGAGCGCCACACTATATATTATGGTATTTGGCTTCAGGCAGAACTACAGGCTGTGGCAGCAATTTTATGTATTTTATTTATTTATTTTTTATTTTTTAAACTTACACTATTTTTTTTTTTAGCAGTAGGGTACTATGGAGTTTATGTACGCTATGAAGCCAACACAAGGACGCAACTGTACTGGTATGAATTGAGATGGTGGCTGAAAGGCACTATGCTACACCTGAACCCATTTTTTTTGACAATTTTGGGACCTTTTTTTGCAAAAAAAAATTCCTAGTAGAACAGACACAAGGGATGTAGCAGTGCTGAGATTGTTGATTATTAGTAGCAGATGTCAGGACAGCTTTAAATCTCTCCCTGCCTGTGAATAAGCTCTCCCTATATCACACACTGCAGTAACAGACCATATGCAGCACTAATTAGAGGTTTTTTTTTTTTGGGGGGTTGTTTAAAACAGGAACGGCTCTCACCTAACTAAGCAATGCACACTATCTTCAGCCCTCGAAAGGATTATTTTGGATTTTCCAGCAGGAACGCGATATCAAACAAAGCACTGCACTGTCCCTATACCTGGTTCTACGATTTACACAGTCGCTAGCAGCTAATGCTAAATATCTTCAGCCCTTAGAAGGACTAGAGTTAGTTGGCTGGAGAAATGCTCTCCCGCACACAGTACAGTGTATCTACACCGTCAGCTCAGGAATGAATGCGTGCACAAAATGGAAACAGCCTTGTATAGCCCCTATGACGCTGTGCGGCAAAGCCAATCACAGTAACACCACAACAAAGATGGCTGCGGTGTTACTGTGAGGGCAAGCAACATCAGTGTAATACTATTGTATGTTTTGAGGATTTCGATAGCGTTAGGGCAATGACAGCCAGAGACGAGTTTGTGGTACAAGATGTTTATGATATGTAACCACGGTAGATACACAACGGAAATACACAGTATAACAAACACATGAAAATACCTTTCCGAAACGGAGCGAAGGGGATTCCCGGGGCCACGCACCGGACTCCCCCAGGGAGACCACCAGAGCGAACCCCTATACAGGGACTGTCCGGCAATCAACCCCGGAAGGCCTAAATGCGCCGCAGCCGGGACACAAGGGGCAAGCGGTAAAGTCCAGAAGTGTCCGTACGGGATGAAAGTCCAGAATGGTTATGAACCGGAAGAAACCGGGCAGACGTGCTGACCAAAGACGGCAGACGGAGTCCGGGCACAGTTTGAAGAAACCGGGTATGGTCCAGAGTCGGTCGGTAGATTTTCAGGAGGATCCAAAGGTAATCAAGTAGCAGCAGCAGCAAAGCAGGAGCACACAGCAAGCAGTATACTCAGGCACTGGACTAGGCTTAGAGGCGGCCTTTTAAGCAGCTGGACAGGAAGTAGGGCAACAGAACATAAAACTCCATGTTAACCGAGGGCAAGCTCTTTCAAAAGAGGACTGGAAAACCCGGAAACCTGACAATCAGATGTGTTCATTGGCTGGAAAAAGGTGCCAGGAAGGCAGAAATGAAAATGAAAGTATCTAAGCAAATACCATATTAGCCGTCGGATAGTGAATACTTCAAATACCCCATTATTTGCCGGATATCGAATAGTGGCGAATATATTCGCTCATCCCTAGTTATGACTGAATGTTTGAATGAAGAGGGAAAGATGCCGGATGATTTTTGTTAGCGAACCCTCTCTACTATGTATGCCACTGTAATATGGAGAAATTTTTTAGCACGCAAGGAAAAGACACTAATAGGTTTATATTACAATATTTCCTCTGACATATTTCTTTACATTATTTGTTTCATTCCTTCTGTGTATATATTTAATCTTGTTTCTTCGAAGAAAATATCATTGGCGCTATAGTAGGGCTCAATGCAGTCAATCAGTGCAGCCGGAATATGAGGCCAAATTGCTCTGTCTCCAAAGAATGAAATAACTGCATATTTGCTTCACAAGGAGTTGATTTGCTTAGATAATGATATTTATATGACATTATGACATTCAGAGAAGATGATACATGATGTCATTAACTTTGCCCATTCTTGAAATAAATATCTACATAAATTAACTGCTAAATGAAAATGGAGCAAACTGAAAGTAAATGGGGTTTCCACTGAAAAATCAAACTTGGTTGTCTGCTATTTTCATGCGTACGGCTGAAACAAATATTAATATATGGTTAGATGCTGAATGCGATTGACAATGCATTCTATAAATGGAAAGCTAAGCCAGCTCCATCTTTAGCTTTTTTTATGCGGTTCACATAATTCAATTCAGGATGATTTTTTTTTTCAATTTAATTTGTTTAGATATTAACAAAAGCAAAATGATTCTGTCATGTAAAGCAATAACATGTTTGGCAGGTAGAGGTAACACAAGAAAAAACAATTTCGGTGACCTGACCAACAATGCAACACAATGCCCTGTATTCTTGTATTTCTGGTCTCAAAATGAACCTCCGCTTTGAATTGGGAGGATTCTCTGCTTTGATAAATAATAGGGATGATCGAATACCGCAAATATTCGGCAACGCCCATATCCGCCGAATAGGTCGTCGCTATTCGATGATTTGCGAATATTCGATGCGCAATGTAAGTCTATGGGAAACCCAAAAAGTTGCCGAATAGCAACTATTCGGGCTTCCCATAGACTTACATTGCGCATCGAATATTCGCATAGTGGCGAACTATTCATCAGATATTCGCGAAGCCGAATATTGCCGAATATTTGTGATGTTCGATCATCCCTAATAACTAACTATTTAATAAAAGTATCTCCTGAAGAAAAATTGCTCTGCTGAGATCCGTGCTGGACCTGTCAGTATTACATTTTCCTGCAGTGCCACTTCAGGACAGGTAAAGCATTACACAGTATCCGTTCATATCAATAGGAGTCTGTGTAAGGCCTCTTTCACACATTCGTGAAAATCACGCACGTTTTTCACGGACGTGTCTAAGGTGCGTATTGCCTTCCGTGTTTATGGCACACGTATGTTCTCCATGTGTTATCCATGATAACACACAGAGAACGGGAACTTTCTGCTCACCTGTCCCTGGCGTCGCTGTCCGTGGTGCTGATCTTTGGTCTCCGGTCCTGCCAACTCCTCGCTGCTGCAGCTTCCGGCCGCAGTGAAGTAAATATGCAATGAGCATAATGAGCGGCGGTCGGAAGCAAGTGAGTTTTTTTTCTCAGACACGTGTGTTTTCTCCGGCGCCTGTCACACAGAACACCTCCATGTGGTCCGTTTGCATTACGTGTGACACCCATGATGCCGGAGAAAAATGGACATGTTTACATGTGGAGCACACGGACACATGTATGCTCCACATACACACGGTCCATGGCAGAACACACACGTGAGCGCAGACCCATTGATTTTAATGGGTCTACGTGTGCCCGTGTCTCCGATACGTGAGGAAAAGGTCCAAACACGTACCTGAGACAAGGACGTGTGAAAGAGGCCTAATGCAGGACAGGATAGGTTCTCCAGAGCAGGCACTCTTTGTAACCTATTTTTTTTCTCTGGCCAAAAGATGAGGATCCTAAAGTGAGGACCCCTTCTACTAACTCAGAATTTCCTAATAGGGTGTATTAAGATAAGTTTTTTAAACTGGACAAAACAATTAAAAGGGTTCTCCGGTCTTCTGGTGAAAGTCTGCAGTCACCAGAAGGCTTCAGACTTCTGAATCCTTACAGCGTGCTCATTGTATGGTGTCAGGATATAAGCTACCTGAAGACTGTAAACTGAAAGGCCAGGGCAGTCTCCTTTCTGTACCAGCCTGTCATTGTTAGTTTGTTCATTGTAATTTATATATGTATTTGATATGTAACCCCTTCTCATGTACAGCACAATGGAATCAATGGTGTTCCAAAAATAAATCTATATACATAATTGCCTTATTCTGTCTGTCTGTCTGTCTGTCTGTTTGTCTTGCTCCAAAATTATGTCGTTACAGTGACAATCGTTGCATTGGCCGCTCGCCTCGCCTCGGTTCCGGCCCCCGCACGAATTGGCTGCTCGGCCAGGCTCCACCCCCCCGCATGGATTGGCCGCTTGCCCCGGCCCCCTGCACGCATTGGCCGCTCGGCAAGGCCCTGCCCCCTCATGCATTGGACGCTCGCCCTGGCCCTGCCCTCCACACGCATTCCCCAAACCCACACGGAGCCCTGAGTCCCAGGTGACTGCTGCACCCCCGGAAGCCCACACCGGCAAGACAAAGTGGAGGAAAGCCGGATGTGTGAAACCATTAGCTTACCTTGGCTCCCGGCACATGTGTGTCAGAGCCAGCGTAGGCTGGTAACCATGGTACACATCGGGTAACTATAGAAACCGCTTTCCTTAGTTACCCGATGTGTAACATGGTTACTAGCTTAACCCGGCTCCCGACACACGTCAGCACTGTCGCTTTGAATAGTTACTTACTTTTTCTCCACTTTGTCGGATCCGGCGCGCTCCTGTGCACTGTGTACACTACAGTGGCCGCGCGACAAGCTCCGATCATGTGTTGTCATGTGACCGGAGCATGTGACCAGGAAGTTGCGGTGCGGCCACTGTACTATACACAGTGTATGGCTGCTTTCAGACGTCCGTGTTTAATCAGGTACCAGTCACACGCATGGTTATGGTCATATGTGTCACATCCGTGTTTGCTTGCATGTTACAGGTACCAGAGAAAACACTGTCTGTGAAATAAAAATATTTTTCATATTCAACTGGTTTCTCCGGCTCTGCTGCTTCCCGCTCCTGACCGCCTATCAACACACACACACACACACACACACACACACACAAACACACACGCTGAGCACATATACACACATAGCAGACACACATGGTGCACATGCATGTATACACACACACACACACACACTGAGCACACATACACACATAGCAGACACACATGGATACACTGCACGCATACACACATGTACACACACACACACACAAGCACACACACTGAGCATACACACACACACTGAGCACACACACATAGCAGACAGACACACACACACACACATAGCAGACACACATGGATACACCGAGCGCATATACACATAGCGCACATGCATGTATACACACACACACACACACACAGACTGAGCACATATACACACATAGCAGACACACATGGATACACGGAGTGCATACACACATAATGCACATGCATGTATACACACACACACACACACTCACACTCTGCTGTATACTCACCCAGCGATGCGGTCCCCGGCACTGAAGTCCCCAGTGCTGTTCCCGCTGCCAGCTCCACAGGGCACTGAATATTCAGTGAGTATAATGAGTGGCGATAAGGAGCAGGAGGCAGCAGAGCCGGAGACAGCATCGCTGGAGAGAAGTAAATATAGAAAATATTTTTATTAAAAAGACCCATATTTTCTCCGGTATGTTTTACACTGATGTCACACGGATCATATCAGTGTGCGATCCGTGTGACGTCCATGCTGCCAGAGATGCCAGCGTGTGTGCATGCGGGGTCATGAAAAGTCACACGGTTCGTGTGCAAACACAGACGTGTGAGGCACATCATAGAATAACATGGGTACGTGTGACATCCGTGTTAAAAATGGATGTCACACGTACCTAAAACCGCGCCGGATCCGACAAAGTGGAGAAAAGCCGGATGTGTGAAACCACTAGCTTACCCCGGCGTAGGCTGGTAACCATGGTACACATCGGGTAACTATAGAAACCGCTTTGCTTAGTTTGCATGTGTAACATGGTTACTAGCTTACCCCGGCTCTCGGCACACGTGTGCCGAAGTCGGTGTACGCTGTTAACCAGTGTACACATTGGGTAACTATGGAAACCGCTTTGGTTGTCCCCATATTGCAGTGCACTTCATTTCTTTAGGGCTCACTCACACTTGCGCTATTTTGACACAAACGGAATCCGTCACTAATGTAGTACAGTTAATTTATTTACAGTGGAAGCGCGACATCATGTAGACACAAGCGGGTACTGCATGACACACAAACGCGCCATAGTAACGCACTTCCAATGTAAATAAATGAACTGTACTACATTAGTGACGGATTCCGTTTCCGTCAAAATAGCGCAAGTGTGAAACTAGCCTTATTTTTCCATCTGTCTTGATTTTTGGCGATTGGTGGCTGTTCACACATTGCCATCCAGCCTTGTCCACAGGCTATATATTCTAAGCAGCATTTGCCTGGGCCTATCCCGCCCACAACCATGAATTAGTCATGGAGATGAGACTGAAAAGCACCAGGTACGTGCTGTGCAGTCCTATTTTTGCATATGTGAGGCCGCATGGCACACTTTAACTAAAAATATTGTAGTGTAGGACTGCCTCAAGAGATTTGCCGTGACGTGGCGAGGTAGCTCGAAAAATTGCAATTTTTTGCCAAAAATCTCATTTTTCAATAGTACAGTTTGTAATGCTGGTACTGTGCACACTTTCAAAACACAATATTTTGAGTAGAGGTTGTTTTTACCCGATGTGTACCATGGTTACTAGCTTACCCCGGCTCCCTGCCCATTCAGATCGTTGGTCTCCCACTGTCAAACACGCCGATGCGTGCTGCACAGCAGGAGACCAACAAGCAAAAAATGAACCATTATTATTCAAGACTTACTGATTATATTATTATTCAATCTGCTAACCTACATACACATTCTAGACTACTCGATACGTTAGAATCGGGCCACCTTCTAGTAATAATAATAATTAATTATTATATGGCCATAAGTGTACAAGTGAATTAAGTGTGACCGAGTACCTCTAGTTTTAATATGAACAGAATCATGCAAATCGTACAATTGTGGTCATGTGACCACTTGCTCTTACTGGCAATACCGGAGAATCCTGATAGTGTGCCACATGCACACTCTAAGGATCCAGAAATCTGCAGTCACAAAAAGGCATTTTTTAATTGGCAGCATAAAATATGATTAGAAGACAATTTTGTAGTTGTATATTGCAGTATATGCATATTCAATACAACATTCTAATAGAGTCGTAAAATTGAAAAAGTTGTTTTCTCCACAACCTTTTTACTATCAGGTTTGTTTCTTATTTTGGTAAAGAATCTTTATTCTTTGCTTGTGTTCTTGGACCCTGCAAATAAATCCAATTTTCTTTCTTGCATATGCTACTTTCATTTTTGCATGGGCATATCTGGGGGCTGGGGGGAGGGGGGCAGGCAGGGCATTTACTCTGGATGCAACAAAAAGGGGTGTGCCACTGTTTCATCTAATACAATGGACCAAAGTGTCTCCCAGGCTTTGGCCATCGCCCCGGAGTAAGATTTGATCATTCTCTGCGTCGGCGGTCAGTTTAGCAGAACATGTAACATACTGGCTCCTTTCACTGAACTGTACTTGCATCTTTCAGGCACATTATAGAGACTGGATAGTGTGTGGGTGGCTAACAGTATAGGGAGGGGGCATCAAGAAGGTTACAGTATACAGAATAATGGGTGTGAGAATAGTACACAATATGAAAACTGGGCAGTATAAGAGGGCTACAGTGTGAGCAGGCAGTGTGAAGAGTTTCGAAAGGTGGCAGCGTGGAGCGGGAACACTAAAAGAGAACTTCTCACATCCCCAAACACTATTATTCTGCAAATCCTTGGTGACTGGCCAGGTTAATAGCATTCTAAAGCTACCCAAAATGAACTTCATTTCTTCTGGTAGCCTTTGGATTCAGTAACAGAGGAGTATGGGTCCAGCTTCAGTCACCACTCAGTAGACAGCGACTGGCATCTGTGAGCACTTTGTAGTGCTGACTTTGCACTGATGTACTGCAGAGAGAGCTGTGAGTCAATGTACTGTCATGCGCATGTAACGGGGTGCCGGGGGTGCCTCGGGGCTTGTAGTCGTGGCCCCCTTTTCTCTCAGGCCAACCCCCGGCTCCGCCGTCACTACTGGGACAGGGGATTGTTCTGTGGGGCAGAGTGTGGTGTAAAAGAGCATACTTTCAGCCGCAGGAAGACTCTTCAGGCAGGGATCAGATAAACCAGACGATATCTTTATTGCACAGAGTTTCACAGACAGCTCAATGCACGGATTTTGTAGCGCACGGTCACAATTCCTGTCCGGGGAAATCTTTCCTTGTTGTCTCCTCTAGTGGGGATGTGCCCGGCTACTCCACTTCACCTAGGCTCCCACTCCGGCTAACACAGACTGGACCCACACCAATTCTGCTTCACCCTTGAGGACACTTCTTCTCTTCTTCCCTTTTTTCTTTCTTTCTTTCTGCCCACTCAGCTCCACACTCTGCCCCTGGCTGTTCCTTCTCCCCGTCCCGGAATCAACTGACTTCAACACACACACACTTCTCTCTCTAAGCTGCCGGCTCCTCCTCTCTCCTGCCCTGTTTCTATGGGGACAGCCGTCCCACCCGGGCTCTAGGGGAAACCCCACTGCACAGGAAAAACATGTTTATTAATAACATCAACAGTAACTACCCTAGAGTGAGGTATCTTCAGGGGGAAACTGCACCTCCTTGTAAGGGGTCTGCCCACCCCTTACATTCCTCCCCTCTTTAAGCCTAAGCCTCCCGGCAAGGCTCAAACCTGTAAAACACAATTTAGCAGCAAGGCAAACTTTGGATAAAAACTTTAAAACCTTCATAAACAAAGTCAACCACTGAGCGCCCAAGTTCTGCGCCCGGAGTCCCTCCTGGGAGCTCCCGGTCTTTGTAGGCAGTGTGCCCGGAGGCCTTCAGCAGGCACTCCCGGTCTTTGCTGGTCTTCTGCCCAGAGGCTTTCACAGCACTCCCGGTCTTTGTAGATAGGAGGACAAACAATAAAGTCTTCCTTAACATCACGGAGGGAGCCCCTGGCTCAGTCCAGCATCAGGCTCCTTCTGGGCTCGGTAACTTAAACATGGTTGCAAACTGTGGAACTTTTCCGGCTCCTTAACAACACCGGTCTTCAACACGAACATGTCCATCACCTCCGGTCGTTACGGGTCACTCGGGATGGTAAGCGCGCTGCCATTCGGCCCGCTGAGCCCTCACATAATCGGAAAGGGACTGACCTGGCAAGCGGCGCAGCCTCCGGAACGGTTCGTAGTTGACTGGTGGTTCTGGCGCCTCTGTCTCCGGTTTTGCCTCTTCAACCCCCGCCGGGGGTGACGGGGTCGCTGAACGGGACGGACGGGGACTACCCACGACGATCACCGGGTGTGTGACCATACTCTGGTGGATCGCTAACACCGCCGGTGTCCCCTTGTCTGGGTCAGCACTCAGTCCTGTCATGACTTCTGGCGACACCGCCAGCGTGTTTCTCGGCCAGGAAATCTCAGCCAGCACCGGTCTCTGCTGTGTACGTCTCCGGTACTGACACTCTTCCCATCCGATCTCTTGCAGACCTTCCTGTAATGGCGCCGGGGACGGTGGAGATGCTGGGGAAGGTGGAGGCAGGCCTTCTTTTCCCGCTCTTGTATACGCTCCACCCCCAGTCTCACACATTAAATCGACCCAGCATAGGCGACTCTTCTTTTTCTCTGTACTGCCACCCTCTCCACATGTTTTCAGTAACATCTTAGGGCCAGCACCTCCCCTCTTTGGACGGCGTACTCTGTACTTCTTTTTCTTCGACGGCCAACTCAGGGTCTTTCGTTTGGCGCCAATTCTTCGCGCGCTTGCTGTACTCGTGAAGACGGCGGCCATCTTACCGCCATCTTGTGCCTGGTCCAACGCCTTAGGCACCACTTGGTCTCCATCTTCTTGGATCGGGACCCCCTGCAGATAATCCGGATCCTGCCGACTACGCCACATGTAACGGGGTGCCGGGGGTGCCTCGGGGCTTTTAGTCGTGGCCCCCTTTTCTCTCAGGCCAACCCCCGGCTCCGCCGTCACTACTGGGACAGGGGATTGTTCTGTGGGGCAGAGTGTGGTGTAAAAGAGCATACTTTCAGCCGCAGGAAGACTCTTCAGGCAGGGATCAGATAAACCAGACGATATCTTTATTGCACAGAGTTTCACAGACAGCTCAATGCACGGATTTTGTAGCGCACGGTCACAATTCCTGTCCGGGGAAATCTTTCCTTGTTGTCTCCTCTAGTGGGGATGTGCCCGGCTACTCCACTTCACCTAGGCTCCCACTCCGGCTAACACAGACTGGACCCACACCAATTCTGCTTCACCCTTGAGGACACTTCTTCTCTTCTTCCCTTTTTTCTTTCTTTCTTTCTGCCCACTCAGCTCCACACTCTGCCCCTGGCTGTTCCTTCTCCGCGTCCCGGAATCAACTGACTTCAACACACACACACTTCTCTCTCTAAGCTGCCGGCTCCTCCTCTCTCCTGCCCTGTTTCTATGGGGACAGCCGTCCCACCCGGGCTCTAGGGGAAACCCCACTGCACAGGAAAAACATGTTTATTAATAACATCAACAGTAACTACCCCAGAGTGAGGTATCTTCAGGGGGAAACTGCACCTCCTTGTAAGGGGTCTGCCCACCCCTTACACGCAGGCGCAAAGAAAGGTCAAAGACCACCCACACATGCGTACTACAGCACTTTGATCTGCCCTCAGCTACAGAAGTGCAATGGAGGCCTCTGTGTGAAAGACACAAGACGCGTGATACACATGGGGCTGGGCAGAAAGACGGCGATCACAAGAAGAGGTGAGGTGCTGGACCGAGAGCAGCGACACCCATCAGACCGGACCGCCCCCTAATTGAGCATCATAAAGATTTTTATTACCCTACACAGCGTGGCCTGGGCTCTTATATACAGTATTCTAGAATGCTGTATATAAGGGTTTACTGGTGGTGGCCACAGCTTATAAGGGAAAAACCTGGTGACAGGTTCCCTTTAACAAAGTTTACATTTTGCTTTTTACAATAAAGTGTGCATATATAAAATGCAGAAATACATTTTTTTATTGTATAAACCTGTATAGCTGTGTGCACTGTGCACTGTAAGTGCAATCAATTACTGTACTTCCCGATCACCGTCTTCTCCGGTTTTCACAGCCGCTCCAATCTTAATCTCACTCACATGACTGCAATTCTGACCATCTAGATCACGCTAGGTTCTATGTGTGAGCAGAAGTCACTACTGCAATGAAAACTTATGGAGTCTTGATCTCACCCTCCATAGACTAAAGGCCCCGTTACACGCAACGACATCGCTAACGAGATGTCGTTGGGGTCACGGAATTCGTGACGCACATCCGGTATCGTTAGCGACGTTGTTGTGTGTACAGCGCCCTTAAGGCTGAGTTCCCATGTCCAGTAATCATTCGTAAAACAGATCCAGCAGCAATCCAGTGACAAAAAAGTTGAACAAACACAACTTTTTTGTCCGTTTTGAAAACAATGATTTTTGCAGGAGCCATTTTTTTAGCATGGAAGTTTATGGAATACTAATTTGTTAACGGATTGCTATTTATATTCCATTTAAAACTGATCTAGTAAGCAAAAACAGATCCTTTACAAATGAAAGAAAAACAGATGGCTAAACAACAATCAGCTAATGGATCCATTTTCCCTTGACTCCCAAAAAAAGGGATCTTGCAAAAATCATTGTTTTCTAAACAGACATAAAAGTTGTGTTTGCAGAACTTTTTTGCCAATGCATTGCTGCTGTATCCGTTCTAAAGGATTACTGGACATGTGAACATAATCTTACATATCTATCTATCTATCTATCATCTATCTATCTATCTATCTATCTTTCTATCTGTCTTTCTATCCATCTATCTATCTATCTATCTATCTATCTATCCCTCTATCTATCTATCTATTCCTCTATCTATCTATCTATCTATCTATCTATCTATCTATCTATCTATCTATCTATCTATCTATTCCTCTATCTATCTATCTATCTATCTATCCGTCTATCTATCTATCTATCTATCCCTCTATCTATCCCTCTATCTATCTATCTATCTATCTATCGTCTATCTATCTATCTATCTATCTATCTATCTATCTATCTATCGCTCTATCTATTATCTATCTATCTATCATCTATCTATCTATCTATCTTTCTCTATCTATCTATCTATCATCTATCATTATCTTTCTCCACTTCTACCTCTGTCTCCATCTATCTTTGTCTTTCCTTTAGATCCTTGTATGCATACCTATTTATCTCTCTAAATATACGTAGATGTCCCAGGAGATAGAAGGATATAAGATGCTATTACTCACTTCTAAAGTGATAAAATAAACAATTTCAATAATAAATAAGGCACAGCAGAGCTGGAGGTTTATTGCACCAATATGTATTACCGTGTAGTACTCCTGCACATTAAAAACCATTCATCAGCGACAGAAAATAAAAGCTGTGTTCTAGGGGCAAGAAAACACAGATCAGTCTCTTCCCTGCTGATAATTCCCATTCGTAGCAATTTATCTGCATAAAAAAACAGCTTTTCTATTCTTATTAAATTCGTCCTTACAAATGTGATATCTCTAAGCATCTTACAGGTTATAAATGTATGCGCTCTGTTTCAGCAAAAAAAATAAAAGAAACAGTTATGAAATGTAATCATCTAGTGTTACACTGCATCCTCCCATTCTGCTATTAAATGGTGCCAATCCAATACTAAAACTATGTTTTTTTTAGATTTTTGTAGCTACCTTTAAGCTACATTCACGCAACCGTCCCGTTTTTGCGGTCCGCAAAAAATGTTCCTGTTTTTCAAGTTCTGCATCTGTATGATATCCGTGTGACAACCGCATCCATTCCATTCTGTTCTGTATATGGTCTGCGTGCCATCCATGTACCTTTTGTTTTTTAGTGGACCACAAAAAAAAAACGGAGAGAGGGTTAAGGTGAAGCAGACATAGACAGACTGCAGCTGGCAGATTCACCTTGGCTGGTAATCCAAAACAGAGGTCTCCCCATGCTATTATTTTAACTTATATTAAATAAAAAAAAAACAATGTGGGAAAGCCCCCAAATTGGACCACCAGCCAAGGTAAAATGGACAGCTGTGGTCTGGTATTCTCAGACTAGGGAAGTCCACAATTATTGGACTCTCTTCAGCCTAAACATACAGGCTGCAGCTGCCCCAGAAGTGGCACATCCATTAAATGCACCAATCCTGGCACTTCGCCCCGTCTCATCGTTGCCCTGGTGCGGTGGCAAATAGGGTAATATATGGGTTTGATACTAGCTGTGTAATGTCTGCTGGCATCAAGCCCTGGCATTATTGATGTCACGGCGTCTATCAGATACCTGACATCACTAACCCAGTCAGTAATAAAAAGAAATAGAAGACAAAAAACATTTTATTTGAAAAAACTCTCCCCAACATATTCCCTCCTTCACCAATTTATTGAAAAGAAAACAAATCCGGGTCTGGGGAATGTTCTCCATTGTCTGGGACAGCAGTGCAGTAACCTGAGCTAACATCATTAGGTCAGGCCAAGTGACTGCATGGGATAATGAGCGTCGACGTCATGAAGTTAATTCAGTTCATTACCAGCGGTGATGAACTCCGCTGTACTCGTGATGTCAGCGCTTGTCACTGAGTTCAATGACCACCACGTTCTCATGCGAAGTATCGCAGGAGCCCACGACGTCAACACTAGTCACAGCCTCAGGCTCTCACGATACTTGATGTGAGAACACAGCAGTCATTGAACTCGGTGACGAGTGCTGACATCACAAGTTCAGCGGAGTTAATCACCGCAGGTAATGAACTTAGCTAACCTCATGCCGTCAGCGCTCGTTATCCCTGCAGCTGCTCACACACTCACACATGGTGTGGCTTTCATCTATTTTGTTGACCCATTGCTTTATATTGGGCCACAGTCCGCATTTTGCGGAGCAGAATAGGACATGTTCCATAATAATGGAATGGACATATGGACACGGATGGCACATTGAAGCACTTCCATGTGCCATCTGTTCCTACACAAACACATTGATAACATGGTCTTGTCAGTAGGTCCGCAAAAAAAGGAGCTGACCAGGACAAACGAAACAGTCATCTGAATGAGCAACAAAGCTGGAAAGCTCATTTCCCATCTTGAGTTTTGGCCCAGACTAAAAATTGGTTTACCCTTGAAGGCAAATCTGTCATAAAACCAGCAATTCGAGTGAGCGGCTGGTCACTGGATTTGGTTCCTAAGACCGATAAAGAACAGCAAATTATGCAACATAGGTTTTGTTTGGCCTCTTCCATATGAAACAGATCCTGTACGAAAAAATGGATCTTTTAAAACTGAAAGAAAAACAGGTGGCTAAATAGCAATCAGTTAACTCTTTAAGGACAAAGACAATTTTGATTTTAATGACCAGGCCATTTTTTGCAATTATGACCAGTGTCACTTTCACAGATTATAACTCTGAAACGCTTTAAAGGATCCCGGTGATTCTGACATTGTTTTTTTCGTGATATATTGTAGTTCAGAATAGTTATAAATTTAGTATGATATATTTTGCTTTTATTTGTAAAAAAATTGGAAATTTAATGAAATTTTGAAAATTTTGCAATTTTCAAACTTTTAATTTTTATGCCCTTAAAAGTTAAAACAGAGAGTTATGTCACACAAAGTGGTTAAAAAATTAGATTTCCCACATGTCTACTTTATATCAGCGCAATTTTTTAAACAAAATTTTTGTTTTTGGTTTTGGTTAGGAAGTTAGAAGGGTTCAAAGTGCATAAGTAGTGAAGGGTGAACCCCCTATGTTCGGGATCGGGAGCCTTGCCCGGACATTTTAGAAAGTTCGAGTTTGGAGCTGAAGATAACGCAAACTTGCTTCCAAACCCCGAGCTTGGACTTTACAGTTATGGGATGGGGAGGCGGGGGGCTGTAAAATAAGAATATAGTTAATAATAAGCATTGTCATTACACTTACCGGTCCCGCGACGCATCTTGCAGACCAGCTCAATCACCGTCTCCCAGTCGCTTCTGCTTCTGGGTCCGATCATTAACTTCCAGTGGTATTCACTGCACTGCTTGTCACTCGGCAGTGTTCGGATTTTTTCGTCCGTGTTCGCGGTGATGTCAGGGTTCACCCGAGTCCATGGCTTAGTCATAAACTCGATTGAACTTTGACTATCACTGTCAGCCTGCTTCTTGCTCTGTATAGATGATTGTCTGTACAGAGCGATGAAGCAGAGCTGACATTGCTCTCTCTGCTTCTTGCTCTGTATAGATTGCTTGTCTGTATAGAGCGATGAAGCAGAGTTGACATTGCTCTCCCTGCTTCTTGCTCTGTATAAATACTTGTCTGTACAGAGTGATGAAGCAGAGCTGAAATTGCTCTCCCTGCTTCTCGCTCTGTATAGATGCTTGACTGTATAGAGCGATGAAGCAGAGCTTACATTGCTCTCCCTGCTTCTCGCTCTGCGTAGATGCTTGTCTGTACAGAGCGATGAAGCAGAGCTGACATTGCTCACTCTGATTCTTGCTCTGTATAGACGCTTGTCAGTAAAGAGCGATGAAGCAGAGCTGACATTGTTCTCCCTGTTTCTTGCTCTGTATAGACGCTTGTCTGTACAGAGTGATGAAGCAGTGCTGACATTGCTTTCACTGTGTACTACGTCAGACTAAGGATTTTTTTTATAATAAAGATGGAGTCTCTAAATGTTTTTTTGTTTTATTTCTAATAAAAAACTTTTTTCTATGTGTTGTGTTTTTCCTTTTACTGTTTACTAGAAATTCATGGTGGCCATGTATAATTTGGCGTGACACCATGAATTTCGGGGTTAGTACCAGCTGAGAATGCGGTGTACCAGCATGTGTATTTGGTTGCAGTTAGATGCGCCCTCACCTGAGTTTCAGCGTGTCAGCTAACTGCAACCAATCACAGGCGCCAGTACGGCCGGTGGGTGGAAAAAGCAGTGCAAATGTCTGTGGGTGAGTATCGTGGTATAAAAATAAATAAAACAATCGGTGTAGGGCCTCCTGTATTCTGATACCAGCACAGATAAAAACCACGTCTGCAGCCCCCAGCTATTAGGTTTTATCATGGCTGTGTATCAAAAAAAGGCCGGAGTCACACACTTGCGCAAGTCTCACATCGCATCACCCGGCAGCTACACACTCTCCTGACAGGAGCGTAAAGCTGCATAGAACTACATGCAGCCAACCCGCTCCTGTCAGGAGAGTGTGTGTGGCTGTGCTGGGTGATGTGATATGAGACTCGTGCAAGTACCTCGCAAGTTTGACTTTGGCCTAAAAGGAAATGCATGCAGCTTTTTTTTTAAATTTAAATAAATAATTTAAAAAAATGATGTGCGGTCCCACCAATTTTGATACCCAGCCAAGATAAAGCTGACAGCCGGGGCTGTATTCTCAGGCTGGAGAGGTCCAGCCTAAAAATATCAACCTCCAGCTGCCCTGAATTGTCGCATCCATTAGATGTGACAATCCCAGAGCTTTACCTTGCTCTTCCCAATTGCCCTGTGTAAAGTCTGCCCTTGACCACAGACTCAGTATGACAGTCACGGACAGACTAGAGACTAGCCACCAAGATGGCAGGATCTCAAGAACCCGGAAACCCTTTAACCCCTGTACAGGGATTTGGAATTATACAAGGTCCAGGAGATCACTGCCTATGAAAGGCTGCAATCCAGGAAAGGGTAGTCATCAGGCAGGGTCCAAACCAGGAGGCATAAAAAGGGACAAAATCAGCAAGCAGAAGCGTAGTCAGGAAATCAGACAGAGGTCAAAACCGGAGATGGCAGCGAGGTACAAAAACGGCAGGCAGTAGAGTAGTCAATGAGCAGTTAGAGGTCAAAACACAGGAATCAATAGACAGAACAGAACAGGAACCAGAAACTAGCAGGAATACAAAACTATCTCTGGCAGTGACCAGCCGACAAGAGGGGTAATTAGAAAGGTGTGGTGTCTTCCCATTGGATGTAGCTGAATGGTGGTAACTTCAGCTGGAAGACACATGCCACCTACAGTCAGGCAGTGGTACTGCAGGTCCCAGCTTAGTGGATGAGTGGAGCCTGTGCCCACCAGAGCCACTGGCACCGACTAATCTCTTATCACCAGCACAGTCAATGGTGGGAATACGGCGACGCCTGTGACCGAAGCAGAAGTCGCAGGAGCGGACTCTGGTGAGGACATGACACCATGGTGTGGTGGCAATCGGCGTAAAAAGGAGTTAGGAGCCACAGAAGCCACTAAGTCCTGTATTAGTAATGGCAGCATCTATAACACCCCGTTACTAATCAGTAAGTGACAGTAAATAAACGCAGATGTACCGCCCCCACGTCAGCGGCCGAGCCGCTCGGATCCGGAGCTGTGGTGGCTCGAGGGGTCTCTGGATAGGGGGGGTCCACGCGGACACTCGAATTGAATGAGAAGTGGGGGATATGTACAAGGGAGTTAGAAAGTTCATGACGCCACGCACGGTGTGTGGTAATGGGAGGGACCACCGCTGCTGTTGGGGAGCTCGGTGACGGTGATGTAGCAGCCGGATGTTTAACCCCTCCGTGGGTAGGGAATTTGTGTCCCGGGGCCTGTTGGATGGTTGGTGTTTGGGTGCCATTGGGGATAGGAACAAGGGTTTTCAGTGTACTCACTCAGTCCAAGAATAACAACACCGTCAGCTTGTAAACCAGAATTCTGAGCACCACTGCAGCTTGTAAGGGAGCATGCTTGGGTCCGTGCCCTTGGTGTTGCTGTTAGCCTGTGGCCCTGTCCTTGGCACCTTTTTCTCTGTTTGGACCCACGGGTATAAAACTCTTCGGGTCCCACTCACCCGTATGGCTAACAGAGTGAGCTTGCTCTCAGGGTTCACGCGTAGGATTTCTTTGGACTGTATTGTGAATGTCCTATCCCATCGGTGCGCTAGTACCCCAATTTTGGAGCGGGTTGGGGATGAATCTTGAAGTCTTCACCCCTGTCGGGTAAATTACCGGAACGCGTGAAGCTACTTTCCGGCCTAGGGTCCACGTACCGTGTCGTGCCCTGGCCCCTGCCCGGTGATAGCTCAAGGCCGCTGGCTGCCCTCCTCGGCTGTCCGTGCCACTTGACACTACCGCCTGCTACCGGGGTTTCAGCTCTAACCAGGCCCAGACCAACGTCTGTCACCAGTAACTACAGGAGCCCTGCTCCAGGCCGGTGACCTCTCCCTCTCAGAGAGTCACCTCCTCACTCTCCTCTCCTTTGCTCAACTCTTGCTCAACTGTCACTTTCTTCACTTTCCCCTTGCCAACCCCCCATGTGGGCGGCCCTATTCCCTTCAGGCGCCCCAATGGTGTGTCTGGTGGGTAAAGTGTAAAGTTTTCCTAGGATTTTGATTGGCTAAGCTGTTAGCAACACCAAAGGACCAGGACCCGTAACCAAGGAGGGTGGATACTCTGCAGAAGAGCAGATTGCACAATACTCTGTGACGACCTAATAGGCCAGGGCGTCACACAGACACCGAAAAAATCCTTTATTTGGAATAAAATACAAAAACACCCTTTTTTACAATTTCATTAACCTCCAACACACCCCTGCAGGTCTGAAGTAATCCACAAGAGGTCCCACAATGATTCCAGCTCTGCTACATTTCTGTCACAGCGAGTGACCATAGAGCAGGACCGCTCGCTGTGCACTCCAGAGAATGAATGAGCCACGATGACTAATTAGAGTCAGATGCAGTCACACAGGTTGGGGGCATGTCTGACTGCAACCAATCACAGAGGCCATGCTGGCCGATGGGTGGGAAAAGCTGTGATGAGTGCATATGGACGAGCAATGGACGAGCGGGAGCAGCATACAGCATCGATGGAGCCTCGGTAAGTATGAAGTGCTTGCTTCATTCTTATTCTCTTTATTATTTTTTTAACTTCTCTAGTGCCGGATTTGGCTCAAACAGCTGGAATCCCGTGCCAGGACCCGGCACCAGGGAAACTTTGAAACCACGCGGATCCGGACTTTTACAGTCCGGGTCCACCCAGCTGTATTTAGCATCAAATTTCTCACTTTTTCAAGAGGTAACCCCAAAACGTGGACTCCATGATCTGTTACTCATTTTCTTATGAGCCAGTGATATGCCACATGTAGTCAGAAACCTCTGCTTGTACAAATGGGAGGGCTCAGAAGGGAAGGAGTAATATTTGAATTTTGGAAAGCAAATTTGTCTGAAAAAGATTCTGGGTACCATGTTGCATTTGTAGAACCCCTAAAGTACTCAAACAGCAGATACCTACCGCAAGTGACCCCATTTTGGAAACTAAACATCTCAAGGAATTTATCGAGATGTTTGGTGAGTACCCTCAACCCCCAGGGGCTTCACTGAATTGTAAAACGTTGAGCCATGAAAATAAAAAATATATTTTTACCACAAAATTTTTACTTCAACCAGATAGCTTTTTTTCACAAGGGTAGCAGGAAAAATGCACCATAAAATTAATTGTGCAATTTCTCCTGAGTATGCAGATACCTCATATGTTGTGGAAATTGACTGTTTGGGCACATGGCAAGGCTTGGAACAGAAAGTGCCATATGACTGCATAATTGGCTGGAATCATTAGCGAACGCTCAGTCGCGTTTGGAGAGCCCCTGAGGTGTCTAAACAGTGGAGCTCTCCCACAAATAACCCCATTCTGGAAACTAGAACCAAATTTTTCACTTTTTAAAAAGGAAACATCAAAGAGCGGACCCCACAGTTTGTTATCCAATTTCATATGAGTCCAGTGATACCCCACATGTGGCCAAAAACCTGTTTGGACAAACAGTAGGGTTCAGAACGGAAAGAGCACCATTTGAATTTTGAAAAAGTTGAAATAAATTGCGGGCACCATGTTGCATTTGCAGGATCCCTAGGCTACCTATACAGCAGAAACCCCCATACGTGACCCCATTTTGGAAACTAGACCCCTCAAGGATTTTATTCAGGGGTATAGTGAGCATTTTGAATCCACAAGTAGTTCACAAAAACATTGCAGGAGAGCCAGATTTCTCCCTTTTAGGCTATGTGCCCATGATCCGGCAACATTACGTCTAGGAGAGTGCCAGTACTCCTGCAGAGATGCGAGTGTTGTCCATGGGAAAATACAGCTGCCCATGCCCATGATCCGGGTTCAGGTTGCTGCAGACTTTAGCTCTATTCTCTCCGCGAACACTCTTGTCTCTGCAGCATAAATTGACATGCTGAGGCTCAGTAAGCCATGGTGCCAGTCAGTTTATGCTGCAGAGAAAAGAAGCACAGAGGGCATGGGATTTCTAAAAATGCTTCCACTGTGCTTGTACTGCAATATGTAGCATTTTGGACGCAGCAAAAACACTCTGCGTCCAAACCGCTGCAAAGCAAACTCTGATCGTCGGGACACAGCATAAAAAGCTAGGATGAATGTATGGATAGATAGATGTCAAACACATATATAATATCTCACCCCCTACATATTCTGTGCTGGCACCCTTTAGTGACTTTCATGTGGCACTAAAGGGTGTTTAGACTTGTATTTAGCCCCCTTAAAAAAATAATAAAAAAAAATACGTGGCGTTCCCCCCATTTTTGATAGGCAGCTAGGGTAAAATAGACGGTTGCAGCCTGCAGACCGTAGCTGTCAGCTTCACCTTGGCTGGTAATACAAAACGGAGGTCACCCTACACTGTTTTTTTTTTTTTAAATATTGATAAATAAATAATAAAAAAAAAAGTGAGGTCCAACTCTAAATTGGATTACCAGCCAAGGTAAAGCGGACAGCTGTGATCTGGTATTATCAGGGTGGGAAGGGCCATATTTATTTGGCCCTTCCCAGCCTAAAAATAGCAGGCCACAGCCACCCCAGAAGTGGCGCATTCATTAGATGTGCCAATCCTGGCACTTTGCCTCAGTTTATCCCTTTGCCCTGGTGCAGTGGCAAACGGGGTAATATATGGTTTGATACCAGCTGTAATGTCACCTGGCATCAAGCCCAGTGGTAAGTAATGTTGCGGCGTCTATCAGATACCTGATATAACTGTCAGTAATAAAAAAATAAAAACAAAAAAATTATTTGAAAAAACACTGCCCAACACATTCCCTCTTTCACTAATTTATGGAAAAGAAAAAAAACTATCGTTTGTTAGGGTGTATAAAAAGAGAGATTATATCCCGTCCGTGATCCCAATGTATGGTTACCCCTCTATAAATCACTTGTAAGGCCACATCTGGAATATGGGATCCAGCTTTGGGCTCCACATTTTAAAAAGGACATTCAGAAGTTAGTCAGTTCAAAGGCGGGCAACTAGACTACTACAAGGAATGGAAGGCCTCCCATATGATGAGAGGTTGAAAAAGTTAGATATGTTTAGCTTAGAAAAAAGACGTCTCAGAGGAGATCTTATTTATTTGTATAAATACATGTGTGGTCAATATAAATGACTGGCCCATGACTTATTTCTTCCAAAGACAATATTAAGGACCAGGGGGCATACACTGCCAGTGGAATAAAAGCGATTCCAGCAGCTAAATAGGAAAGGGTTCTTTACAGTTAAGCCTGCTTTACACGAGACGACCGATTGTGCGATAGCACGATCGATCGTACCCGCCCCCGTCGTTTTTGCGTCACGGGCAGTTAGTTGCTCGTGGCGCACAAACTCGTTTAAACCCCGTCACACGTACTTACCTTCCGGACGACCTCGCTGTGGGCGCCGAACGTCCACTTTCTAGAGTGGGAGGGACGTTCGGCATCACAGCGACGTCACACGGCAGCCAGCAAATAGAATCGGAGGGGCGGAGATGAGCGGGATGTAAACATCCCGCCCACCTCCTTCCTTCCATTAAGCCGTCGGGTGCCGCGGGAGGCAAGTAAGCTGCTGTTCATCGTTCCCGTGGTGTCACACGGAGCAACGTGTGATGCCACGGAAACGATGAACAACCGCCGCCATTTTAATTAAACAATTTTATGAAACCTAGCGACGAGTACACGACTCACGATTTGTGAGCGATACTGTGTCGCTAGGAGGTGTTACACGAGACGACGTCGTGTACGATGCCGGATGTGCGTCACGAAAACCGTGACCCCGACGATGCATAGCACGATCAGTCGTCTCGTGTAAAGCCCGCATTAGAGCAGTCAGACTGTCAGACTGTAGAATGCCCTACCATAAGAGGTAGTAATGGCAGATACTATAAGAGCTTTTAAAAAAGGGCTGGATGATTTCCTCAGTACACACAACATTGTTGGTTATAAATGACTTGGTGACCAAATGTAGAATTGGTGGAGGAAGGTTGAACTAGATGGACCTAGGTCTTTTTACAACCTAAATAACTATGTAGCTATGAAACTATGTCCACTGCAATCCATTTTGGAGGTCCCACGACGATTCTGGACCTTCCAGAATATGGGGGGTGATCAGTGAACGTATCCCCCATTTCTTGGAAGTGCAGGCACTCCATGTGAGTAGTGTGGATGCAGTGACCTGAGAATACTGCACTCACACTCCCCTTGTCTACAGCATGGTAGTGTGAGCTGCAGTAACCTCAATATCACTGCGCGCAGGGAGCTGGCTGAGCGCTGCTCTGCACATGTGGCTGTCATCTTTTGAGAAGGAGGAGGAGGGATCGTGGGCGATCATTGCTGCACCAGGTACTGTAGGGATTGGGGGAGACCAGGGGGGTGATGGGGGTTGACAGGGGGTGACCTGGCTGGGCCTGGGGAGGACTTTTCTGTAGCATCTGACATGTCAGATGCTACAGAAATCAGAGCAGGAGGATGAATGTAGTGTACACGCTACTCGTGCATCCAAGAGGGGGTTGGAGTTGGGGGGCACTTTTGCCACACCGGGGGATCAGGGATAGGAGATTTATCTCTCATCTAACATGTTTGATCATGCCAGGAAGGAGATAAATCATTTTTTACTGGCACCACCATTTACTGTAATGTCATCACGGTTATATGGTGTATACCGGTGATCACATGATCGGGGAACCAAAAAAAGTCCTGAATTGTGATCTCCAGGGTCTAGCTCTCCCCAGTAGCTGAAACCCCAGAGATTTTCCGACGCTGGGGAGTGCTCTATTCACTTTTTTCATGCCGCTGTTTTAAAACAGTGGACTAGAATAAGTACACTTTCTTGCCGCCGATTTTTTCCGTAAGGCTGTATTAAAAGGGGTTAAAAAATCCATTTTCCATATTCTCATGTTAAAAAAACGGATCCTGCGAAAATCAGTTAACAATAAACAAAAAAAGTTGTGATTGCACAACTTTTTTGCCAACGGATTTCTGCAGCATCCATTCTAACAGATGATACTGAAATGAACTCAGTCTTAATCCGTCTGAGCTGGTGAAAAAAAATGAATAAGGCTATATATCTGCACATTGCATTTGTGGTGCAGTTTTTTGTGAAGTTTGTGGTCAAAAAAGATGTAGCCAAATGCATGCATTATCTTCCTCAGCAAAGTGTATGAGATTTCTATTTTGCTGTCCGCACACTGCATCTTTTTTTTAGCTGCATTTTTGAAGGCGCAGCCAAAATGCAGCATGTCATTTTTTTTGCATTTTGTCAATGCATTTTGGAGGATTGGCAGATCAATCCCCCGCTGACTCGGGGTTGGCAGGGGATTGACTCCTAGTATCTGGCCAGATGCCGTTTCCCAAAGAAAAAGTCTATGGGGACCAGAATCTGGAGGAAAGGGGTAGTAGCAAGCACTTCATACTTACCGATTCACCGGGGCGGCTGTCACACTGCTCCTGCGGCCACTCATTAACTTTCTAGGCCGCTCATTACCTTCATTGAATATGCACTGCTTCCCCACCCACTGGCGTCCGTGATAAGTTGCAGTCAGACAAGCCACCATGCTGAGTGACAGCATGTCTGAGTCTTCCAATCACAGACGCCCGTGGGCAGGTCTATATTGTACAGTAAAATAAATAAAAAAATAAATAAATAAAATTGTTGAAACTCAGCACAGATAAAGCCTGACAGTTGGAGGCTGGTATTTTCAAGCTGGAAAGACCCATGGTTATTGGGTGCCCCCAGGCTAAATATATCAGCCTGCTGCCCCCCGGAATTGCCGCATACATTAGATGTGACAGTCTCGGCATTTTACTCAGTTCTTTCCATTTGCCCTGTTGTAGTGGCAATCGGGGTAATAAGGATTTAATAGCAGCCCACAGCTGCCACTAAGCTCTCGATTAGTAATGGAAGGCGTCTATGAGACCCCTCCATCACTAATCTGTAAGTGAAAGTAAATAAACACAAACACCCAAAAAATCCTTTATTTGAAATAAAAGACAAAAAAATCATATTTTTTCACCACTTTATTAACCCCCAAACACCCCTGAAGGTCTGACGTAATCAACACATGGTCCCTTGACGCTTCCAGCACAGCTTCACCTAAAGCTCACAGTGAGCGCCATAGAACATGACTGCTCGCTGTGAGGTTTGGTCAGAGACTGAGCTGTGATCAGCGGTGACGCCACTCAGGTTAGTGACTAATGTGACCGCAAATCACCTGAGTGACGTCACCACTGATCGAATAGCTCACTTCAGTCGCTGCCTGGAGCTCACAGTGGGCAGTCATGTTCTATAGTAGTCGCTGGGAGCTTTAGATAAATGCGTCATAGGACCTCATGTGGATTGTATTGGACCTGCAGAGGTGTTTTTGGGGTTAATAAAGTGGTGAAATAAGAAGCTTTTTGTCATTTATTTCAAATAAAGAATTTTTTGAGTGTTTGTTATTATTCACTTTCTCTTAGGCCCCCTTCACACGCACGTGTCTCCAGTATGTGCTAGGTCCGTGCCCGCATGTACCGGAGACACGGGCAGATGTAAACCCATTAAAATCAATGGGTTTATGTGCACGCACGTGTGCAGCCATTGGCCCGTGCCTCCGTGTGGAGCAGACGTGTGTCTGTGTGCTCCACACGGATGCATGTCCATTTTTCTCCGGCAGCACGGGTGTCACACGGCCTGCACCCGTGCTACACGGATGTAGTGTGGATGCGGTCCCGTGTGACGCGCCGGAGAAACACACGTGTCAGAGAAAAAAAACAATCTTTACTCGCTTTTTCCTGCCCTCCTGTCTCTGCCGCTCGCCGCTCATTATGCTCAATTAATATTCACTTCACTGCGGCCGGAAGCAGCAGCAGCGGGGAGTCTGCAGGGCTGGTGACCGAAGATCAGCACCACGGACAGCGACGCCAGGGACAGGTGAGCAGAAAGTTCCGTTCTCCGTGTGTTATCACGGATAACACATGGAGAACACACGTAGTGCCATAAACATGGCACACGGAGGGGAAAATGCACCTTTGACATGTCCGTGAAACACGTGCGTGATTTTTACGGATGTGTGAAGGCGGCCTTACACATAGATGCCTCCCATTACTAATCTAGGGCTTAGTGGCAGCTGTGGTCTGCCATTAACTCTTTATTACCCCGATTGCCAACGCACCAGGGCAACGGGAAAAGCTGGGTCCAGAGAATATAATGGATGCACCACTTCTGGGGTGGCTGCGGGCTACTATTGCTAGGCTGGAAAGGGACAAATAACCATGGCCCTTCCCACGCTAACAATATCAACCCCGAGTTGTGTGCTGTACCTTGGCTGGTTTTAGAAAAATAGAGGGAACCCTACGTCATATATATTTTTTTTAAATAAATCTTAACAATTTAAAAAAAAAAAGTGTGGTATCCCCTCTATTATTCATAACCAGCTAAAGTACAGTAGACAGCTGAGGGTTGCAGCCCGCAGCTGCTGCTGTTCCTGTGCTGGCTATGAAAAATGTCATTTTTTTACGAAAAAATAAATTTAAAAAATAGCTGGCCAAACTAGCGATCGCTCTATCAAGCTATTCTGTTATTTATTTCTTTTTATCTATTCTATCTGTTCTTTTCTTTCTATCTAATCAATATGTTCTATCTATTTATCTATCTATCTATCTATTCATCTATCTATCTATCCTTTCAATCTATTTTTTCTTTTCTAGCTATCAATTATCCTATACTATAATATTTTGTTTCCCCTTTAAAAAATGCATTAACAAAAACGCAGTCAAAACGCTGAAAAACGTCATGCATTTTTTTGGGCCACAAACTGCGTTTCTGTGACCACAGGATAAAAAGATGCACTCAAGATGCACTCAGAAAAAAATGCAGCGTGCGCATTTAGGCGGGCTTTGCACACTACGACATCGCAGGTGGATGTAGGTGGGGTCAAATTGAAAGTGACGCACATCCGGCATCGCATGCGACATCGCAGTGTGTAAAGCCTAGATGATACGATTAACGAGCGCAAAAGCGTCGTAATCGTATCATCAGTGCAGCGTTGGCGTAATCCATAATTACGCTGACGCGACGGTTTGATGTTGTTCCTCGCTCCTGCGGCAGCACACATCGCTGTGTGTGAAGTCGCAGGAGCGAGGAACATCTCCTACCGGCGTCACCGCGGCTTCCGTAGGTTATGCAGAAGGAAGGAGGTGGGCGGGATGTTTACATCCTGCTCATCTCCGCCCCTCCGCTCCTCTTGGCCGCCTCCCGTGTGACGTCGCTATGACGCCGCACAACCCGCCCCCTTAATAAGGAGGCGGGACGCCGGCCAGAGCGATGGTCGCAGGGCAGGTGAGTGCATGTGAAGCCGGCGTAGAGATAATTTTCGCTACGCTAGCTTTCACAAGATATTGTACCTGCGACGGGGGCGGGGACTATCGCGTGCGACATCGCAGCATTGGCTTGCGATGTTGCAACGTGCAAAGCCCGCCTTAGCTTTATGCTTGGCCAGCAATATTTTATTGAACACTTTATCCAAGTAATGTTGGTTTGATGCTAATATTGTGGAAGAAGCTTGCATGCAAATCTCTAGGTTGTAGCAGTGAACCAGTGGATCGATTTATGAACAGCATTTATTAGATGCTGGCTGCATGATTTCAACCATACATGTTTAACTCTGAAGCGTCGCGGCACTTCAATGAAAAATATAACTTAAAAGCCACTGGGGACTGACAGCTTCTTCCTGCCTGATTCCCTGGAGTGACAGGTCTCTCCATGCAAGCACATGCAGGGAGAGATCTATCAGTCAATGGCAGTGGATGAGGAGAAGCTGCAGTTAAACATGTATGACTGAAAGCATGTCGCCAGTGTCTGATTCATGCTTCCCGTGCATCAGCAGGAGGTATCAGTATCAGCTGTCAGGTTTCCTTTTAAGCAACATCTTTATACAGTGGTATTCTGCCGATGGCTACAGCCCACGTGACTGCAATGGGGCCCATTGAGTGTGGTGGCCCGGTGATGTCCGGCGCCTGCAAGATGTTCTTTTAAATTAAATGTCTGTGTACAGGATGGCGCGTACTTACTACTTTCTATCTAGCTCTCCTCATTCTTTGCACGCCAAAAAAAGTGCAGAGTATTACATGGCCTGTATACAGAGAGAGCGCGTGCAGCAGATTATTACACTGACTGTATGAGGAGAGACCACACAGATCCTTTATTTAAGAGGACCCCCATAGAGCCTGTTGCAGAAAGGCCACACAAAGCCTATTTTATGATTATGCAGACAGATTAAGAGGAGTAACCTAATACTGTATCAAACTCAGGGCCAGATTAAGGTTGGTGGGGGCCCCTGGGCAGAAAATCTGGTGGGGGCCCAATAACGTTAACATTTTTAGCCATAAGAGTAGAGCACGAACTGTAGCATTTAGATAAAAATACTGCACCTGAGTCTCACATAACCCCTCCTCAGCATACTGTGCCCTCCATACTGTGCCCTCACACTAGCCACCATGCTGTCCCTTCTCTATACTGCTTATCCCCCCCACTACCCAGTCTCTATACTATGCCCCTCACACTTTTCTTTCCCAATACTGTCCACTTATAATTTTTTCCCACCATACTGCTGCCTCACACTTTCCAATGGTGCCGCCCTGATTGCTGTGCAGGGGCAAATATGCTGCATGCCCCCCAAAGGTACGCCTCCGTACAGTGAACAGGAGAATACATGACTGGTACACGCAGGGCCGGCTCCAGGTTTTTGTAGGCCCTGGGCGAAAAAGTCTCAGTGGGCCCCATCCACACATAGACATGCACAGATAAATACACATACTGGCATACGTACACATATATATTTAAAGAGAAATTCACAAAAACACATATAAATAGACATAAATCTAGACACAGTCATATACACTGACATACATAAATGACATACGTAAATACACATCATACATGCACACACAGACACATTTTTATATGTTTATATATATTTTTAATATTGGGAAGCCAGCAACAGCCTCATTCACCTCCCCGCTTGTCTCCATCCAGCTCCTCCTGGGCATGTGCTTGTGCCCCGCTGATTGGTGGCAGTCACTAACAGACATGATCGCACATAGAGCACACTAACACCGATGTATATACACATCACAAGAGAGGCTGGGGACATACTTATTACTGGGGGGCATACATATTACTGAGGAAAGAGGTATATAGCAATGGGGGGCATACAGCTCTAGAGTGGGGCAGTGACTGTGAGGTGGGGGGACAAACAGCTCTGAGGTGGGGGGGACATGTAGCTCTGGGGGTATACAACTCTGGGGTGGAGGGGATATACAACTCTGGGGGTATAGTAGTATGCAGCCCCCATATTCCTCCATATGGTGTTATGAAGCTCCCATAGTCCTCCATATACTATTATGTAACCCCCATGTAGCATTATGCAGCCCCCATATTGCACTATGCAGCCCCCATATGGCATTATGCAGCCCCATATAGCACTATTCAGCTCCATATGGCACTATGCAGCCCCCATATGGCACTATGCAGCCCCCATATGGCACAATGCAGACCCATATAGCAGTAGGCACCCTCATGTAGTATACAGCCCCTATATAGCACAATGCAGACCCATATAGCATTAGGCACCCTCATGTAGTACACAGCCCCTATATAGCACAGAGCAGACCAGAGAATATTAAGCACCTACGTAGTACACAGCCCCTATATAGCACAGTGCTGAGCCAGATAGCATTAGGCACCCTCATGTAATATACAGCCCCTATATAGCACAGTACAGACCCAGATAGCATTAGGCATCGTCACCTAGTATACAGCACGTATATAGCACAGTGCAGAGCCAGATAGCATTAGGCATCCTCACGTAGTATACAGCCTCTATATAGCACAATACAGACCCATATAGCATTATGCATCCTCATGTAGTGTACAGCCCGTATATAGCACAGTGCAGAGCCAGATAGCATTAGGCACTCTCATGTAGTATGCAGCCCCTATATAGCATAGTGCAGACCAGATAGCATTAGGCACCTTCATGTAGTATACAGCCCCTATATAGCACAGTGCAAACCCAGATAGCATTAGGCATCCTCACGTAGTACACAGCCCCTATATAGCACAGTGCAGAGAGCCAGATAGCATTAGGCATCCTCATATAGTATACAGCCGCCATATCATTTAATGCACCCCCATAGTCGTCTTGCCACAGTGATTGTACATACTCACTTCTCCTTGTTCCCCCGCTGCTCCTATCTCCTCGGTGCGTCCATTGCTGTTGCTCACTCTGACCTCTCAGAAGGCGCGCAGTGATGACGTCACCGTGCTCTGCTGCAGAACGCCGACAGACACAGCGAGGAGAATCATGAGAGAGAGCGCTCCGCTCCATCTCATCATTGCTCTCAATTGTATTGGCAACTGCGATGCCGATACAATTGAAAGCGCGATCCTCGGCGGGGGGAGGCTGGTGACAGCACAGGCACAGGGCCCCCCTGACTAGCGGTACATCACTCCTGCCACCGCGAGTGGGCCCCCCGGCAGCCCAGGGCCCCAGCATTTGACCGGGTTTACTATGATACAGACACCAGATGTTATACAATATACACATTATTATATACCATCTGATGTGTGTACACAGTTTATCACACTGCTCTGTACACTGGATGTGGTATACCATATACACAGATATACAATGTCCTGCACTGATCACACCTGGGCCTACAGGACCTCACATATTCTATATGTAATATATGGGCCATATACTGTAGTATAATCTGTCCTGCAGGCTCAGATGTGATCAGTGCAGCATCTGTGTAGTGATGTCTGTGCTCTCTGCTGGAGCTCAGTGTGAGTTATTGCAGGGGAAGGATGAGGCTGTAGCCAATGACTTGGCACTGACAGCCCGACCTGATCTGCAGCAGTTCACACTCCTGCAATAACTCACACTGATCTCGGCAGAGTGGCCGATGACACTATGGAATCCTGTCCTGCTGCCTCCTGCCCGGCACCATGATGGATGATGTCATACTCACCATGATCCACCGAGGCCTCCGCTCCAGTCCTCCCACAAGCTCCTCTTCGACAGGAAGAAGCAGCCGCAGGAGTGCAGTGACGTCATCCTTGCAGACGCAGCTCACACAGCGTGCAGTGGGCATGTCTGCAGCACAGTGACGGCCGGGATTGAAATTCTATAAAGGTACAGTGTGGTCCTGAACCTCTGCGGCGTTAATAAAATGCCGACCACACAGATGGTGGTGGGAGCCCCCTCACAAGCTCTTGTGGTGGGGGCCCCGGGGCTGGAGCCCCACCTGCCCCGCCTATAATCTGGCCCTGCTCACACTCAAGCAAGGTCCTGTCCCTATGCTACTAAAATGGCTGTGCCACCCTTAATCTGGCGGTTATACAAGCCAGGTCAAATGGTGTGTGCCGCCCCATGTGAGCAGCCAGCGCTGCTCGGATCTGGGCCTTCAGGGGTGGTGGCTTGAGGGTCTCCGGACCCGGGGGTCTCGCGGACACGCCGAATAAATGGGGGGAAGTAGATGTACGGGCTGGGCCGTAGTAAGTTTGTGACGCCACCCACGGTGTGTGGTGAGGTGGGACACCACCGCTGCTGTTACTTTGGGTAGGACAGGACCTCTAGTCCTGGCATCAATCGGTGAATTAACCAGTTCCGCTTGGTTCAGGTGCTGGCTTCAGGGTCCGAGTACCCCCCTTTGTGCTACGGTTTCCGGGTCGGTTCCCCGTGTCGGTACCGGCGGGCTCTTGTCCCGGTCCACCTCGGTTCTGCCGAGCCGTCTTCCCGTCTCCTGCTGACGGAGACCACCGTCTGCCTCCTAGCCAGTGGTACCAGGGCTCCTACCCTGGTACCGTTCAACTTGAACTCTTCTGCTGGAGCTACACTTAGCTCCAGCCCACACTCCTCTCAAAACTCCACTCTCCACTCAACTCCACTAAACTGCTGTTTTTCCCGCCCTGGGCTGTCTGGGCCCCTGGGTGGGCGTGTCCCAACCACCTGGTCATGCCCACTTGTGTGGCTATCTTTCCCTAAGGGGGGGTGACTAGGGTTTCTGATTGGCTGTGTGTTTCCTTGTGAGGGAACGGTGTAATGCGGGGCCTAACTCTGACTACCTGGTTTTGCCAGGGCATCACAGGTGCACCAGACAATCATAGCCTTGCGAATACATGGCATGGTTGTGAAAGCTGATAAATTGCCCACAGCCAAAAAGCGTGTTGATTGGCTGCACTCTAGGCATTCAACAGACTTTATTCAGCACCACACTCCGAACTCGACCACGGACTTCGCACATCCTTAGAAGTGAATTATTGCCAAAATCAGCCTCATCTGATGGACAGTGAAAAGGAGACTAGGCGTAGCTCACATAAACGCAATGTGTCAGCATACTGCAGTTAATGAATACATAAACTCCTATATGGCTATAAACATTAACAACATAAGGTACTTAGCGTTTTTGATTATTATTCGTGCACCTGTACATTAACAGTAAAGATGTGCGGGCCCTATGTTTTTCTTTACTGCAGTACAGTACATAATAGGGTGTGAGGCCCCCACCAGGGCACATCACTTATATCTACCCCATCTTTCCCACACAAGGTTTTAATTGAGCCGACTTTTTGGTTGACTTTTTACTCAGATACACTTTGGTGTGGTTGGAAGCTTTTGCGCTCTTTGATCAAAAAACGCTAAGTACCTTACTTGTTAATGTTTTCAATATTTTTGTTCATGTATTCATTAATCACAGTGTGCTGCTGCATCATGTATGTGTGCCGCCCCGCGACAGCCAACGGGCTGCTCGGATCCGGATCTGCAGTGGCTCGAGGGCTTTCCGGACCCGAGGCGGGATCGCGCGGCAGCTCGAGATGAAAAAGGGGGAAAAGATATTTACAAAAGGTAGTTGAAAGTATTGGATAGTGTTCGTGATGCCACCCACGGGTCGTGGTAAGGCGGGATACCACCGCTGCAGCGTTTGGGTTAGAGTGCCCGGGAGCGATGGGATGGCAGCTTGAGATGTTAACCCCTCCGTGGACAGGGGAATAGTGTCCCGGGGCTCGGTGATGGTTGGCTGGGGACCCGTCGGGAGTAGAGAGGCAAAATGTACTCACACAGTTCAGAGATGCTGACACTGACACCGGGTAAACCAAAGTCATGAATGCCTTGCAACCTTTGGGTGAGCATGCTGGGTCCGTGCCCTTTTGGCGTTGCTGGTTGGTCTGAAGCCTTGTCCCTTGGCAGTGTGTTTACTTCTGTGTGGATCCCTTTTGCCTGAAACTACTCGGGTCCCGCTCACCTGCGTGGCTAGCAGGGTGAGCTTGCTGTCAGAGTTCATGCTTGGGATTTTTTGGACGGATTTGGTCCTATCCCCCTTGTTGCGCAAGTACCCCGATTTTGGAGCGGGTGAAAATTCCATCCTCGTCGGGTGAATTACTGGGCTGCATAAAGCTCCATCCCAGCTTAGGGTCCGTATACCCCGCCGTGCCCTGGCCCCTGCCCAGTTGTAGCACAAGGCCGCTGGTCTGCCCTCCGTGGCAGTACTGTGCCCCCTGTCACTACCCCCTGCGACCGAGTTCCAGCTCCTTCCATGCCAGGCCAACGTCTGGCACCTGGGACGAGTACAGGAGCTCAGCTCCGCAGCGTGATCTTGTCCTGTCACGGCTCACTGATACTCTCTGACTACTACTGACACTTCTGGCCCTCCTTCTACCATCCCCCATCTGGGTGGCCCTATTCCCCTCAGGTCACCCAATGGGTGTCTGGTGGGTGTGGTGCAGTGTGTTCCTCAGGATTTGGGTACACCTGTTCTTAGAAACACCTAAGGGACAGGACCCGTAACCAAGGAGGAGCAGGTACCATGCAGAAGGGCAGATTGCGCGGCACCCTTATGATGACCTGATAGGCCAGGGTGTCACATATGTATCTGTGTCGCCCAGGGAAAGGCGTACTCGGTACCGGGCGGTTTGCACTTTGGGAATATTACTTTGGTGGTGGCCGTTGCCCGTTCCGTGCCCTGGGTGCTTTTTAATGGGGAGTATTTACAGGGGAGAATAAAGTAATTTGTGTGACGCCACCTGCAGATTGCGGTTAATGTTGTGGAACCGCTGCTGCTGAAGTGGTTACTCCCAGGGCTGGTAGTAATGGTAGCTGTGGTGGTAGGCCCTCCACAGGTAGGGCTTAGCCTGGGAGATGTATGATGGAGTAATAAGGCAAACCACACCATGGATTGTAAACAACAGTCTCTAATCGGACCCTTGGACAGCTGGTTCAGGTCCCTGTACTTCCAGTGCCAGTTGATGACTCGGTTGCTCTGTCCCAGGCACTCTCAGTGTGGTTGGGTCCCCATAGCATGTAGCGTTTGGGGCCTGACTGTCCCTTTGTGGTAGCAGTCTCCTTCTCCATACGGCGGTCAATGTGGACCCTGTAGGGAGGTACAGTCAGGGCCAGAAATATTTGGACAGTGACACAAGTTTTGTTATTTTAGCTGTTACAAAAACATGTTCAGAAATACAATTATATATATAATATGGGCTGAAAGTGCACACTCCCAGCTGCAATATGAGAGTTTTCACATCCAAATCGAAGAAAGGGTTTAGGAATCATAGCTCTGTAATGCATAGCCTCCTCTTTTTCAAGGGACCAAAAGTAATTGGACAAGGGACTCTAAGGGCTGCAATTAACTCTGAAGGCGTCTCCCTCGTTAACCTGTAATCAATGAAGTAGTTAAAAGGTCTGGGGTTGATTACAGGTGTGTGGTTTTGCATTTGGAAGCTGTTGCTGTGGCCAGACAACATGCGGTCTAAGGAACTCTCAATTGAGGTGAAGCAGAACATCCTGAGGCTGAAAAAAAAGAAAAAATCCATCAGAGAGATAGCAGACATGCTTGGAGTAGCAAAATCAACAGTCGGGTACATTCTGAGAAAAAAGGAATTGACTGGTGAGCTTGGGAACTCAAAAAGGCCTGGGCGTCCACGGATGACAACAGTGGTGGATGATCGCCGCATACTTTCTTTGGTGAAGAAGAACCCGTTCACAACATCAACTGAAGTCCAAAACACTCTCAGTGAAGTAGGTGTATCTGTCTCTAATTCAACAGTAAAGAGAAGACTCCATGAAAGTAAATACAAATGGTTCACATCTAGATGCAAACCATTCATCAATTCCAAAAATAGACAGGCCAGAGTTAAATTTGCTTAAAAACACCTCATGAAGCCAGCTCAGTTCTGGAAAAGTATTCTATGGACAGATGAGACAAAGATCAACCTGTACCAGAATGATGGGAAGAAAAAAGTTTGGAGAAGAAAGGGAACGGCACAAGATCCAAGGCACACCACATCCTCTGTAAAACATGGTGGAGGCAATGTGATGGCATGGGCATGCATGGCTTTCAATGGCACTGGGTCACTTGTGTTTATTGATGACATAACAGCAGACAAGAGTAGCCGGATGAATTCTGAAGTGTACCGGGATATACTTTCAGCACAGATTCAGCCAAATGCCGCAAAGTTGATCGGACGGCGCTTCATAGTACAGATGGACAATGACCCCAAGCATACAGCCAAAGCTACCCAGGAGTTCATGAGTGCAAAAAAGTGGAACATTCTGCAATGGCCAAGTCAATCACCAGATCTTAACCCAATTGAGCATGCATTTCACTTGCTCAAATCCAGACTTAAGACGGAAAGACCCACAAACAAGCAAGACCTGAAGGCTGCGGCTGTAAAGGCCTGGCAAAGCATTAAGAAGGAGGAAACCCAGCGTTTGCTGATGTCCATGGGTTCCAGACTTAAGGCAGTGATTGCCTCCAAAGGAATCGCAACAAAATATTGAAAATAAAAATATTTTGTTTGGGTTTGGTTTATTTGTGCAATTACTTTTGACCTCCTAAAATGTGGAGTGTTTGTAAAGAAATGTGTACAATTCCTACAATTTCTATCAGATATTTTTGTTCAAACCTTCAAATTAAACGTTACAATCTGCACTTGAATTCTGTTGTAGAGGTTTCATTTCAAATCCAATGTGGTGGCATGCAGAGCCCAACTCGCGAAAATTGTGTCACTGTCCAAATATTTCTGGACCTAACTGTATGTGTCTGAACCCTGATCCTTGCTTTACTGCTGATGCCACCGGATTTGTAGGTCAGTGAGGTCCGTGCAGGTCCCCTCACTGTGCAGGTATTTGCTAGCCCATCTGAAACTGTCGCCTGACCTAGAGCCCTGTGCCCCGTGCGTGCTCTGGTCCCAGCGGTACGTGGGTGTACCTGCCCTAGAGACCACTCTCCTGTGCCCCCGGGTCACCGTTACACGACCCAGCTCTCATGCACATCTGTGCACTTCACTGTGCACCACTCGACTCTCCAGACTCTACTGACTGCCGTACCCTCCCACCAGGCTGTGTAGTTCCCTGGTCAGGCTCTGCCCTCTAGGTTGCCCTCCCCTTATGTGACTAGGCAGTGCCCCCTGGTGTGGAGTGGTAACTAGGATTTTGGTGTGTGTGGGTATTTCTGGCACTGGTGTTCCATGGCCCAGGGGGTAGGTCCTGCATCCCCGTGAGGATGCTTTTCCCTATAGTGCCCTTAGTGTCTCTTGGGCGCTACATATCAATCTATTACATTTTGGTGAATGGGTACGTAATGTATATGGCGAGCACATGAATAACGTCCTGTGTCATGATATTGTTAGATTTGTGAAGGCAACACTGTCCGTATACCCTTTTAGAGAACTGGGAGATGGGATATTTTTTAATAAATGTCGTTCTCAGGATATATCTCCCCTATATCTGTCAGTTGTCTATAGCATATTTCAAATCAATTGACTGCTGCCATGGTTCCAATTTGTAATGATCTATCGGTAATGAGACAATTCTTTTGAATTTAAGCTCACATATTTATAGATCTGATCTCAGAAAAGTTTGGACAACTATGTTGTGGGCAGCTTGATTGGTTTATCAACATTAGAAATTCTCATCATCACTCTTAAAGGGAATCTGTCTGCAGGTTTTTGCTATGTAAGCTGAAGACCGCATGCTGCAAGGGTTAAAATGTAGAATTCTGGGATGCCTGTCTTGTCAAGGTCCGATCTTTTGTTTATTTGCTATATTTAAGTCCTGCTGCTTTTCATTGCTGGACTACAATGTCATGTACACGGCGGTCAGGCATTCCCTCTCCTCTGATTGACACCTCACGGTCAATGTACAATCTCTATAGAGAGCCTGGTGTGTGTGTGACAGTTCTCTTAGCTCTTCTATATTGCTAAATCTGAAAGTTCTGTTTGTGTCAGAATGGCTGAACGCAGTAATCTAAGTGATACATTGTTGAATTCAGCACCTCTTTGCCTACATTATGCTGCTCTCAGATGAGGTAGCAAAAACCTGCTGATATATTGCATTTAATGAAAGTATCAATCAAAGCAAAAGTGTGCATCGTCTTGATCAAGACTTAAAAGGATGCTTAATGACTTTTGGATGAAAGATTCCCTGTGTAAAACACTAGCGATGTCGCTTGTGAAAGCACCCGCCCCCGTCGTTTGTGCGTCATGGACAAATCGCTGCCCTCTGTGTACAAAATTGCTAGTACCTGTCACACATACTTAACTTCCTAGCGATGTCACTGTGGCCGGCGAACAGCCTTTTATTCTAAGGGGGGCGGTTCGTGCGGCGTCACAGCGACGTCACACGGCAGGCGTCCAATAGAAGCGGTGGGGCGGAGAGCAGCCGCATGAAAGTCACACCCACCTTGTTGCCGGAGGACGCAGGTACAGTGTTGTTCGTCGTTCATGGGGTGTCACACGTAGCGATGTGTGCTGTCTCTGGAACGACAAACAACCTGCGTCCAAAGTCAGCAACGACATTTGGGAAATGGACGACGTGTCAACAGTTAACAATTTGGTGAGTATTTTGTATCGTTAGCGGTTGCTCGTACGTGTCCCATGCAACGACGTCGCTAATGATGCTGGATGTGCGTCACAAATTCCGTGACCCCAACGACATCTCGTTAGCAATGTCGTTGCGTATAAAGCCCCCTTAAGACAAAACCTGGGTACTAGTTCAGGCTTAAATAATCACATCTAGCTGTTCTCTTCCAATAGTCGCATACGGCAAAAAAATGATGCACGGCAGAGCATATGGGGACTCTGTCTGCATCACTATAATCAATCACCCCGTCTTCGTGGGGGAATCAGAAGTAAGCCCCAAAGTGGCCACTGAACGGAGGACAAAATGCACTGTGAAAGGGGCTTTAGTTATTTGTTCATTTTTGCTTTATTATTGTTTGTCCAAGGACTGAAACAATATTCCTGAGACTGAAGCAATAAATATATTAAACTATACTGTCTACTCTTGTGTAGTATAACCTTCAGAATTTCACAATTACAGCTGAAAATAAGCAGTAACGTGATGTGCCGTATGACAAAAGGCATTGCCAGTGAGTAATGTTCAGTTTATTGGATTACTGGGGAGAATATTTTATTTCAATTACGTGGTCAATCATTGATCTCGGGGAGGCAAAAGACTAGTAAAAATCATTATGTCCTGTGGACAGCCCATTATATATTGTTATATCCTTTCAGTTAGGAGCATCGAGCATCCATCTATTGGACCTATATATGAACATAAGAGCAAGGTCAGCACTGAATCTTAGGTTATATCTGACTAATTGTGTCTTCTTCACTATTCCTCCTTGTGGAAGGAGAGACAAGAGTTATTACTTTGTGCCACTTGAAACACGTTTTAGATATTTTAGTTTCCTTTAAATGCATTTTCATAACTCATTTGCTATGTGAAGGTTCACGGATGTAATAAACCCCTGCAGGTATTAACAGGAATATCTAATATTTTTTACTATATTTAACCGAAACCTCTGAATTAATAAGTATTAGAGAGAAATGTCACCTTCAGTATCCGGAAAATATATGTATATATAATGGTTGCATAAAACATACCAATATTACTTAGATTTGGCAGATGTAAGTAGACTATTGTGGCACGTTATGTCTCAAACGTAGACTTCCTAGCACTAGACACGGATGACGGCTCTGGTATGAACAGTGTCATAGTATCACACAGGGCTCATCTTCTATGGAGGCACAAGTGGACACGAGCATGTGCCTTGTCCTTTCTATCTTCATTTGCGTAAGCAAAAATCTTCACACTGCGAGCTTGCCGCATACTGGAGAGCACTGAATTTTAAGAGTTGGCTATTTGGTATAATTCTGAATAATTACCTCCCTGAAGTGATTCTATTAATGTAATCTACATGAACAGATTCCTGTCCGTTGGCTAAATGAATCATGTTGCACTTGTCACTAGGAATATGGTTTCAGCTACTTAAAAGCTGCAAATTAACCTGTTTGTGACATGTATGAGTTTCAGGTCCCCGGTATATATATATATATTGTTATCATAATTAATCAAATAACAGTTCTCATTAATGCATGCGACTGCCGATAAGACTGTAAAATAGAGGGCACAGCCTAAAGGGGTGTTCTGGTTTCAGTCAATGACGATTGTTCATTGTACAATAAGCAGTAATATGATTTTATACAAATATCTACAGTATATCATATCAGATAGTTGCTATTTAAAGATAGGCACTTAACGGGTTACTGGAGTTAGGTTTTTAATCCTATGATTAGGAGGATATATGTGAGAAACAGAAAATATATGCTTTCTGCTGGTGGCCAAATCCAAATGATTGATGGAAAATGGTTCAACAATTGGATGAAAATATATAAAATGTGAATTTTAATATTCATTTCTTCCTAGGACGATTGCTTTCCTAAAAAGTCTAGATAGGTGCCCTGCTTGATTTATGAGATGCTGTCATGAATGTCATCTTACTGCTTCACCAATCCATGGGCTTAGTAGTCACATGCTCTTTGACCATCACTACTGGGGTCAGAGAGGCTGCAGTGGTCACGTGCATGTAGTAGACATGTCATCACTTCAAGATAGTTCGCCATGCCCCCAGGACCACCAGAGATTTGGGAGGGGACTTTTACTGTACCAGTAAAGTGAATGACATTTCTGGAATCTCATGCACAGGCTGCTTATTTTTTCATTGCAGTTTTGAATATTCAAAGTGTGTTTACAAATCTGCAGCAAGTCAACTCTTTCAGCGTTTTGGTAACTTTTTAAACCCATTCCAATGAATCTGAATGAAATACTAGTAAAAACACATAAAAAATGCACGCAAAAGCGCTAAAAAGGCAAGCATATTTTTTTATGTCAAAAATCTGTTTTTTTGCAGCAGAAACATTTTCCTCAAATACTAAATGTGTGCAGATACACATTGTTATACTGGGTGCGAGAGGACTCCCAGCGAGCAACGCAACACAAAGGAAAAACCAGGGAAGCAATACAATGGAAGGCCCTGGTGCTAGGGAGAGGGGTCACCTCCTAACACTTATCTGAGTCTGATTCCGGCAGTCCCTAACGTCCCTAGATGGGTCTGTCCCCTATGCACCATTAAATGCTTAGGCACTCACTAGCCATGAATTCTCCCTGCCGAGAGTGAAGGCCAGCAAGACGCAAGTCTCACCACTGCAATAAAGCAAAACGATTGAGGTTAAACAAACAGGTGGAGAAAGACACAACAAATAGCATTCCTCAGCTTCTCCAGCAGGAAACGTTTCAGCTGCATCAGAAACAAACACCTAAGCTTCTCCAGAGACAGGATACTTCAAATCCTTTAAATAGGAGACCATAGAATGAACTATAGCCGACATAGGGAGGAGTGAGGAGTGGATATTTATAGCAGAAGGGAGTGGCTGCAGCTGATGTTACAACCATTTGTTAAATTATTGTAGGATAGGAAAGTACCTTAACCCCTTCAGCACCGGATAGAACTAAACAAGCTCCAACTCAGGGTAAACAACAAGTAGGCACTAAAGAGGATCTGCGATCTGAACTTCTCATCCCAGATCCCCCTGAGATCACATCAGGCAGAGACACACTCATGTCAAGGCCCCGTCACACGCAGCGTCGTATCTAACGATATATCGCCGGGGTCACGGATTCCGTGACACACATCCGGCATCGTTACCGACGCCGTTGCGTGTGACAGCAAGGAACGACCGTTAATGATGGAAAATACTCACCTTATCGTCCATCATTGACACGTCGTTCCTTTTTAAAAAATCATTCATTTTTGAGCACACAGGTTGTTTGTCGTTCCCAAGGCAGCACACATCGCTACGTGTGACACCTCGGGAATGACAAACTGCAGCTTACCTGCAGCCGCCGGCAATGCGGAAGGAAGGTGGTGGGCGGGATGTTACGTCCCGCTCATCTCCGCCCCTCCGCTTCTATTGGGTGGCCGGTTAGTGATGCCGCTGTGACGCCGCACGAACCACCCCCTTAGAAAGGAGGCGGTTCGCCAGCAACAGCGATGTCGCTAGGCAAGTAAGTCCGTATGACGGCTCCTAACGATATTGTGCGCCACGGGCATCGATTTGCCCGTGACGCACAAACGACGGGGGCGGGTGCTTTCACCAGTAATATCGCTAGCGATATCGCTGCGTGTAACACCCCCTTTACACTTATAGAGAACTACGCAGGGAACACAAGAACGCTGTGCTTCCTACTACACTGAGCCATATTTTGTGATATATAAACAACACTTACAGGCTCATTTCCATGTGGTTTCAAAACTTCTCAAAACTTTCACAATCAATTACTTCAAACTAGATATAATTTTCTATTGCTATTCAACAACCAATACAGCCATGCCACTACATGTGTTATTAAAATTGGCAATGCCAACACAAACCTTAGGATTAGGGATCATTACAATAAATCTATTTATTATAGTACTAGAATGTACCTAAGGATAACAGAAACGGAACTATATGAAGTGGGTAATAGTGTATTATGGTATAGATAATTGTAAAATAATTTACCTAGGAATATTTATCCTCATGGCTGCAACTAAATGCTGAGTTTTGTATATATTTAGCAAAATATTTTGGGAATTTAAATGTTTAACTCTCCTGTATTGCATTACAAGCTGTGTATAAAGATTCAGGATGCAGTAACAGCAAACTTTCTGAAGATGGGGAAATAGTTCCAGTTTAGAAAGCTGCAAGTGAGAAATAAGCAGAGCTGAATTCAGCATAAAGCCATGTACAGAGATCATCACAAATAGGGAGCTCTGTCCTTGATGCACTCACTCTATAGGGAGCATATTACTGACATCTGATCTCCATATTTTTAATTAGTACTATACTTGTTATTATATATCTTGCTGAATATAAATAATCCCGAATATTAGATTTCTGATCACATAGCAGTTTATCTATGACACGTAGAATAATGATGGTAGAATGAGACCCTTTGCACTATCTGGGCGATCTGTTCGTTATTTAACCAATTTATGACATGAAAGTCCATTCCATACATCCACTACTTCTGCTATGATACCATTCATTTTACCATATAAAGTACTGGATTTTTTTTTCCAAACGCTGAGCAGTGGGGAAAAAAGACAATTCAGCCATTATCCTTTTTAGGTTTGCATACATCATATGTGAAAAATACTGTTCAACATAACTATTCAGGTCAATATGATTACAGCAAGGCCAAACTTTTTAAGTTTTTTTGCCTATGCACTAAAAAGAAGGACAGAAGTGCACTTTAATTGTTTGCTTGTATGATCTTGTATCTGGTATGACTTGTAGTGCAAATTTTTCACACCGAGGGGTATAGTTAAGGGGATAGTGGGATGGGAGGGGGGGTAAAAGGAATAGGCTGTTTGTAGGTATGTAAAGAATATTGTGAACCTTGATATATATTACATTCTGATGATGCCATGATCTGTTATAACTATATTGTGCCTAATAAAATTTATTTGATTTAAAAAAAAAACAAAAAAAACTGAACTTGACCCCAGACCATGAAATCCATATAAGTCAAAAGAGACCCAAACTTGTGTGCTGTAAAATGGCTGTAAAATTGTCATGGTAAGGGTTATGGGGATGCAAAATAAAGCAAAATGAGGGCAATTACCCAGCAAACAAATGTGGATAATAAATAAATACATTTTTAAAAAAAACTTGGGATCCATAGATTACAGCCCAAAATTTTTCATGAACTTTGACGTCACTGAGTTACTGACCTTTCTCAGAACAAAGCCCCATAGGAATCAATGGACGTTGTGGGACATTACTCTTTTGATTACGTCAGAACTTCCATGATTTATTTTAAAGTAATAAATCGGTGAACAAGGGAGTGTGTGGGAGTTTTTATTCAAATAAACTTTTTTTTCTTAGCATGTTAGCACGCCCACAGTGGTGTACTAACATGCAGGGTCACGAGCAGTGCCATGCATACCTGTGTTCGCTGCGACCGCTCTTCTGAATGTACTCACAGTCATGCACAGTAGACCTCTCTAAAGCCCGGACTCGTACACCCGGCTTCATACTGAGCATGACCAGAAGTGCCTGGAATTCAGAAGTGCGGTTGCAGAGAACACAGGTACCGCTCCTGACGCTGCGTTGAATAACATGTTAGTACGCCCCTGTGGGCGTGCTAACATGCTAAGAGGGTGGACTAGTTGGGGGAACTAACACCCTTGGCACTAGTCCCCACACTCATTAGCATAAGATAAAAGATCTTTAGAAATACTTTTTCTAAGGATCTCTTTATCTATGTTAGTGTATACAGGGACAGTTAGGCAGGGAATAGCAATATACACCCAGAACCGCTCGTGGTTCTGGCTGCATATTGCACCTGACAGGTTCATTTTAAACCGAATCTGCAGTTAAATTTGAGCACCTCTTCCCAAAATGATTTTCTAGTGACTCGCTCATCTCAATCTATTCTAATATATTATCTCAGCTTCTCCCAAAATATTAAATATAATACACAAAATATATTATTCAATGCCCAATATTTATGTATAAATTTAATATGGAAAGGTGTCATACAATTCTGTAGAGACTTTTGAGAAGATTGCTGCTCATTACTCATAGTTGAAACATCAGTGTGGGTTTATGGGCCATGAATCATCCGGCACAAAAATAGAGGAAATGACATATCGCTGCTGCCCACATACACTGTTTATATGAAAAATTAGATTATAGGGCTCCAAATGTTTGACCTACATATTATGAATATACATAAATTAACTTTAATATAATTGAGCAATAAAGTGGCAATAGGCACAAAATTTAATTGTATGATCAATTTAGTGTGAAATAATATTTTTGTCCTTTCTAAGAATTCTTAGTGCTCAGTGGTGTAACTTTTGTTTGCAGAATGTTTAAAAGGAACCTCCCTTCCATTATGTGCTTTGTAAAATATTGCCAATGGGGCTGCAAATCTTATGTGGCAGCACAGCATTTGAGCACGTTTAAGCAAAGGCCTAACAGCTTTGCATTCTTTATAGGTATAGATATCTTCTTTGTAAGATTGCAGAGACAAACTCCTGTCTGTTTTACAGTAAGTGTGACAAATTGATGTATGCCTGTTAAAAGATTCTTGATGTGAAGGACAACAAAAGAGTCAACAAACCTGAACCAGAAGATTACGCTAGATTTGTGTACCATGCTTGATATAGTTTGAAACAGCAATAATGATTTCAGAGAAAAAAAATATTGGTTAACTCTAGATAAAAGATATCACTGGCTTAAAGATGCACTCTCATTAAAGTTTTTATCCTCTTAATATATTGCCATCATTTTATTATATGGCACTGTGAACTTACTAACTACTCTTTTGGCCTTTCTACACAGTAAATTCTTCTCTTTTCTCTGCTCTATGTAGAAACAGGAAGTCTCTTGTCCCTGCATGAATCTTCCCATCTTCAACTCCTCATTCAGTTGCTTCCTCCTCCCTACTGCCATTGACATTTGCAGTTACTCATGATTCAAGCAAAGAAAAAAGATTTCCTGTTTCTTCATAAAGCTTAGAAGGTTCAGCTAGTTAGAATTTTTTTTTTATCAGGTGATGTAATAGAGTTAATGGGAAAACAGAAGAATTAACTGGGTAAAAAGGCAAAATCAGTAATTGTAAGAATATATATGTGTACTATAATGGCAATATATGAAAAGGATAGAAACTTTCATGGAGTGGATATTTAAGCACTTAACGACTCTGGGCAGTAAACTTACGTCCCAATGGTCATAGTGTTAATTCCACCCAGCTGCCACGGACAGGCGGGGGGATCCGCGTACATGTCAGCTGATTTGTACAGCTGACATGTGTGCCAGCAGGCATGAGCAGATCCGCGATCTGCCCATACCTGTTAACCCCTTAAATGGCGCTGTCAAAAGTGACAGCACCATTATAATCATGTTCGCAGTTACAATTTACTCATCACCCAATAACAGAAGTCACGTGATGTTATCACAAGGATTCTGGTAGCACAGGGTCATGTGATGACGTCTGTAGCTCACATGACTCACCTTCTGTTTCACCCGGCCAAAAGCTGTGTGAGATAGGACATGAGCATGTCTGGTATTCACAGCTGTGTAGCTGTGATCAGCATACGTAGAAGAGCGATGAGACTGCTGCTCCTTATAGTCCCTGAGGAGGACTAGTAAAATAAAAAAAAGTAAAAAAAAGTTTTGAAGAATTAAAAAGAATAAAAAAAACCCTAAAAGTTCAAATCACCCCCCCTTTTGCCCCATTGAAAATTAAAGGGTTAAAAAAAATATATACACACATTTGGTATCGCTGTGTTCAGAAAAGCCAGATACCGTATATCAAAATATAAAATCAATTAGTCTGATCGGTAAATGGCGTAGAGGCAAAACATTTCCAAATTCCAAAATTATGTTTTTTGCTTGCGACAAATGTTGTGCAAAATGCAATAACAGGCGATCGAAGCGTAGCATCTGCACAAAAATGATATCTTTAGAAATGTCAGATCAAGACACAACAAATAAGCCATTACTGAGCGCCAGATCCAAAAAAATGAGAACGCTATGGGTTGCGGAAAATGGAGCAAAACGTGTGCCTCTTTTTTGGACAAACTTCTGATTTTTTTTAACCCCTTAGATAAAAGTAAACCTATACATGTTTCATTTCTGAGAATTCGCACTTACCAGAGGAATCACACTCACACATCAATTTTACCATATAGTGAACACAGTGAATAAAGTTTTTCAAAAACAATTGTGCAATCGCACTTTTTTTTGCAATGTTTCCGAATGTGGAATACTTTTGCCGTTTTCCAGTAAACTGTATGGTAAAACAAATAGTTTCATTTAAAAGTATAACTCGTTTTGCGAAAAACAAGCCCACACAATGCTATAATGACAGTAACATAAAAAAGTTACAGCTCTCGGAATAAGAATGGAGAAAAAAAAGTGAAAAGCGCAAAATCAGCCGATTGTGGAGGGGTTAATGGATAACAATATATTGCACCCTGCTTTTGTTTGATCTGAAGTGCAGTTATTATTCCATTCTATGATACAAGGCTTCAATATTCTCAGTTGATTATGAGATAATTGGTGATTTTGCCCTAGAGTAAATAGCACAAGCCAAAAAGTGACAAAAAATGTTTGCCTTCTGTGAATTCATCTGCTTAAGGCCCCTTTCACACGTCAGTGATTCTGGTCCATTTGTGCTTTTTTTTAAACGTACCAGAATCACTGACATACGCAGACCCTTTATAATTAATGGGTCTGCTCACACATCAGTGATTTTTCACTGCACGTGTCTCCGTGCGGCGTACCCGCGTGTCCGTGATTGCCGCACGGAGACATGTCCATTTTTTTCTGGCATCACTGATGTCCCACGGACCACGCAGTGGTGTGGTCCGTGAAACACGTGCCAGAAAAAAAGTGCTTTTAAAATAAAAAACATTTTAACTCACCTGGCATCCAGCGATGTCCTCTGCAGCCCGTTCTCCCTGCTGCTTCTAAGCCGGCTGATTACTGTCGCGCATATTCATTCTGCGCGACACAGCCGACCCGGAAGCAGCTGCTGCAGGGGTCAGCGACAGCCGGATGCTGCACCGCGGGAGGATTCAGCACCACGGAGAGCGGGAGCGGGCGCAGGTGAGTTGATTTCTAAGTGCAATCACGGGCCACGGAGAACGGAGCCCGGATTGCATTTAGACAACCCACGTGTGCCGAGATTCACGGCACATGCAGGGACATGTGCATGTTTTACACGCCAGTGAAAAACGTCTGTGTTTTTCACTGACGTTTGAAACGGGCCTAACACTGTGATGTCTTCAACTTGTTTTTATCTATCTTACAAAAAAATCCCTTAAAATTTATCTTTATTAATATACAGTCATATGAAAAAGTTTGGGCACCCCTATTAATGTTAACTTTTTTTCTTTATAACAATTTGAGTTTTTGCAACAGCTATTTCAGTTTCATATATCTAATAACTGATGGACTGAGTAATATTTCTGGATTGAAATGCGGTTTATTGTACTAACAGAAAATGTGCAATCCACATTTAAACAAAATTTGACCGCTGCAAAAGTATGGGCACCCTTATCAATTTCTTGATTTGAAAACTCCTAACTACTTTTTACTGACTTACTAAAGCACTAAATTGGTTTTGTAACCTCATTGAGCTTTGAACGTTATAGGCAGGTTTATCCAATCATGAGAAAATGTATTTAAGGTGGCCACTTGCAGGTTGTTCTCCTATTTGAATCTCCTATGAAGAGTGGCATCATGGGCTCCTCAAAACAACTCTCAAATGATCTGAAAACAAAAATTATTCAAAATAGTTGTTCAGGGGAAGAATACAAAAAATTGTCTCAGAGATTTAAACTGTCAGTTTCCACTGTGAGGAACATAGTAAGGAAATGGAAGAACACAGGTACAGTTCTTGTTAAGCCCAGAAGTGGCAGGCCAAGAAAAATATCAGAAAGGCAGAGAAGAAGAATGGTGAGAACAGTCAAGGACAATCCACAGACCACCTCCAAAGACCTGCAGCATCATCTTGCTGCAGATGGTGTCAATGTGCATTGGTCAACAATACAGCGCATGTTGCACAAGGAGAAGCTGTATAGGAGAGTGATGCGAAAGAAGCCATTTCTGCAAGCACGCCACAAACAGAGTCGCCTGAGGTATGCAAAAGCACATTTGGACAAGCCAGTTACATTTTGGAAGAAGGTCCTGTGGACTGATGAAAGAAAGATTGAGGTGTTTGGTCATACAAAAAGGCGTTATGCATGGAGGCAAAAAAACCACGGCATTCCAAGAAAAGCACTTGCTACCCACAGTAAAATTTGGTGGAGGTTCCATCATGCTTTGGGGCTGTGTGGCCAATGCCGGCACCGGGAATCTTGTTAAAGTTGAGGGTTGCATGGATTCAACTCAATATCAGCAGATTCTTGACAATAATGTGTAAGAATCAGTGACAAAGTTGAAGTTACGCAGGGGATGGATATTTCAGCAAGACAATGATCCAAAACACCGCTCCAAATCTACTCAGGCATTCATACAGAGGAACAATTACAATGTTCTGGAATGGCCATCCCAGTCTCCAGACCTGAATATCATTGAAAATCTGTGGGATGATTTGAAGCATGCTGTCCATGCTCGGCGACCATCAAACTTAACTGAACTGGAATTGTTTTGTAAACAGGAATGGTCAAATATACCTTTATCCAGGATCCAGGAACTCATTAAAAGCTACAGGAAGCAACTAGAGGCTGTTATTTTTGCAAAAGGAGGATCTACAAAATATTAGTCACTTTTATGTGACTAATGCCCATACTTTTGCACCGGTCAAATTTTGATTAAATGCGGATTGCACATTTTCTGTTAGTACAATAAACCTCATTTCAATCCAGAAATATTACTCAGTCCATCAGTTATTAGATATATGAAACTGAAATAGCTGTTGCAAAAACCCAAATTGTTATAAAGAAAAAAGGTTAACATTAATAGGGGTACCCAAACTTTTTCATATGACGGTAAATAATCCTAACATTATTATTCCCAGGTGTTTTATATACAGTTAGGTTTAGAAATATTTGGACAGTGACTGAATTTTTGTGATTTGGGCTTTGCATACCACTATTTTTATTTCAAATCAAACAATTGAGATGCAATTTATGTGTAGACTTTCAAGTTTATTTAAAGGGGTTGAACAGAAATATCCTGTGAAACGTTTAGGAATTATAAAGTCTCCTCATTTCAGGGTCTCAAAAGTAATTGGACAAAGTTTACTTTACCATAAATAAAATGTTAATTTTTAATACTTTGTAAGGAATAGAGATGAGCTGCCCCCCTAGCGTTCGAGTTCGGTTTGGTTCGTCGAACGGAGCCTCCATTTGATGAACATTCGACGAACCGTTCGACAAACCAACTCGAACCCCATTGAAAACAATGGCAGGCAAACAGAAACACATACAAACACATAGAAAACACCTTCAAAGGTGTCCAAAAGGCAACAAACAACTCCCAAGACACCACAAACACATGGGAAAGTGACAAGGACATATACTCATACAAAAACAAAAGAGCTGGACGAGTAAAAAGAGGAGGAGACTCAGATATCGGAGTATCTGCATGTGAACATCGATACCATTACTGTGCAACTTGAGCCTTGCTGATTTTGGGCTTCCAATCTTTATAAATTACCTGAGCTCGCCACTTATGCCTTGGGGATCTTGTCGTGTCCTGCAGCCAGCATTCTCTCGGAACGTGTCTTCAGTGTTGCTGGGTGTGTACTGACAGATAAGTGCACGCGTCTGTCCATTCACAATGTGGACAGACTAACGTTCATCAAGATTAACAAGTCATGGATCCGCAAGGACTTTTCTACCCCTGTGTCATCCAGGGGAGGCGAAAGGCTGGTGCATTTTTGAGAGTGCTTCATGCAAAGCATCTTTTTAAGATTGCAACTGGGGGACAACTGATGCCAGTGAAGTGGTGTGTGTGTGTGGCTCAATTTTTGGAAACGAGGGAGACTGTGGTTGGAGTCCCCTTTTTTTGGAAAAATGAACCAGGATGAGGAAGTCATGGATCCGCAAAGACTTTTCTACCCCTGTGTCATTCAGGGGAGGCGAAAGGCAGGTGTATTTTTGAGAGTGCTTCATGCAAGCCATATTTTTAAGATTGCAACTGGGGGACAACTGATGCCAGTGAAGTGGTGTGTGTGTGTGTGTCTATGAACTGTCACATGGATATGAAGTGATAGCGTGAGGGTGTATTGATGAGCTTTATCCACTGTGAATGCAACATGCTTACTTGCCATTCATTGCATACATTGTTGCAGACTTCCCACAAGGGGCTGCTGTTTTTTTCCATCTGCCTTTGACCGTTTGGTCAATATAGCAATAGCAAAACGGTCTTCAGCTGTGGACTTGGAGAGCGGAGGAGGTGCTGTCTGTGAAGTGAAGTAAAAGCTAAAGGTGAGTGTTACAGCAATGAGCCACCGCGGAAACACTTCGGTGAATTGGGAGGTGACTTGTGTTGGAGTTTGGTGAGGAGGACTGTAATGCCTGTGAGCAGCATCCTGTGCCGGAGACCGACATTATTCCGGAAAAGTTTATACTGTTTACCGGGAGAGGATCGCAAATTCTGTATTTATGGCAACTGGATACCACAGTACCCGGGTACGGTAGGCTGGGACCAGATAGTAATGCGTGCACGCAACACTTTGTTTTCTTAGCAAAACACATATCTGTTCTGCTTTGGCCGACTATATAGACAATAACACTAGATTCCTCTGCTCTGTCAATTTGTCAGTTACAGTTAAAATCATAGGGTGACAGCGACACATGTTTGCATGGACTGTTGTTTTACAAGATTTCCAGGACTGTGTTGCTGAGCTGTGTGGTTTGCCTTCACACTGTCATCATCTGCCTTATCTGTGAGGCTTCAGATAACAAGGGTATTCAGGGGGGTAATGGGTTTTGTCTATGTTTAGGTAGATAAGTTGTAAACTCTTTTGATGTGACACTGGTAAGTTGTGTTCGCACACACACACGCACACACACACACACACACACACACAAACACTTACTCCTGCTACCCAGAGGGATTACCAGGTAGTAGGCAACTGTTTAGACAGTCCCTTGGTTAGGCAAAAGTGGGTGAGTAGGGGGTATAAATCGCCATTACGAGTGTCGCAGCATAGGGGTGTAGGCTTTTGGAATTGTGAATAGATTGTTCTATTCTTTCAGTTTTATGCATGGTTCTTATTGTTTGTTTTTGGAAAGTTAAACAATCATTTATCAACCCAACTGCCTAGAGTCCTTTTCCTAGTGTGTGGTTTTGCTGTATACTGTTGAGCCCATCTTGTACACTACTTTAAATGAATCATAAGTCGCAATGGGAAGTTCACTGTGCTACAATGCGGCCTAGCGGGGCTGTGCAACCACCGTCTGCCTCATCTAGTGCAGCTGCGTGCTCTTCATCCTCTGAGACTGTGGGGACAGCAGTCACACATGATTTTTGACGCTGACCTTCAGTTGTTTTTGAAGTGGAAATAGCTGCTGGTGTTAAGCTCTCTCAGACATAAAGAGAACCACCTTTGGATGAAGGCAACATTATATCCACGCCTGCACCGTCGTCACAGATTGCCTGGACTACCTGCAGTTAAAAATTGCGTAGCAGAAATGGAGAGGAGTGTAGAATGGACATGTGGTGTTCCTTGCTTGACAGGAGAGGAACCCTAAGGTAGTATCCCAGACAATGTTACTATGCCCCTAAAAGTGTCAGCACTTTTTGAAATTAAAATTGCGTAGCAGAAATGGAGAGGAGTGTAGAATGTACACGTGCTACTGTAGGTAGCTGGACAGCAAAGGAACACTAATTTAGTATCCCAGACACTAGTCTTTTAGTATGCCACTAAGTGTCAGCACTGTTTGCAGTGAAAATTGCATAGCAAAAATGGACAGGTGTGTAGAATGCACACGTGCTGTAGGTAGCTGGACAGCAAAGGAACACTAACTTAGTATCCCAGACACTTTTAGTATGCCACTAAGTGTTCAGCACTGTTTGCAGTGAAAATTGCGTAGCAAAAATGGACAGGTGTGTAGAATGCACAGGTGCTGTAGGTAGCTGGACAGTAAAGGAACACTAACTTAGTATCCCAGACACTTTTAGTATGCCACTAAGTGTCAGCACTATTTGCAGTGAAAATTGCATAGCAAAAATGGACAGGTGTGTAGAATGCACAGGTGCTGTAGGTAGCTGGACAGTAAAGGAACACTAACTTAGTATCCCAGACACTTTTAGTATGCCACTAAGTGTGAGCACTATTTGCAGTGAAAATTGTGTAGCAAAAATGGACAGGTGTGTAGAATGCACAGGTGCTGTAGGTAGCTGGACAGTAAAGGAACACTAACTTAGTATCCCAGACACTTTTAGTATGCCACTATGTGTCAGCACTATGTGCAGTCAAAATTGCGTAGCAAAAATGGACAGGTGTGTAGAATGCACAGGTGCTGTAGGTAGCTGGAAAGAAAAGAAACACTAACTTAGTACCCCAGACACTTTGGTATGCCACTAAGTGTCAGCACTGCTTGCAGTGAAAATTGCGTAGCAAAAATGGGCAGGTGTGCAGAATGCACAGGTGCTGTAGGTAGCTGGACAGCAAGGGAAGCCTCACTTTCTATCCCTGCCAATGAAAAAATGCACCAAGGAATTGCCTGAGCTGATGTAGCCAGATGCTGTTATATAAAACCCTGCACAGTGACTGTCACCCACCCGCAGCAGAGAGATAATGGCGGCGACGGGGAAAATGGCTGTGTCTTAAAGGGCAAGGACATGTGACATGCACATCCTGTGACACATGCCCTTGCTTATCTGGCAAAAATCCACTTTGCTGTGTGTGTGTGTCTGTGATTTGCTGACAGCCTGGCCCGCCCCACTGTATGCGCGGTTAGGAAAAAAAAATTAAAAAAAAAATTGGCGATCGGCATTCTTTCAGCACTCAGCAGCAGCACTGATCTAAACCCTGTCCCCCCCCGCACACTAAACGCTGAATTTTGATAATATCATGATTCAGAGTGACTCACACTATCACAGTGAAAAGCCAGCTAGTAAATAGGTACGCTTTTTGGTGATCGAACCGTTCTCGAACGTAACTCAAACTACCGAACTTTTAGCAAATCGTTCGAGTTCGTCGAACAACACGAACACCCCCCAAAATCACTCGAACATGAAATTGGCGAACCTCAAACCTGACTGCCTGAAGTCTGGAAGCCATGGGCATCACCAAATGCTGTGTTTCTTCTTCCGTGATGCTTTGCCAGGTCTTTACTGCAGTTGACTTCAGTTGTTCCTTGTTTGTGGGTCTTTCTGCCTTAAGTTATCTTTCATGGACAACCAGTCCTTTTTGAGTTTCCAAGTTTACCAGTGGTCTTTTTCTGTAGAATGTACCAAAGTGTTGATTTGGTCACTCCTAACATTTCAGCTATCTCTTTGATGGATTTCTTTTTTCCAGCTTAATGGTGGTCTCTTCCATTGAGAACTCCTTTGGCCACATGTTGTAGGTTCACAACAACAGTTTCCAAATGCAAATGTCAATGGAATCAGCTACAGACCTTTTACCTACTTAATTCATGGTTGATTAATGTGGGAAAAGCCCATTGAGCCCAATTGCTTCAGGGCTTTACTGTTATTCAGTTTATTTGTCAATTCTCTATCTTTAAATAGTACCTCCCCAGTGATATCAATTGATAAATGTTCTCGCAAGTTATTTTCATAAACTATGACTATGCACCAAAGTCTGTGACCACAAAACATGTCTGCCCGGTTTGATTTGCTACAGGGTTTTAGCATGTAATATCCTTTCCAGCCGGTAAGCCTAGCACACATATTAATGACTAGAAGGTGGCCCGATTCTACGCATCGGGTATTCTAGAATTTACGTATTGTGTAGTTCATGTATGTTTTTTGTTATATATATATATATATATATATATATATAGAGATGTTGTTGTGTGTAGTTACCAAGTGTTTGTGTAGGGCGCTGTACATGTTCTGGGTGTTGTCTGGGTGTGGCGGGGGGTGTTGTATGTGTGTTGCGTTGTTTGTGGAGCGCTGTGTGTCTGTAGCGTTGTGTGTGTGTGTGTTGTGCGGTTTGTGTGGGTGTGGTGTGTTTTGGGGGGAGGTATGCTTTGTGCAATGTGTGTGTTGTGCGGTATGTGCGTATATTTATGTATGCCGCGGTGTTTGTGTGTTGGGTGTTGTGTGTGTGCGGCGTTGTCTGTGTGTGTGGGTGTCTGTGTATGGCGGTGTTTGTGGTTCTCAGTGTGTGTGTGGTGTGTTGTGTGTGTGTGTGTTGGGGGGCGGTTTGCACCTCCCATCGTGCTCCATCCCCCATGCTGCGCACCCCCCATCGTGCTCCATCCCCCATGCTGCCCACCCCCCATCGTGCTCCATCCCCTATGCTACGCATTCCCCATCGTGCTCCATCCCCGATGCTGCGCACCCCCCATCGTGCTCCATCCCCCATGCTGCGCACTCCCCATCGTGCTCCATCCCCCATGCTGCGCACTCCCCATCGTGCTCCATCCTCCATGCTGCGCACTCCCCATCGTGCTCCATCCCCCATGCTGCGCACTCCCCATCGTGCTATATCCCCCATGCTGCGCACCCCCCATCGTGCTACATCCCCCATGCTGCGCACCCCCCATCGTGCTACATCCCCCATGCTGCGCACCCCATCGTACTCCATCCCCTATACTGCGCATTCCCCATCGTGCTCCATCCCCGATGCTGCGCACCCCCCATCGTGCTCCATCCCCCATGCTGCGCACTCCCCATCGTGCTCCATCCCCCATGCTGCGCACTCCCCATCGTGCTCCATCCTACATGCTGCGTACTCCCCATCATGCTACATCCTCCATGCTGCGCACCCCCCATCGTGCTACATCCCCCATGCTGCGCACCCCATCGTGCTCCATCCCCCATGCTATAATATTTCTCCTATTATACTCAGAGAGGAATATAATAGGAGGACTATAATAGGAGGAGTAGTCCTGGGGGGAGAGGAGTATAATGCCAGCTCCCTGCACATGTGTACCGGGAGCCGGTGTACGCTGGTAACTATGATAAACATCGGTTAACTAAGGGACCTTAGTTACCCGATGAGTATAATGGTTACCAGCGTTCACCGGCTCCGTCAAGATCCCAGCATCGCAAGGGTATGTCTGGCGCTGCTGGGATCGTGACGGAGCCGGTGTACACTGGTAACTATGATACACATCGGGTAACTAAGGGACCTTAGTTACCCGATGTGTATAATGGTTATCAGCGTTCACCGGCTCCGTCACGATCCCAGCATCGCAAGGTTATGTCTGGCGCTGCTGGGATCACGACGGAGCCGGTGTACACTGGTAACTATGATACACATCGGGTAACTAAGGGACCTTAGTTACCCAATGTGTATAATGGTTACCAGCGTTCACCGGCTCCGTCACGATCCCAGCATCGCAAGGTTATGTCTGGCGCTGCTGGGATCGTGACGGAGCCGGTGTACTGGTAACTATGATACACATCAGGTAACTAAGGGACCTTAGTTACCCGATGTGTATAATGGTTACCAGCGTACAGACAGACAGACAGACAGACAGAATAAGGCAATTATATATATAGATATGTCCATGCACATGCGTGAACCCCGACACGTTACAGCACCAAAGTGATGTTCCTGGAACGCGCACTTGCATCTTCTAGATATGATGTGATCTAATAGATGTCGCCCCTGACCCAGTCAGGCACCACTGAGTACTGCACCCATGCTGGGACAGTACTTCCAGAGTGAGGTGTGTACGCACAGACACATAGCAACCATGTCTCCCACACCTTTAGCGGGGACCCTTGGGTAGTCTCCAGAGAGTGATAGCTTTCAAATCTTTTCAAGGGGTGTAGTGGAGGGGCTGGGAGCTAAAGTGCAGAGGTTGTCAGGAAAGGAGTGGAGCGAGCCAGTCTGCTAGTGGTGAGCGGCGGTCGTGAGGCAGATACGCGCGCTCACACTAGTCAGCCCCTGCGCGGTGTAGTGACAGTTGGCGGGGGAGAACGGTCTCCGAGTAGTCAGAGTAAAGAGGTGCTCCTGGTGACTAGGCACGTACGGGGACAGGTCCCTAGAGCACACTCCAGTTTAACTATCTGCTAATCCTCCCGGTGAGTGGAACTACAAGTACCTCACCAACCACACAGAATCCGAGCCTCAGTAGCAACGCAGGGACACATAAGGAGACGGAGCTTGAAGCCATCTCACCTGGTCCACACTGCCGGCAAACAGGCCAAACACAGGGGAGAAAAGGCAGTTGCGACTCCCTGGATGAACCCCATGGTACTTCAAGTCAGGGGTTATCCGAACACAGAAGGCGAGCTAACTGGTTACCCTCAGACTGGTCCGAAGGAGCCCTGGTTCTACTTGGTTTATCGCAGCATCGCCCAGGTCAGCTCACCTTAACAACACCTGAGTGAGTAAAAAGCAGTTGAAAGACTTTTGGAATGAGCCTGAGTTATTCCTGGACCTGCTACCCTACTCTCTCGAGACCCTGGGACCTGTCTCACTCATGGGAGGCTACATCACCTGGCTGCAGACCCCATCAGCCCCAGACGCACATAAAACCTGCCGCGGCGGTCATTCATATCCCTGACCGCAAGCCGTGAGTGGCGTCATGACATATACAACACTAATAGTACCTGTTGTCATATTGAAGAAACCCTGTGGCATCCCTGAAGAGGCTCAGCATCCCTGGGGCGACACATAGACAACCTGTATGCACTGTCATTTCAACCTCAGCTAATAGAGCACTGATGCAACTAGTTCTGATGTTAACTCCATGTGGTTTGGCTCCATCAGAAAAGGGGAGACATTTTCTACTCTACAGATTCTGTTTGTATGGGCACATAAGGATCTATCACTTAGGAGTATTTGGGGTCTATGTGATACTTCAACAAAATGGGTAAGAACAATGTTAATAGTATATATAAAATGCTATAGTTATTCTATAAAAAAAATTAGGATTTATAATCCTATAGAGGTAAATTGTGGGTCATCCAAAAAGATAATCCATCTGTGACTTGCTTCGCAATAACTAATGGCTCATGGTATTTTGGCCCCTATAATAGAACAATGTCAAAAGAGCAGATTAATTCTATCATTGATGAGACTCAAGTTATTTAGGCTATTATTTAACATTTTTATTTAATCTACAGATGCCAAAACCAATCTTATAAGGTCTCATATGAAGCATGCTAGTGTAAGCTGTTCAATGAGGCCTTAGGGAGACATTGTCTCCATCCTGTAAATCCATTGACTTTCTTTTTGGAAAATTATTTATCCCAATCTCCTTTATTTTTATGTTCCCTAATCACTTCCAAGATACAGAAAGGCATTGTTTTTTTTTTTTTTTTTGTAAGATAGTTTTTGATTACCCTTTTATGATATCCTTTTGTGAACACTTTTGTTTTTAAAGAGGACCAAACACCAGAATATTCATATATGAACTAAAGCCAGTGCTATCCTGGCACTATCATGCTGATTCTATACCTCTAGTTGTGAGATAGGATGTATACTTTCTGAAATGTAGTCAAGTAAAGTTTGTGAAATGCACTGTTATTTGATGATAAGTGCTGCAGAATATCTAATAGGTGGGGGTCAGGTTTTGCTATTTATTCCCGCCCCTGTCTGCTTGCCTGTCCTTCCTCCCCCCTTCCTCTCCCTGTGATAACAGAGACAGGGGGCAAGGATAGGCAGGCAGATGGGGGGTGGGAATAACTTGGAAAACCCGACTCACCTATGAGATATTTTGTAGCTACTATTAATCAAATAACAGTGCATTTCACAAACTTTACTTGCCTGATTTTCGGAAATTATACATCCGATCTCACAACTAAAGGTATGTATAGAATCAGCATGATAGCAGCAGTCTGGCACTGGCTTTACCTTATATATGAAAATCCTAGTGGCGGGATTAACTAACAAAACCCGACCCACCTATTAGATATTATTAGATATTTTGCAGCACCTATCAATCAAATAACAGTGCATTTCACAAACTTTACTTGCCTATATTTCAGAAACTATACATCCGATCTCACAACTAAAGGTACGTTTAGAATCAGCATGATAGCGCCAATATAGCATCGGGAGGATGGCAATTAGCTGCAGAGAGGAGGGACAGGAATGACGCCAATTGGACCGGATCGGTCAGATTTGCATACAGCGCGGGAGATATTCAGAAGGTTTTTTAGGGGCTATAGGGGTCAGGACACAATATACAACATTTTATAATGCAGCACAGGCACTGAGTAAGGTGGTGGCATTAGTTCATATATAAAAAATCTGGTGACAGGTTCCCTTTAAAGCTACCAGAAACTGCGAAGTTTACAGAATCACTAAGTTATCGTACCTATATTATCACAGTGCAGATGACAGATAGTTAAATGCCATATTCACCTCTGCTACATCATTGTGTACTCTAAGAATATCTACTACCCACTTGTGCAGCTATTAATCAATTTGAATATATGGTAATAGTTATTCGTCCCACACGCTGCCAAATATGAAACAGAATATATTGCCATTTCGGTTTGTGACAGATCCACATTATGACTGATTCATGGTTAATATTCTTTGTTTTTTTCATTATAGGATCTGGCGTTATAAGAGAGCTCTAGAGATATGAAAGGATATAAGCAGAATATGGCGCTCTGTAATAACAATATTGCATCTTTCAGCAATAATATAGCTACAGGATAATATCTGAAATAGGGTTAACCCACATCTAGAGTAAGAAAATAATATAATTCAACAACACCGTAAATTCACAACAGGCTGAGAATAAAAATACACGTATGATATATCACAAAAGTATTTTAACCATTCACATAATTCTTCAGTTTTGTTTTATTCTGAAGCAGTAGATATAAGATATATAGATGACTTGTGCTACATATTTCAGTTGTACATTATCTGAATATAGAAATATACTATTATATTAACATATTAATCTTTCTTTATTTACAACTAGTTAAAAAAAACCACATTGTTAATCATGACACTTTTCTGAGACAATTTCCTAGTGTCAAGGCTCTAACAGTAAAATATGCGCTTCTATTTGCAATGTGAAATGCGTAATGATATAACTATAGAGATCAGTGGATCTTTTAAAATTTAATTGAGCCAAATTTTCCCCAGAAATTCGATTTGCAGCAAATACATTTGCTTGAATCTTAATACTGGAAAGCTTCTAATATGTCAGTAAATACACACGGGGAGAGGATAGAAAGAGAGACAGAGGACCCTGTTGATCATAATGGCTTACACTCTACAGGAGACAGAGGATGCCACTGACCATAAGAGCTTACACTCTACAGGAGACAGAGGACCCCGCAGACCATAAGAGCTTACACTGTATGGAAGACAGAGGACGCCGCTGACCATATGAGCTTACACTCTACAGGAGACAGAGGATCCCGCAGACCATAAGAGCTTACACTCTACAGGAGACAGAGGACCCTGCTGACCATAAGAGCTTACACTCAACAGGAGACAGAGGACCCCGTTGACCATAAGAGCTTACACTCTACAAGAGATAGAGCACCCCACTGACCGTAAGAGATTACACTCTACAGGAAAGAGGATCCCGCTGACCATAAAAGCTTACACTCTACAGGAGGGAGAGGACCCTGCTAACCATAAGAGTTTACAATCTACAGGAAAGAGAGGACTCTGCTGACCATAAGAGCTTACACTTTACAGGAGACAGAGGATCCTGCTGACCATAAGAGCTTACACTCTTCAGGAGAGAGGACCCCAATGACCATAAAAGCTTACAGTTCACAGTAGACAGAGGACCCCACTAACCATAAGAGCTTACACTCTACAGGAGACAGAGGACCCTGCTGACCAAAAGAGCTTACACTTTACATGAAAGAGAGGACCTGCTGACCATAAGAGCTTACACTCTACCGGAGAGAGAGAACTCCGCTGACGATAAAAGCTTACACTCCACCGGAGAGAGGACCCCACTAACCGTAATGGCTTACAATCTATAGGAGAAAAAGGACTCTTCTCATCATAATGCCTTACACTCTACGGGAGAAAGAACCTCACTGACCATAAGAGCTTACATTCTACAAGAGAGAGGACCCCACTGACCATAAAAGCTTACACTCTACAGGTGAAAGAGGACCCTGCTGACCATAAGAGCTTACTCTCTACAGGAGACAGAGGACCCAGGTGACCATAATAGCTTACACTCTACAGGAGAGAAAGGACCCTACATACCATAAAAGCTTACACTCTACAGGAGAGAGAGGACCCCGCTAACCATAAAAGTTTACAATCTATAGGAGTCAAAGGACCCTTCTAACCATAAGAGCTTACACTCTACAAGAGAGGGCCTCACTGACTATAAGAACTTACACTCTACAGGAGTGTGTAATTGTAATTCCTCAAAAAATACACATGGGGAAAGTAGAGAAAGAGATACAGAGGACCCTGCTGATCATAGTAACTTTCACTCTACAGGAGAAAGTGGACCTCACTGACCATAAGAGCTTACACTCTACAGGAAAGAGAGGACTCTGCTGACCATAAGAGCTTACACTCTACAGGAGACAGAGGACCCTGCTGACCATAAGAGCTTACACTCTACAAGAGACAGAGCACCCCACTGACAGTAAGAGATTACACTCTTCAGGAAAGAGGATCCCGCTGACTATAAAAGCTTACATTCTACAGGAGGGAGAGGACCCCACTGACCATAAGAGCTTACACTCTACAGGCAAGAGAGGACTCTGCTGACCATAAGAGCTTACACTCTACAGGAGACAGAGGACCCTGTTGACCATAAGAGCTTACACTCTACCGGAGAGAGGACCCCACTAACCGTAATGGCTTACAATCTATAGGAGAAAAAGGACTCTTCTCATCATAATGCCTTACACTCTATGGGAGAAAGAACCTCATTGACCATAAGAGCTTACATTCTACAGGAGAAAGAGGACCCTGCTGACCATAAGAGCTTACACTGTACAGGAGAAAGAGGACCCTGCTGACAATAAGAGCTTACACTCTACAGGAGAGAAAGAAACCTACTGACCATAAAAGCTTACACTCTACAGGAGAGAGAGGACCCCACTAACCATAAAAGCTTACAATCTATAGGAGTCAAATGACCCTTCTGACCATAAGAGCTTACACTCTACGAGAGAGGGCCCCAGTGACTATAAGAACTTACACTCTCCAGGAGAGTGTAATTGTAATTGCTAAAAAAATACACATGGGGAAAGTAGAGAAAGAGATACAGAGGACCCTGCTGATCATAGTAACTTTCACTGTACAGGAGAAAGTGGACCTCACTGACCATAACAGCTTACACTCTACAGGAAAGAGAGGACTCTGCTGATCATAAGAGCTTACACTGTAGAGGAGACAAAGGACCCTGCTGACCATAAGAGCTTATACTCTACAGGAGAAGGTGGACCCTTCTGACTATAAGAGTTTACACTCTACAGGAAATAGATTACCTTTCTTAACATAACAGCTTACATTTCACAGGAGAGAGAGGGCCCTGCTGACCAAAGAGCTTACACTTTACAGGAAAGAGAAGACCCGCTGACCAAAAGAGCTTACTCTCTACAGGAGAAAGAGGACCCTGCTGACCATAAGAGCTTACCCTCTATTGGAAAGAGAGGACCTCGTTTACCATAAGAGCTTACACTCTACAGGAGACAGAGGACCCTGCTGACCATAAGAGCTTACACTCTACAGGAGAGAGAGGACTCCACTGGCCATAAAAGCTTACACTCTACTGGAGAGAGAGGACTCGACTAACCATAAGAGATTACAATCTATAGGAGACAAAGGACCCTTTTGACATAAGAGCTTACACTCTACAAAAGACTGAGGGCCCCATTGACCATAAGAGCTTGTACTCTACAGGAAAGAGAGGACGCCGCTGACCATTTTAGCTTACACTCCACAGAAGAGAGAGGAAACCCTAATGATTATAAGAGCTTACACTCTACAGAAGAGAGAGAGAGAGGACCCTACTGACCATAAGAGCTTTCACTCTATAGTAGAGTACCCGGTGGACCATAAGAGCTAACATTCTACAGGAGAGAGAGGACCCCGCTGACAATAAGAGTTTACAATACACAGGAAAGAGAGGGCCCCGCTGATCAGAAGAGCATACGCTCCACAGGAGACAAAGGACCCTACTGATCATAACAGCTTAAACTCCACATAAGAGAGGAAGAGGACTCTGCTGATCATTAGAGCTTGCACTCTACAGGAGAGAGAGACTTACTCAGAGATTCTGGAATAGAAAATGACAGGTGCTGATTACCACTGCACAAGGAATCAAAATTGACGCCCCCTGAGGAAGTGCCAGCAATGGCATGAAACATGTAGGGGTGGTCCTGCTATCCCTGGTGAACGTATATGTTTTGTAGCATTATTATGGGTAAGGTCTGATGATTTTCCACAGTGCATGTATACTTTGGGCATATCCTTCACCTATTTAACTACTGCAGTGTTTCATGCAATTGTACTTTCATGCATGATTATGCTTAGAGGTGTCTGTTTGCTCTTGATGCACTGTGGATTATTCCATTTCCATTCCCTTATACCCCTATTCTAGCTACTTACTTGTCCACCATTGAGTGCAGGTCCATTTATTCCACTACCTCTTTTATCCCATTGACCTTTTCTATTATGTAACTATGTGTGCCGTTTTGTAAGGCAACCTGTTTGAGACCTTTTTCTGACTATAATAAAAATGACTGTTGTATTATACAATAGGTCTTTTTTGGTCTTGTTCTGATTTTTGTTAAATGCATACAACCGTGCACACTTTCTTTGGTAGCTGCATATAAAAACTCACTTCCGCTTGATTACAAAGGAATGAGAATTGGCTAGATGTGATAGCTACAGATCATTATGGGGACGCTGTGGTGACCACACAAAATAACGTTAGTCTACTCTCTGGTTCTTCAGCAGTGGAGGAAATGGGGCCGGGAAATTTATTTTCTTCGTATTGCGAATCTCAAAGTGTTCGAATTGGTGTGAAACCATGCATTTCAGAAAATTTGACTTGACATTTATCCTCCAGGGACCGAATTACTCATCTCTAGAAATTATAATTTCTTATATTTTAATGTCAAAATCTACAAAATTCTGTATTGTGTTTCATAGTGCATCTGTATCAAGTTTGAGCTCTACTGTCTTAGTTTAAAAATGGTGGCTGTCTAGAGACATCACTAGTGGGATTTTACTGAAGATGGTAGGCTCACTCTAGTAGTTAATGTAGGAAATCCGAATTGTTCTTAATGGGAACCTGCCATCAAGTTCTTGCTACCTCAGTTTAGACCAGCATGATGTAAAGGCAGAAACTCTGTATCATTACTGGCTGACTGCAGTTTTGATAAAATGGCTATTATCTGAGGCTGAGCTACCACTTCTCTCTGAAGGCTGAGCTACTTATAGGTATGTGCGAACGTTGCGTTGTCTGCAGTGCAGAAAAGAACGCACCCTCTGGCAGACTGGACACTGTTTGTAAAAAAAAAATTCATCCACAACGCATGCATTTTGGATGCTTTTTCCATTCATTTTGCATGCGTTTTGGATGCATTTTTGACAGTGCGTTCCCCAGGCAATTCAGCTCTGCTACATGCCGGCTGACAGCACAGACAGACAGAGTCGAGCGATGACAATGTACTCAGGTGAACTTCACCCGACTTCATTGTCATACCGTGGCTCTGTCTGTGTGTGGCATCCTGATTAGCGGTCACACGTGAAGGACTCACCGGTAACCACTAATTCCCTGAATAACTGAAGTGAGCAGCACGATTAGCGCTGCCATCACTCAGGTTACCTGCGGCCAGCTGGAGTTCTCCACCCGAGACCGCAACTCACCTGTGACTTCATCCCTGATCGCACGGCTCACTTCAGTTGCTGCGTGGAGCTGACAGAGAGCGGTCTGGTCTGTGACCGCTCTTGTCAGCTTCATGTAGCAGAGCTGAGAGCGTAGCGGGACCTCGTGTGGATTACGTTGGACCTGGGGGGGTATTTGAGGATTTTAATAAAGTGGTGAAAGAGGGTGTTTTTTATACTTTTATTCCAAATAAAGGATTTTTCGGGTGTATGTGTTTATTTTCTTTAACTTACAGGTTAATCATGGAAGATATCTCGGGGAGACGCCTACCATGATTAAACTAGGACTTAGTTGCAGCTATGGGCTGCTGCCATTAACTCCTTATTACCTCGATTGCCACCGCACCAGGGCAATTCGGGATGAGCCAGGTAGAGTCCAGGGACTGTGGAATCTAAAGGAAGCGGCAATTCCGGGTGGCTGCTGGCTGATATTGTTAGGCTGGGGGGCTCCCCATAACGTGGCGCTCCCCATCCTGAGAATACCAGCCTTCAGCCGTGTGGCTTTACCCTGGCTGGTATCAAAATTAGGGGGGACCGCATGTCGTTTTTTTAATTGTTTATTTATTTATTTTACTGCACGATATAGACCCACCCACCTGCGGCTGTGATTGGTTTCTGTGAGACAGCTGTCACTCAGCGTGGGGGCGTGTCTGACTGCAACCAATCATAGGCGCTGGTGGGTGGGGAAAGCAAGGAATACCAGATTGAATAATGAACAGCCAGCATTTTCAAAAAGAGGAAAAGCTGCCAGAGCAGTGTGACAGCCGTGCAGCGCCACGCCGGTGATCGGGGATCGGTGAGTATCAGAGAGGGGGAGAGACTGACCGACGACAGAGAGAGGGACAGACAGAGAGAGAGACTGACCGACAGAGAGAGAGACAGACAGAGTGACCAACTGACAGAGAAAGAGACCGACCGACCGACAGACAGAGGGAGATTCACCGACATCCACAGACAGAGATTGACCGACATTGACAGAGAGAGACTGAAAAGACCTGCGTTTTGCTTGTCAAAAAAGCATGCGGAACGCAACAAAAATGCAGTCCAAGTGCATTTTGGTTGCGTTTTGACCCACATCATTGATTTCAATGGGTGGAGAACGCAGCTACAATGCACAAAAGAAGTGACATGCTGCTTTTTTTTCCGCAGTGATTTTGGGCATCCAAAATGCTGCGTTTACAAACGCAGCATGTGCATTGATTTTTCGGCTTTCTCATAGACTTTGCTGGGCAAGTTGAACGCATGCAATTTGGCACTGAAAACGATGCAGTTCAAAATGCAGCGTTTCTGCGGACAAAAACGCAACGTGCGCACAATGACTAAAAGCGCACCAACATCACTGATTGACAGCTATCTGTGTATACTGTGCATTGGTACTAATTAGTGGTGGAGCAGAGTTATACAGAGCCTATGAATATGGAGGACTACATGGCAGCTGGAGTAGACGTCCTCCTGATAAATCAATGATTGATAAATCAATGATTTTATCAAAATTATAGTAAACACCCCAGTAAGTGACACATCACTGGAATCAGGGTTTCTGTCTTTACATTATGCTGCTCTCAGATTAAACAGGAAAAACCGTAGTGATAACTTCCATTTACAACTTCCCTTTACAGAGCAAGTAAACATTTTTTTTTTTATTTAAGTATTGAACAGCCTTTGTAAAGTTAGGGATCTTTGCAATATACTCCAATGCTTTCCTTTGGCTCCTGCTTGAGTATAGAGGAGGGGAGCAGAGAAACTTAAGGCTGCTTTACACGAGTCGATCTATTGTGCTATGCATCATTGGGGTCACGGTTTTCGTGACGCACTTCCGCCATTTGTAACGACATCTTTGCATGTGTCACCTCCGTGCAATTCTAAACGATCAATAATCGTTAGAAAATCGGCCATCGTGTACTCGTCGTTTATTTCCATAATATCGTTTATTTTTGGCTTACAGAACAACACATTGATAAGTGTGACTCCCTTTCATCGTCCTTCTTTGTCGTTTTTTGAAACGTCATCTGCGTCCAGGGCGTAGTTGCTATTTTAAATAGACATGCCTAATATGTTGTGATTGCTTGTCGCTGATGCGTTTTGATTTGCTAATCATGAAATAAAAGCCGGAGCTAGTGTTCTGAATTTTGACCATTCTGGGTAGCCTTGGCGCAGCGTGTATAATAGTACAGTGTTACTTATTTGTTTTGTTTTTTTCGGGATTCCTCTGCTTGTGTCCTTTTGCAACCGTATTTGTGGTAAGTTTTATTTTTGCCCCCTTTTTTTTTTAAAAAAAACAACATAAAAAAGGGAATTTTGTTTACTTACCGTAAATTCCTTTTCTTCTAGCTCCTATTGGGAGACCCAGACAATTGGGGTGTATAGCTTCTGCCTCCGGAGGCCACACAAAGTATTACACTTTAAAAAGTGTAACCCCTCCCCTCTGCCTATACACCCTCCCGTGGACCACGGGCTCCTCAGTTTTGGTGCAAAAGCAGGAAGGAGAAAACTTATAAATTGGTCTAGGGTAAATTCAATCCGAAGGATGTTCGGAGAACTGAAGACCATGAACCAAAAGAACAATTCAACATCAACAACATGTGTACACAAAAGAACAACTAGCCCGAAGGGCACAGGGGCGGGTGCTGGGTCTCCCAATAGGAGCTAGAAGAAAAGGAATTTACGGTAAGTAAACAAAATTCCCTTTTTCTTTGTCGCTCCATTGGGAGACCCAGACAATTGGGACATCCAAGAGCAGTCCCTGGGTGGGTAAAAGAATACCTCGATAAAAAGAGCCGAAAACGGCCCCCTCTTACAGGTGGGCAACCGCCGCCTGAAGGACTCGCCTACCTAGACTGGCGTCTGCCGAAGCATAGGTATGCACTTGATAGTGTTTCGTGAAAGTGTGCAGACTAGACCACGTAGCTGCCTGACACACCTGCTGAGCCGTAGCCCGGTGCCGCAATGCTCAGGACGCACCCACGGCTCTGGTAGAATGGGCTTTCAGCCCTGAAGGGAGCGGAAGCCCAGAAGAACGATAGGCCTCGAGAATCGGTTCCTTGATCCACCGAGCCAAGGTTGACTTGGAGGCCTGAGAGCCCTTACGCTGGCCAGCGACAAGGACAAAGAGCGAATCTGAACGGCGCAGGGGCGTCGTGCGAGACACGTAGAACCGGAGTGCTCTCACTAGATCCAAAGAGTGCAAATCCTTTTCACACTGGTGAATTGGATTAGGGCAAAAGGAAGGCAAGGAGATATCCTGATTGAGATGAAAAGGAGATACCACCTTAGGGAGAAATTCCGGGACAGGACGCAGAACCACCTTATCCTGGTGAAAAACCAGGAAGGGGGCTTTGCATGACAGCGCTGCGAGCTCAGACACTCTCCGAAGTGATGTGACTGCCACTAGGAAGGCCACCTTCTGCGAAAGACGTGAGAGAGAGACATCTCTCAGCGGCTCGAAAGGTGGTTTTTGAAGAGCCGACAGAACCCTGTTAAGATCCCAGGGTTCCAGCGGACGTTTGTAAGATGGGACCATGTGGCAAACCCCCTGCAGGAACGTGCGGACCTGCGGAAGCCTGGCTAGACGCTTTTGAAAAAACACGGAGAGCGCCGATACTTGGCCCTTGAGAGAGCCGAGGGACAAACCTTTGTCCATTCCAGATTGAAGGACTGAAAGAAAAGTGGGTAAGGCAAACGGCCATGGAGAAAAACCGTTAACAGCGCACCATGATAGGAAGATTTGCCAAGACCTGTAATAGATCTTGGCGGACGTTGGCTTCCTGGCTTGGCTCATGATGGCAATGACATCCTGAGATAACCCTGAAGACGCTAGGAGCCAGGACTCAATGGCCACACAGTCAGGTTGAGGGCCACAGAATTCAGATGGAAAAACGGGCCTTGTGACAGCAAGTCTGGGCGGTCTGGAAGTGCCCACGGTTGACCCACCGTGAGATGCCACAGATCCGGATACCACGACCGCCTCGGCCAGTCTGGAGCGACGAGAATGGCGCGACGGCAGTCGGACCTGATCTTGCGTAGTACTCTGGGCAGCATCGCCAGAGGGGGAAACACATAAGGCAGTCGAAACTGCGACCAATCCTGGACTAACGCGTCCGCCGCCAGAGCTCTGTGATCCTGAGACCGTGCCATGAAGGCCGGGACCTTGTTGTTGTGCCGTGACGCCATGAGATCGACGTCCAGCGTTCCCCAGCGGCGACAGATCTCTCGAAACACGTCTGGGTGCAGAGACCATTCCCCCGCGTCCATGCCCTGACGACTGAGAAAATCTGCTTCCCAGTTTTCCACGCCCGGGATGTGAACTGCGGAGATGGTGGAGCCTGTGGCTTCCACCCACTGCAGAATCCGTCGGACTTCCTGGAAGGCTTGACGACTGCGAGTGCCGCCTTGGTGGTTGATGTAGGCAACGGCAGTGGCGTTGTCCGACTGGATACGGATTTGCCTGCTCTCCAGCCACCGATGGAAAGCCAATAGGGCTAGATATACTGCCCTTATCTCCAGGATATTGATCTGAAGGGACGATTCTATCGGAGTCCAGGTTCCTTGAGCCCTGTGGTGGAGAAAAACCGCTCCCCAACCTGACAGGCTCGCGTCCGTGGTGACCACAGCCCAGGTTGGGGGTAGGAAGGATTTTCCCCGCGACAGAGATGTGGGTAGGAGCCACCACTGAAGTGATGTTTTGGTTGCAAGGGAAAGAGAGACGTTCTTGTCGAGGGAAGCCGCACTCTTGTTCCATTTGCGGAGAATGTCCCATTCGAGTGGCCGTAGATGGAATTGCGCGAACGGCACTGCCTCTATAGCTGCCACCATCTTCCCCAGGAAGTGCATGAGGCGCCTTAAGGGGTGTGACTGACTCCGAAGAAGTGATTGCACCCCTGCCTGCAGAGAAAGCTGTTTGTTGCTCGGTAGCTTGACTAACGCTTGCTGGGTATGAAACTCCATCCCGAGGTAACTCAGTGATTGGGTCGGTGTCAACTTGGATTTCGGGAAGTTGATGATCCACCCGAACTGCTGGAGAGTCGCCAGAGCGACGGTAAGGCTTTGTTGACATGCCACCCGAGAAGGGGCCCTGACTAAGAGATCGTCCAAGTAGGGAATCACCGAGTGGCCCTGAGAGTGCAGGACCGCCACGACGGATGCCATGACTTTGGTGAAAACCCGTGGGGCTGTCGCCAGGCCGAAAGGCAATGCCACGAACTGAAGGTGTTCGTCCCCGATGGCGAAACGCAGGAAACGTTGATGTTCGGGTGCGATCGGTACATGGAGATAAGCATCCTTGATATCGATCGATGCTAGGAAGTCTCCTTGTGACATCGAGGCGATGACCGAGCGGAGAGATTCCATCCGAAACCGTCTGGTTCTCACATGTCTGTTCAGTAGCTTGAGGTCCAGAACGGGACGGAATGACCCGTCCTTTTTTGGCACCACGAACAAGTTGGAGTAAAATCCGCGACCACGTTCCTGAAGGGGAACGGGGATCACAACTCTTTCTATCTTTAGAGCGTCCACTGCCTGAAAAAGTGCGTCGGCCTGAGCGGGGGGCGGAGAGGTTCTGAAGAAACGAACCACAGGACGAGAGCTGAACTCTATCCTGTAACCATGAGACAGAATGTCTCTCACCCATCGGTCTTGAACATGTGGCCACCAGGCGTCGCCAAAGCGGGAGAGCCTGCCACCGACCGATGATGCGGCTAGGGGAGGCCGAGAGTCATGAGGAGGCCGTCTTGGAGGCAGTGCCTCCTGCGGCCTTTTTGGGGGGTGACTTGGACCGCCACGCATAGGAGTTCCTCTGGCCTTTCTCCGGCCTGTTGGACGAAGAGGATTGGGGCTTGGCGGAGGGATGAAAGGACCGAAACCTCGATTGGATTTTTCTCTGCTGAGGTCTCTTAGGTTTGGACTGGGGTAAGGAGGAGTCCTTTCCCTTGGATTCCTTAATAATCTCATCCAATCGTTCGCCAAACAAACGGTCGCCAGAAAAAGGCAAACCAGTTAAGAACCTCTTGGAAGCCGAGTCTGCTTTCCATTCGCGCAGCCACATGGCCCTGCGGACTGCCACGGAGTTAGCAGATGCTACAGCCGTACGGCTAGTGGAGTCCAGGACGGCGTTCATGGCGTAGGACGAAAAGGCTGATGCCTGAGAGGTCAAAGACGCGCCCGTGGCCTCATAGATGGACTTCACCAAGAGGTCTGTCTGTCAGTGGCATCCTTCAGGGATGAGCCATCTGCAACAGACACAACGGACCTAGCAGCCAATCTGGAGACTGGAGGATCCACCTTGGGAGAGTGAGCCCAACCCTTAACGACTTCAGATGGAAAGGGGTAACGTGTGTCAGCGTGACGTTTAGCAAAGCGCTTGTCCGGGACCGCTCTGGGCTTCTGGACAGCATCGCTGAAGTTAGAGTGATCAAAAAACGTATTGCGCGTACGTTTGGGGAACCGAAACTGGTGTTTCTCCTGCTGAGACGCCAACTCCTCTACAGGAGGAGGCGGAGGTGAGAGATCCAACACCTGGTTGATGGACGAGATAAGATCATTTACTAAGGCGTCCCCCTCAGGTGTATCAAGGTTAAGGGCGAAGTCAGGGTCAGAGCCCTGAGCTCCCACGTCCGCCTCGTCTTCCTGAGAGTCCTCAAGCTGGGATCCCGAGCAGCGTGAGGAAGTCGGGGAAGAGTCCCAGCGAGACCGCTTAGCCGGTCTGGGACTGCGGTCCGGGCAGGAGTCCTCCGCCTGAGACCTAGGGGCCAACCTGGGAGCGCGCTGCGGCGCGGACCGAGAGGGGCCTGGAGGAGACAAGCTAACAGGGGCCGGGGCCTGTGGAAGGTCCGGTCTGGACTGCAATGCCTCAAGGAGTTTAGAAGACCATTTGTCCATAGACAGTGCAATGAATTGGGAAAGTGACTGAGAGAGTTTCTCAGCAAAAGAGGCCAACACCGGTGACTCTGTCCCTGCAGCCTTCTCAGGGGGAGCAGGGGGGTCTACATGAGCCGAGGGGCCCACCAGTGCCCGAGGCTCCGGCTGAGCAAGCGAGGCAGGAGTCGAGCATTGCTCACAGTGAGGGTAGGTGGAACCCGCAGGTAACATAGCCCCACAAGAGGTACAGGCCGCGAAAAAAACCTGTGCCTTAGTAGCTTTGCTCCTTGTGGACGACATGCTGTTGTCTCCTAGGAGAGTGACCACTGAGGGTATATGGGAAAAGGGTATACAGCCTGACCGAACAGATATATATATATATCTGTTATATATATATATATATGTATCTATTCTGGCACCCTATGGGGACCAGCACCGGGTGACCGGTGTGGCTTACCGACCGCTAACGAGCGGAGTGTGTCCTCCAGATTCCCTGTCGTGGATCCCCCGGAGCTGCAGAGCTGCTTCACTGAGAAGCATCCACCGGCAGAATGCCAGAAAATGGCCGCCGGAGCTCTGAAGAGGCTCCGGTCCGGCAGGTTCCACCAGGGGCTGCGGATGGAGCACGGTCCCAGCAAATGGATGACCACTCTGGATCCCACTTCTCCCAGAGCCGCATAAGGGATGGTGAAGGAGACGACATGTGGCTCCAGCCTCCGTACCCGCAATGGGTACCTCAACCTTAACAACACCGCCGACATAGTGGGGTGAGAAGGGAACATGCCGGGGGCCCTGTGGGGGCCCTCTTTTCTTCCAACCGACATAACTAAGTATGAGAATGCATGAGTGGATGTGTGCCTCCTTCCACACAAAGCATAAAACTGAGGAGCCCGTGGTCCACGGGAGGGTGTATAGGCAGAGGGGAGGGGTTACACTTTTTAAAGTGTAATACTTTGTGTGGCCTCCGGAGGCAGAAGCTATACACCCCAATTGTCTGGGTCTCCCAATGGAGCGACAAAGAAATGTCAATATCAATTGAATGAATAAAGGTGCTTGCTTTGCTTAAAAAATTAACACAAATAAGGAAAAAAAAATTCCTAACCAAAATAATATTTGAACAATATTAAAACCTAACATTAAAAAAAAAAAAAAAACCAAAAAAATAAAAAAAAACCCCAAAACCTTTGATGTAAGACAAACAAAATTCTCCAAGAGAAGGATGCCAGGAAAAAATGTTCGCTAATACAAGGGAAAAACGAGACAACAAGGACGGACGCACGAGAGACGATTTATATTAAAGCCAACCAATCAGCCAAAGAATAAAGATAGGAGTGTGCTGGAAAACAAGGTTCTGGGCATGATAGATTATAGACAACGTCACATAGGGGTGTATAGTTTACATAATAACGCCCCTACGAAAGACAGATTGACTAAAACAAAACATGTGTGAAGCCTTTGGCACGACCGCCATGGACAATCAATACATCGCTGATTGCTATTGGGTCGTTGATCAAAACAAACCGTGTGACGCATAGACAACAACCTATGTGCGATCTAAAAAAAAAGACATGGGCGTGACGCATCAGATAAAAAATCGCACAATCGGTCGTCTCGTGTAGAGCAGACTTAAGTTTGGATTTTTCCTAGACCTAAGGGCTACTTTGCACGCTGTGACATCGCAAGCCGATGCTGCGATGTTGAGCGCGATAGTCCCCGCCCCCGTCGCAGCAGCGATATCTTGTGATAGCTGCCGTAGCGAATATTATCGCTACGACAGCTTCACATGCACTCACCTGACCTGCGACGTCGCTCTGGCCGGCGACCCGCCTCCTTATTAAGGGGGCGGGTCGTGCGGCGTCACAGCGACGTCACACGACAGGCAGCCAATAGGAGCGGAGGGGCGGAGATGAGCGGGATGTAAACATCCCGCCCACCTTCTTCCTTCTCATTGCAGCTGGGATGCAGGTAGGTGATGTTCCTCGCTCCTGCGGCTTCACACACAGCGATGTGTGCTGCCGCAGGAACGAGGAACTACATCGCACCTGTCGCTGCACCGGCATTATGGAAATGTCGGACCCTACACTGATGATACGATAACGATGCTTTTGCGCTCGTTAATCATATCAAAAAGGATTTGCACACTACGATATCGATTGCGACGCCGGATGTGCGTCACTTTCGATTTGACCCCACCGACATCGCACCTGCGATGTCGTAGTGTGCAAAGCCGGCCTTAGTATCTGATAGTTCAAATGAGCTACTAAGACAGAATGCACTGGACAGACAAGCCAGCACTTTCAGAATGTAATTAAGGTTAGAAAGAATCAAAGTAAGGTAAAGGAGTATATTACTAAGATTCATAACTTTACAGAGGCTGATTAATAATTACTAGTATTATTAGTAGTTTTAGTAGTATTAGTAGTATTTTTCGATTTGAAAGACACACTTTTTCCCCTCAAAACTGGGGGAAAAATGGGGGTGCTTCTTACAAACTGCTTATTGCTTACCAGAATGACAGTGGTGGCAAATGGTTGGCGAAACGGAAGGCTTGGAGGGGGTGTCACTGCAGTGGAGCAGCTCAGAAGGGTCAGTATGTGGCAGCAGAGGGTTGATGATACTGCAGAGTTGTGGGGTGTCACGGTGGCAGGCACCATTGTTCTGCTGGAGGACTCGAAGGAGGGTGTGTCGCGGCTCAAGAGGGTCAGTGTGCGGTAGGTCGGCGATACTGTGGACTCGTGGGGTGTCATGGTGGCTGGAGCCATTGATCTGCTAGTGGGCTCAGAGGCATTGGTGTCAAGGATCAAGAGGGTCAATGTGCAGCAGCGGAGGGCTGGCAATATCTGCGGGCTCGTGGGGTTTCACGGTGGCAGGCGGCATTGATCTGTCGGCGGACTATGGGCTACTTTGAATTGCTGGCAGTTGATGCGATGGTCTTCAACAAAATGGCCATGGAGGCCAATTTGCGCACCATTTTGTTGAAGTTCATCGAATTAACCGCCGGTGATTCAATGGAGCCCGCAGTCCGCCAACAGTTCAATGGTGCTCGCTGCCATAACACCCCCCAACCCTCTGCTGTCACACACTTAAGGCTGCTTTACACCAGACAATCTATCGTGCGACAGATCGTCGGGGTCACGGTTTTTGTGATGCACATCTGGCATTGCTGGCGATGCTGGCCTGTGTGACACCTCCTAGCGAAGCAGTATCGCTCACAAATCGTGAGTCGTGTACTGCTCGCTAGGTTCCATAATATCGTGACACCCCGGGAACGATGAACAGCAGCTCACCCGCGTCACGCGGCCGTAGTCGGCTATGTGAAGAAAGGAGGTGGGCGGGATGTTTACGTCCCGCTCATCTCCTCCCCTCCGCTTCCATTGGCCGGTGGCCATGTGACGTCGCTGTGACGCCGAACGTCCCTCCCACTCCAGGAAGTGGACGTTCGCCGCCCACAGCGTGGTCACACGAGAGGTAGGTACGTGTGATGGGGGTTACTGACTTTGTGCGACACGGGCAGCAATTTGCCCGTGACGCAAAAAGGACGGGGGCAGGTACGATCGATTGTGAAATTGCACAATCGGTCGTACCGTGTAAAGCAGCCTTTAGCCTCTTGAGCTGTGACACCCCCTCCTCCGAGCCTGCCAGCAGATCAATGGTGCCCGCCGCCGTGACACCCCACGAGCCCGCAGTATCGCCGACACTCCGCACACTGACCCTCTTGAGCTGCAACACCCCCTCCTCTGAGCACGCAGTATCGCTGACCCTACTGAGCCACGATACCCCCTCCTCCAAGCCCGCAGCATCGCATACCCTGCCTCCTGTGAGCTTCCTGAGCCACTCCACCACCGCCGCTCCCCCTGGTGAGCTAATATGAGGCACTAGGATTATAAGACGGACCCTTTTAGCAGTAAGAAGTATTTTTTTTTTCTATTTTCATGCCTCAAATTTAGGGTGTGTCTTATAATCCAGTGCATCTTATAAAACAAAAAATACAGTACATTAAAAGATTAGTTATTCTTTAAGTTTGAAATTTAGATAGGTGTCATTTCAACAACCTAGAAACACTGACTCATTTTCTTAGAACAGTGATGGTCACCATACTTTTTAGTTTTGACAGGAGATGAGTTAACCCCTTTCATGATCACGTAATTTTCACTTTTCAATTTACTCTACAAAAAAAAGCAGAAAAAAAAAAAATCCAGAGTGCAATTCTGTCATTGATTTTTTTTTTTCACAGAATTCACTGTGTGGTAAAAACAAATTGGCAACATGATTCTCCAGGTCAGTACAATTACAGCAAAACCAAATTTAGGCCCCCTTCACACATCCATTAAAAATGCATATGTTGCACGGTCCGTTTTGTCTATCCATGTACCATTCATGTGCAATCCGTGTGTCATTCGTGTGTCATCGGAGTGCCGTCCGTGTGATACATACCCACAAAAAATGCATAGCACTGAAATTAATTTTTTTTGTGTTAAAGATGTGCAAAGATAGACAGATGGATAGAGATAAATAGATGGATGGATAGATAAAGACCAATAGATAAAGATAGATAACACTGGTCTACAAAAAAAAATAAAAAATTTCTGGCATGGACTTTAAGAACAGTTTTAGGGTGGCTTTACATGCTACGAGATCGCTACAGCGATCTCGGTGGGGTCACGGATTTTGTGACGCACATCCGGCCGCTGTAGCGATCTCGTTGTGTGTGACTCCTAGGAGCGATTTTGGATCGTTGCAAAAATGTCCAAAATCACTCCTCGTTGACATGGGGGTCCTCTCCCAATTATCGCTGCTGTCGCTTGGGCGAAGTTTATCCTCGTCCCTGCGGCAGCACACATTGCTACTTGTGATGCCGCAGGAACGAGGAACCTCTCCTTACCTGCCACACGCCAGCAATGAGGAAGGAAGGAAGTGGGCGGGATGTTCGTCCCGCTCATCTCCGCCCCTCCGCTTTGATTGGGCAGCCGCTTAGTGACGTCACTGTGACGCCGGCGGTTCGCCGGTCACAGCGACGTCACCGAGCAGGTAAGTACATGTGACGCTGTCGTAGCGATAATGTTCGCTACGGCAGCGATCTTCACATATCGGCATAACGATAGGGGCGAGTGCTATCATGCTCGCCATCGCTAGCATCTGCTAGCGATGTCGCAGCATGTAAAGCCTGCTTTAGACTAATTTGAGGGTCCTGGATTCAAATCTGATGTTATAATTTCTCTATCACATCACAATTTTGCGCATTTCATGAATTCCATGAAAAATATAAGTAGTGTATCAAAAGTGTCGGTTTATACGGTTCACTAAGGTAAATTTAGTTTTCATTTTGTCTCCCAATAAATGTGATAATATCTTTGTTTTCTTTGAACATGCACAATTCCCATTTGTTATGATAAGAAAGTAAACAAACAGTTTTCAACGTACACAACAGTCGTGTGCAGGTACTGCTTTATTTATTGACATTTTCAATGAATTTCGATATTTATTGTTTTTATCCTGCTGTTTTTCTGTTTTTTTGTTTGTGAATCAATACCTAAGGTGTGGGGGGGGGGGAGAAATTCAATGAACAACTCAGGTAGCTAACAACCTTTATCTTGTATTTGTCTGCAGGATGTTTTGCTGATCTAACAATGGCCTCTACATCTCGCAGAAGACAGTGCTCAAATGATCCAAATATTTTTTGTTACATCTGTGGAAGCTTTACTGTGAAGACTCAGAGGCGCAACATGACTGACTTTGTTAAGAGGGTGTATTTTGCGTACTTCAAAGAAAAACTTGGAGACCAAGACAAGCATTGTGCTCCTCACAAAGTGTGCAAAACCTGTATTGAGAGCTTGAGATCATGGTCTCAAGGTAAGAATGCTAAACTTTAGTTTGGACTACCTATTGTTTGGAGACAACCAAGCAATCATTTAGAAGACTGCTATTTCTGCCTTGTCGATGTAAAAGGTTTCAATAAGAAAAACAAGCAATATTTGCAATACCCTAGTATCCCTTCAGCTATTCCAGTTGCCCATAGTGAAGACATACCTGTTTCAAAATATACTGCGCTTCCAGAAAACGTTGACACAGATCTCTCCTCACATTGTTATACTGATGAAGATGACAGTCCAGATATTTTTCAGCCATGTGATGAAGATTGTGACAAACCAATTCTGTTTACTCAGTCTGCTTTGAATGATCTGGTTAGAGATCTTTATCTACCAAAAGAGTCTGCTGAACTATTGGCTTCAAGACTACAAGAGAATCGAATGTTGAAACCCGGAACAAGTGTCTCATTTTATCGTAACAGGGAAGCAGAACTGCGTAAGTACTTCCATTCAGATGGGAAAATAGAACGAAGGAAGGAGGGATCCAGCACAAATCCTCGTGGTTAAAAGTAAAAAAACATCCTTTATTTCAAAAATTTAAAAGATCATCAGAGACCCGAAGTAGGGAACATATTTACAGTGGGCGCATAGGCAAACTTTACGCGTTTCGGACTGGGGGGGTAAAAACAACGGAGTCCTTAATCATAAGTGACCTATGCTTAGCTGGAAGCAACTCATATAGGGGAGGAAATGAAATACACACCAGGAAAAAGGGGGCGGAAGTGAAAAAAGTCCATAGGTGGAAGGAACAAACCAAACCACCTGTACCCACTTCAATTAAGAGACAAAAGGACACTCAACATACATGAGATAGATATATAAATATACAACATATTGTCATATACAAATAGACATCCAAATGTAGAAAAATCTTAGCCAAAAAATCACATGGGAATAATTGGGTTATAAACAAAAAAGCAAGCCTTCCCTAACCACAGCAAATAAACGAAAATCAATATAAGCTGATAAAAGAATGAACACCATACAACATGATTGTAAGATAAAATCCGACAAAAGGCAAGATAATTAGTAAGTAGAAAAATATATATATACATATATGCGTATAAATAAATATGAATTGTATAAGATGTTGATGATAAAGATGTCAATTTAAATGTCAATCTGAACAAAGGCAAGACCTTATGCATAAAAAATACGGGCATAATAATCCATACTAATATCCCTATGTGGTGATGTAATGCAAATCTAGGAGGGGGGAAACAAAAAAAAAAAAAAAAAAAGGGGGGTGAAGGTAAATGTATATAAGTGAAATACATATAATGTCAATGGCAAAAAAGCCAATCTGAAAGATGACAATATCTCACAAATAAATATGCGGGCTAGATGATTTATGCAGGAATCCTGATGTGATAATGTGCTGTACAGGGGAGGGAGGGAGGGGGGGGGGGAGGGGAGAGGGAGGGGGTATGATGGAGGGAATGGACAGAATAAATAATCAGAAAATATATCTCAAATCGGAACGATAATTCAGACCATGCGGATGTCTGGTATTTAATTTAAGTATCCATTTCGCCTCTGTGTGCAAAAGTGCCTGAAACCAGTCCCCTCCTCGAAATGGCTTGGGAACAAACTCAACGCCAGTAACTGTGAGTGACGAAAAATCCGCTGAATGGTGTTCCATGAAGTGTCGGGTAAGGCCCGACAGGGAACGTTTTTGTGACGGAAGACTATTAGAATTAGACGGTTCAAAGCAAGATGTTATCCTAGTGTGTTCAGATATCCTGGTTCTCAAAGGTCTGGATGTACAACCGATGTAACTCATGCTACAGATAGAACATGTGGCTTTATACACGACATGAGTAGTGGCACAATTAATAAATGAATTGATCCTATAGTCTGTATTATCAACATTAGTGATGATCTTGGTGTTATTCATAAATTTACATAAACCGCAGCGATTAGAATTACATTTATAAGAACCTGAGACACTAAGCCATGTTTTCTTAGGGTTACGAACTGTGTAAGCGGTCGGTGCTATCATGTTACCGACTGTGCAAGCTCTCTTCGCCATAATATTAACTCCCTTAGAAAGAACAGACCTCAATGTAACATCCTGCTCGAGAAGGGGAAGAAACCGCAAAACCGCATCTCTAATGTGGAAAAAATCCACACTATATGGAGTGGAAAAAGTGATCTTCTCTTTATATGTGGTGGGTTTGATGCGATCTAGTAACAAACTGGAACGGGTCCGATTGTCCACAATGGACGATGCTCTATTGATTGTTTGGTTAGAATAGCCTCTGGTTCTCAATCTGTGTTTAATGTGGGAAGCTTCTTTAGAATAAGCTTGATCGGAGGAACAGAGTCTCTTTGCCCGAAAAAATTCTCCCACAGGAAGGTTGAGTAAAGTGTGGGGGATGTGGCAACTATCCGCATGAAGGGATGTGTTGCCACTAATGGGTTTCCTATAGAGAGTGGAACCGATGGTACCAGTAATGGAGTCACCAAATAGGCAGATGTCTAAAAAAGGTGCTTGCTGTAAATGAACATTTATAGTAAATTTCAAATTTAGACTATTGTTGTTAAAATACAGACTGAGGGCTTCTGCAAACTCATGAGGTGTGCCTTGGTCACGGGTATTACATATCAATAACTGGTCATCGATATACCTGGCATACCAGGAGACCTGATGTAAGAAAGGGTTGGTATCAATGTGAACATAGTGCTCCTCCCAGTATGCCATATAAATATTGGCCAGGGCACAAGAAAAGCTGGCACCCATAGGGCACCCTGAAATCTGGAGATAATAAGAACCATTGAATTGGAAGTGGTTTCAATGGTTTCAATGGTTCTTATTATCTCCAGATTTCAGGGTGCCCTATGGGTGCCAGCTTTTCTTGTGCCCTGGCCAATATTTATATGGCATACTGGGAGGAGCACTATGTTCACATTGATACCAACCCTTTCTTACATCAGGTCTCCTGGTATGCCAGGTATATCGATGACCAGTTATTGATATGTAATACCCGTGACCAAGGCACACCTCATGAGTTTGCAGAAGCCCTCAGTCTGTATTTTAACAACAATAGTCTAAATTTGAAATTTACTATAAATGTTCATTTACAGCAAGCACCTTTTTTAGACATCTGCCTATTTGGTGACTCCATTACTGGTACCATCGGTTCCACTCTCTATAGGAAACCCATTAGTGGCAACACATCCCTTCATGCGGATAGTTGCCACATCCCCCACACTTTACTCAACCTTCCTGTGGGAGAATTTTTTCGGGCAAAGAGACTCTGTTCCTCCGATCAAGCTTATTCTAAAGAAGCTTCCCACATTAAACACAGATTGAGAACCAGAGGCTATTCTAACCAAACAATCAATAGAGCATCGTCCATTGTGGACAATCGGACCCGTTCCAGTTTGTTACTAGATCGCATCAAACCCACCACATATAAAGAGAAGATCACTTTTTCCACTCCATATAGTGTGGATTTTTTCCACATTAGAGATGCGGTTTTGCGGTTTCTTCCCCTTCTCGAGCAGGATGTTACATTGAGGTCTGTTCTTTCTAAGGGAGTTAATATTGTGGCGAAGAGAGCTTGCACAGTCGGTAACATGATAGCACCGACCGCTTACACAGTTCGTAACCCTAAGAAAACATGGCTTAGTGTCTCAGGTTCTTATAAATGTAATTCCAATCGCTGCGGTTTATGTAAATTTATGAATAACACCAAGATCATCACTAATGTTGATAATACAGACTATAGGATCAATTCATTTATTAATTGTGCCACTACTCATGTCGTGTATAAAGCCACATGTTCTATCTGTAGCATGAGTTACATCGGTTGTACATCCAGACCTTTGAGAACCAGGATATCTGAACACACTAGGATAACATCTTGCTTTGAACCGTCTAATTCTAATAGTCTTCCGTCACAAAAACGTTCCCTGTCGGGCCTTACCCGACACTTCATGGAACACCATTCAGCGGATTTTTCGTCACTCACAGTTACTGGCGTTGAGTTTGTTCCCAAGCCATTTCGAGGAGGGGACTAGTTTCAGGCACTTTTGCACACAGAGGCGAAATGGATACTTAAATTAAATACCAGACATCCGCATGGTCTGAATTATCGTTCCGATTTGAGATATATTTTCTGATTATTTATTCTGTCCATTCCCTCCATCATACCCCCTCCCTCTCCCCTCCCCCCCCCCTCCCCCTCCCTCCCTACCCTGTACAGCACATTATCACATCAGGATTCCTGCATAAATCATCTAGCCCGCATATTTATTTGTGAGATATTGTCATCTTTCAGATTGGCTTTTTTGCCATTGACATTATATGTATTTCACTTATATACATTTACCTTCACCCCCCTTTTTTTTTTTTTCCCCCCTCCTAGATTTGCATTACATCACCACATAGGGATATTAGTATGGATTATTATGCCCGTATTTTTTATGCATAAGGTCTTGCCTTTGTTCAGATTGACATTTAAATTGACATCTTTATCATCAACATCTTATACAATTCATATTTATTTATACGCATATATGTATATATATATTTTTCTACTTACTAATTATCTTGCCTTTTGTCGGATTTTATCTTACAATCATGTTGTATGGTGTTCATTCTTTTATCAGCTTATATTGATTTTCGTTTATTTGCTGTGGTTAGGGAAGGCTTGCTTTTTTGTTTATAACCCAATTATTCCCATGTGATTTTTTGGCTAAGATTTTTCTACATTTGGATGTCTATTTGTATATGACAATATGTTGTATATTTATATATCTATATCATGTATTTTGAGTGTCCTTTTGTCTCTTAATTGAAGTGGGTACAGGTGGTTTGGTTTGTTCCTTCCACCTATCGACTTTTTTCACTTCCGCCCCCTTTTTCCTGGTGTGTATTTCATTTCCTCCCCTATATGAGTTGCTTCCAGCTAAGCATAGGTCACTTATGATTAAGGACTCCGTTGTTTTTACCCCCCCAGTCCGAAACGCGTAAAGTTTGCCTATGCGCCCACTGTAAATATGTTCCCTACTTCGGGTCTCTGATGATCTTTTAAATTTTTGAAATAAAGGATGTTTTTTTACTTTTAACCACGAGGATTTGTGCTGGATCCCTCCTTCCTTCGTTCTATTTTTCCATTACCTTGGCTGGCCTGGACCTTCCAGCGGATCCGTGCACCCAGGAGATCACAGCAGTGGAGTCGGCAGGTGAGCTGAAATATCTTTATTTCACTTCCATTCAGATGGCCAGCTTGTCTATTGTACTGATGTTGAAGGGCTACTTCTCTTTATGGGACTTCCAGCATATGATTCAAGGGATTGGAGGCTTTTTATTGATAGTTCCAAAACAAGTTTAAAATGTGTTCTGTTACACAATGGAAATAAGTATGACTCTGTACCAATAGGTCATTCTGTAAAACTTAAAGAAGAATATAAAAACATCTAGATTGTTCTAGAGAGGTTACAATATAATGTTCATGGGTGGTTAATTTGAAAATGGTTAACTTTCTTTTGGGTCTGCAAGGAGGGTACACAAATTACCCTTGTTTTCTGTGCTACTGGGACAGTAGAGCTACAGCAGAGCATTGGATGAAAACTGAATGGCCTCAGCAACAGAGTTTGCATCTGGCAATAAGAATGTCATTCATGATCCTCTAGTGGATAGGAAGAATATTGTCTTTCCTCCCTTGCACATAAAACTTGGATTGATGAAGCAGTTCGTCAAAGCTCTCAATCACAGGGGAGAATGCTTTAACTACAGTATATATGTTCAACTTTTACTGGTCTTAGTGAAGAGAAGAAAAAGGCTGGAATATTTGATGGACCTCAAGTAAGAACACTTATGAAAGACCCAAATTTTATCACATCAATGAATGAGACATAAGAAAGAGCTTGGAATGCATTTTGTAATGTGATGCAGAATTTTCTAGGGAATAAGAAAGCAGACAACTATGAAGAGATTGTGTAAGAGCTACTAATGAGTCTGCAAAATCTTGGATATAGAATGAGTATCAAGATCCACTATTTACACAGCCATTTGGACTTTTTTCCAGAGAACCTTGGGGATGTGAGCGAGGAACAAGGGGAGCGTTTTCATCAGGACATTAAAACAATGGAAGAACGGTATCAAGGTCAGTGGGGCTCACATATGATGGCTGACTATTGCTGGAGCTTGGTGAGAGACAACCCAGTAGCTGTACATCACAGATTAGAAAAGAAAAGAAAAGTTAAAATAACTGCCATTTAATTCTTTAAGTATATTTGATTTGCTGTACATAGACTTTGCAATCTTTGTTGTTCCTTGATTAAAAATATACAAAATGTAGTGCCTAAAATCATTCAATATGAATAATTTTCATCAAAAATTGAAAATATCTCAAAATCCTGATGTGATAGCCAAAAACGGAGTTCATATTCGTAATCAGCAGGTAAAATTGAGTTAAAATATGTTTTAAAACCTTTTGCCAGAAAAATTGCGTTGACCAGTGAAATAGATACATAGATAGGTAGACAATAGATGCTTAGCTACATTCCATATACAGTGCCTACAAGTAGTATTCAACCCTCTGCAGATTTAGCAGGTTTGATAAGATGCAAATAAGTTAGAGCCTGCAAACTTCAAACAAGAGCAGGATTTATTAACAGATGCATAAATCTTACAAACCAACAAGTTATGTTGCTCAGTTAAATTTTAATAAATTTTCAACACAAAAGTGTGGGTCAATTATTATTCAACCCCTAGGTTTAATATTTAGTGGAATAACCCTTGTTTGCAATTACAGCTAATAATCGTCTTTTATAAGACCTGATCAGACCGGCACAGGTCTCTGGAGTTATCTTGGCCCACTCCTCCATGCAGATCTTCTCCAAGTTATCTAGGTTCTTTGGGTGTCTCATGTGGACTTTAATCTTGAGCTCCTTCCACAAGTTTTGAATTGGGTTAAGGTCAGGAGACTGACTAGGCCACTGCAACACCTTGATTTTTTCCCTCTTGAACCAGGCCTTGGTTTTCTTGGCTGTGTGCTTTGGGTCATTGTCTTGTTGGAAGATGAAATGACGACCCATCTTAAAATCCTTGATGGAGGAGTGGAGGTTCTTGGCCAAAATCTCCAGGTAGGCCGTGCTATCCATCTTCCCATGGATGCGGACCAAATGGCCAGGCCCCTTTGCTGAGAAACAGCCCCACAGCATGATGCTGCCACCACCATGCTTGACTGTAGGGATGGTATTCTTGGGATCATATGCAGTGCCATCCAGTCTCCAAACGTCACGTGTGTGGTTGGCACCAAAGATCTCGATCTTGGTCTCATCAGACCAGAGAACCTTGAACCAGTCTGTCTCAGAGTCCTCCAAGTGATCATGAGCAAACTGTAGACAAGCCTTGACATGACGCTTTGAAAGTAAAGGTACCTTACGGGCTCATCTGGAACGGAGACCATTGCGGTGGAGTACGTTACTTATGGTATTGACTGAAACCAATGTCCCCACTGCCATGAGATCTTCCCGGAGCTCCTTCCTTGTTGTCCTTGGGTTAGCCTTGACTCTTCGGACAAGCCTGGCCTCGGCACGGGAGGAAACATTCAAAGGCTGTCCAGGCCGTGGAAGGCTAACAGTAGTTCCATAAGCCTTCCACTTCCGGATGATGCTCCCAACAGTGGAGACAGGTAGGCCCAACTCCTTGGAAAGGGTTTTGTACCCCTTGCCAGCCTTGTGACCCTCCACGATATTGTCTCTGATGGCCTTGGAATGCTCCTTTGTCTTTCCCATGTTGACCATGTATGAGTGCTGTTCACAAGTTTGGGGAGGGTCTTAATTAGTCAGAAAAGGCTGGAAAAAGAGATAATTAATCCAAACATGTGACGCTCATTGTTCTTTGTGCCTGAAATACTTCTTAATACTTTAGGGGAACCAAACAGAATTCTGGTGGTTTGAGGGGTTGAATAATAAATGACCCTGTGAATAAACTTTTCTCAATTTAAAAAAAATAAATAAAAAAGAAATACCATTCTTTTTTGCTGCAGTGCATTTCACACTTCCAGGCTGATCTGCAGTCCAAATGTCACAATGCCAAGTTAATTCCGAATGTGTAAACCTGCTAAATCTGCAGGGGGTTGAATACTACTTGTAGGCACTGTATAGCTATTTAGCCAAATAAATAAATAATTAAATTTGGGGTTTCTCCTATTTTTGATAACGAGCACAGGTAAAACAGACAATTGCAGGCTGCAACCCTCAGCCGTCAGCTTTACCTTGGCTGGTTATCAAAAATAGATGGGATCCCACACCATTTTTTTAATTATTTAAATAAATAACTTTAAAAAATGTTGTGGGGTCCCCATATTTATGATAATCAGCCAAGATATTCTAGACAGCTGGGGGCAGGTATTAGCAGGGTGAGAAGGCCCCATGGTTATTTGACCCTTTGCAGCCTAAAAACAGCAGCCCACAGCTGCCACAGAAGGGGAGCGTTCAATAGATGCGCCAATTGTGGCACTTTACATGACTATTTCAGATTCTCCTGGTGTGGCGGATACCTCTGGGGTTGATTTCAGATGTGAATTGTCAACTGGCATCCAGCCCAGGGGTTAGTAATGGACAGGTATCTATCAGACACCCCATTACTAACCCAGAAGATGTAAAGTGAAAGAAACACACAAAAAACATTTTATTTTAAAAAGCACCCCCCCCAGAGTCTAGCTCTCTTTCACAATTTATTTAAAAAAAGCCATGAAAATCCAACGTAATCCAACGAATCTGAAGTAGTTCACAAAAGTAAACCTGAAAGACATAATAATAAAAAAATTAGAGAAATAAAGACAGGACAAAGTCCATTGTTCATCAATTTATTCCCAAAAGAACTCCCACGCAGCTCCGATGTAGTACACATGGAGGTCCAACAATATTCCCCAACTCAGTCACCAAGCGTATGGAGCCTTTTTAGAGAACAAAGCCCCTTAGGCTGTAACAGCAGTCACTGCCAGGTCTCACGCTGTGCTCTGCAAGCGTGCATGTTTTTTTTTCTGGTACTTGTCACCTGGATGTCACATAGATGCCATTCATAGAATTCAAATTCAAAATAGATTTGTGTTGCCATATTGTAAGACCCATAACCTTTTTATTTTTACATTGATGAAGCTGTGCGAGGGCTTACTTGTTTGTTACATGGTAAGCTGTACTTTTTATTGGTATCATTTTGGGTGGTATATGACTTTTTGATTGGTTTTTATATATTGTTTTAGAGAAGCAAGATGATAGAAAAATTGCAATTCTGGTATTTTGATTTTTTCCATTTTATAGTTTACTGTATAATTTGAAAAATTGAACCTTTATGAAGCATTTATGCCAAACATTTTTTCATTTCTTTATTTTTGGATTGGAGAAAGAGTTGATTTAAACCTTTAAAGGAGTTGTTCACTACTCAATCAGTTTGTTTTCCCCCAAATAACGCAATAACACCTATACTCATGTGAAGTGGGCACAGAGTAATCAGTGGCCAATTCACTGTCTCCTCCTTCCGTCAAATCAGACTTCCAGAGGAAGTCAGACCTTCAGCTACACTGCTGGAACAGCGCCACAGGGGAGTATAAATGTTATTTTTTTTTTACAGCATTAGTCCAGGACTAAAACAACATTTATTTAACTTGACATATTAAAAATCCATAAATCTAACCTGAAAATGGTCCATTTTACACATTTGGAGCATTTACACGCTCTTAATCATGTATAATTAAGGTAATGAAAATGCTCGAAACACGTAAGATGGACCTTTTTCTCATTATCTTTATAGATTTTTAATATGTCAAGTTAAATAAAAGTTGTTTTAGTCCTGGACCGAGACATTTTTTTCTGTTTTTGGTTTCTTATTACCTGTTGGTCAGACAGGTGTGGCTTTTTGGACACCTGAGCTTACCTGATGTTCGGTGTTCGGGAGACTCGCCAGAACGTTTTGTAAAGTTCGCGTTCGGGTTCTGATATAACGCGAACTTGCGTCCAAACACTGAATTTGGACTTTACAGTGATGGGGTGGGGGGCTGCAAAATAAAGAATATAGCTAATTATAAACATTGTCATTATACTTACAGGTCACACGACCCATCCTGCAGACTCTGTCTCCCGCCGCTTCTCCTTCTGTTCATCGCTGTGCCCTCCCAGTAACTAGCACTGATGATAGGACCTTCCGTGATGTCATAGCATGTGACCATTCACGTGTGTATTTTCTCATTGGCTACAGACTTGTCACATGGCTTTGACATCATGCTAGGTCCTGTCAGTGCTGTCAGTGCATCTCACCGGTACTTGGTGCTCACCCAAGCATCTCAGTACTCGGTATACTTGGCGAGTGTTGTGTACAGGCGAGATGCTCGGGCACATGGTCGGCTCCCCGTCCCTGCATGTCGGCACTCTTTACAGAGTCAGCCCACATGCAGAGACTGGATGCCACAGCTGGTGAATAGCGGCGCCGGGAATCAGGTGATCGGAGATCACCATTGCTATAGTAACCCGCCTGTCAGATTACTATTGCAACGGTGGCAGCGGTGGTTACCAACCCAAATAAGATACAGGGTGGAACACTAGAACCTATCATGATTAATTTATCCAATGTCAATGTTGGTGGTTACCAACCCGCAGCCTCTGGTCACTCATTGAGTGATTAGACTGCATGGCGGAGGAGGAGCATCTTCCTTCCCTGTGCTGTCTGATGTAGCAGAGGTGCATGGGTTGAAGGAGAAAGAAGACAGAAGGTCAGGATCGTGGAGGGGTGAGAGGGAGTAATAAACATGGAGTCTCTAAGTGTGTCTGAGTATTTATTTTTTTTAAAGTATTTTTTCTCTGTGTGGTGTCTTTCTTTTAATCCTTTATTGGAGATTCTTAATGGCCGGGTCAAACGTGCCTAACATTAAGAATCTCTGGCTTAATACTAGCTACTAAAACAAAGCTAGTATTAACGCCTTATTACCCAGTCTGCCACCCGTCACCAGGTCCATGGGAAGAGTTGGGTACAGCGCCAGAAGATGGCGCTTCTATGAAAGCACCATTTTCTTGGGCAGCTGCAGACTGCAATTCACAGCGGAGGGGTCCAGAAAGCTTGGGCCAACCTGTGTAGCGGATTCCAATCCCCAGCTGCCTAGTTGTACCTGGCTGGACACAAAAATGGGGCGAAGCCCATGTAGTTTTTTTTAATTATTTCACGAAATTCATGAAATAATTAAAAAAAGGGCTTCCCTATATTTTTAGTTCCCAGCTGGGTACAAATAGGCAGCTGGGAGTTGGGGGCAGCCCGTACCTGCCTGCTGTACCTGGCTAGCATACAAAAATATGGCGAAGCCCACGTAATTTTTTGTTTAGTTTTTTGGCAAAAAACCTAAAAAAAATGCTTCCCTGGATTTTCCATTGCCAGTGACGCTAACACCAAGCAATGGGGTTAACAGCCAGTAGCTGATTGGATTACCCTTAGCTAGCAATACAAAAAATGGAGTGGAAGCCCACATATTTTTTTTAATTATTTATTTAAATAACTAAAAAAAAGGGCTTCCCTGTATTTTGATTGCCTGACATCACAGTACTGTAAAAATAAATAAATCATTAAAAAAAAGACGTAGTGCTCATATTTTTGATTCTCAGCGCAGATAAAGCAGACGGCTATAGGCTGCCACCCCCGTCTGCCTGGCGTTACTTTGGCTGGCAATCAAAATACAGGGAAGCCCATTATTTTTTTTTAATTTAAAAAAATAATTAAAAAAAAAAATGCGTGGGCTCTTGCTGTATTTTGATCGCAAGTCAGGTAAAGCCAGGCAGCTGGGGACTGGGATTCTCAGCAGCCCTCAGCCGCCCCTGGAAATGGCGGACATATATATATATATATATATATATATATATATATATATATATATAATTGCCTTATTCTGTCTGTCTGTCTGTCTGTCTTGCTCCAAAATTGTGTCCTTACGGTGACACAAAGCTGATTGGCCGCTGGGCTCGCCATGGTTCCGCCCCCCCCGCACGGATTGGCCGCTCGCCCAGGCTCCGCCCGCACACGGATTGGCCGGCCGCTCGCCCAGGCTCCGCCCCCCCACACGGAATGGCCTCTCGCCCCGGCACCCTGCACGCATTGGCAACTTGGCCACGCCCCGCCCCCCTCACGCAATGCACGCTCGCTCTGGCCCCGCCCCCCGCACGCATTCCCCGAACCGACACGGAGCCACGACTCCCAGGTGAGTACTGTACCCCCGGGAGCCCACATCAGCGTACGCCGCCAACCCAGCCGACACATACCCTCGCATTGCTGGGGTTGCCGCCGTATGCTGGTGTGGGCTCCCGTGCGAGCGGGAGACGGGATACGCTGGTAACCATGGTAGCATAGTTACCAGCGCATCAAGGTCCTGCAGCGGCGGAACATACACACGCACACACATAACAACACACACACACATCAGATCACACTCACTCTCACACACATCACATTGCATCCACACACTCACAACATCCTGGGATATCGCTTGCTTCTCGGCGGCGATAGTGTGGTGTGACCTTCCAGGACCTGCCGGAGGATCACATGGCCAGAAGCATGTGGTATCTCCGGATGTTGTGAGTGTGAGCGCGTATGTGCGACATCGTCAGTGTGTGTCTGAGTGTATGCGATCGGATGTGTGTGAGTGTGTTCAGATGTGTGAGTGTGTGTGAGTGTATGCGATTTGATCTGTGAGTGTCGGCAGAGGAGCACGGCGTGCTGGGGGAGGCTGGGAGGAGAGAGGCTGATCCTGGGGAAGGCTGGGAGGGGGAGGCTGATGCTGGGGGAGGCTGGGAGGAGAGAGGCTGATGCTGGGGTAGGCTGATGCTGGGGTAGGCTGATGCTGGGGGAGGCTGGGAGGGTGTAGGCTGATGCTGGGGGAGGCTGAGAGGAGAGAGGATGATGCTGGGGGGGCTGGGAGGGTGTAGGCTGATGCTGGGGGAGGCTGAGAGGAGAGAGGCTGATGCTGGAGGAGGCTGGGAGGAGAGAGGCTGATGCTGGGGAGGCTTGGAGGGGGAGGCTGATGCTGGGGGAGGCTGGGAGGAGGAAGGCTGGGAGTAGAGAGGCTGATCCTGGGGAAGGCTGAGAGGGGGAGGCTGATGCTGGGGGAGGCTGGGAGGAGAGAGGCTGATGCTGGAGGAGGCTGGGAGGAGAGAGGCTGATTCTGGAGGAGGCTGGGAGGAGAGAGGCTGATGCTGGGGGAGGCTGGGAGGAGAGAGGCTGATGCTGGGGGAGGCTGGGAGGCGAGAGGCTGATGCTGGGGGAGGCTGGGAGGGGGAGGCTGATGCTGGGGGAGGCTGGGAGGGGGAGGCTGATGCTGGGGGAGGCTGGGAGGAGGGAGGCTGGGAGTGGGGAGGCTGAGTGAAGAGAGGCTGATGCTGGGGGAGGCTGAGGCTGGGAGGAGAGAGGCTGATGCTGGGGACAGAGAGGCTGATGCTCAGGACAGAGAGGCTGATGCTGGGAGGAGAGAGGCTGATGCTGGGAGGAGAGAGGCTGATGCTGGAAGGAGAGAGGCTGATGCTGGGGGCAGAGAGGCTGATGCTGGTGTGGCATGGGGGATGGAGCACGATGGGGGGTGCGCAGCATTGGGGATGGAGCACGATGGGGAGTGCGCAGCATGGGGGGATGGAGCACGTTTGGGAGTGCGCAGCATGGCGGATGGAGCACGTTTGGGACTGCACAGCATGGCGGAAGGACCACGTTTGGGAGTGCGCAGCATGGCGGATGGAGCACGTTTGGGAGTGCGCAGCATGGCGGATGGACCACGTTTGGGAGTGCGCAGCATGGCGGATGGAGCACGTTTGGGAGTGCGCAGCATGGCGGATGGAGCACGTTTGGGAGTGCGCAGCATGGCGGATGGAGCACGTTTGGGAGTGCGCAGCATAGCGGATGGACCACATTTGGGAGTGCACAGCATGGCGGATGGAGCACGTTTGGGAGTGCGCAGCATGGCGGATGGAGCACGTTTGGGAGTGCGCAGCATGGCGGATGGAGCACGATGGGGGGTGCGCAGCATGGGGGATGGAGCACGATGGGAGGTGCACACCTCCCCCCAACACACACACACACACCACACACACACTGGGAACCACAAACACCACCCTACACAGACACCCCCACACACAAACAACGCTGCACACACACAACACCCAACACACAAACACCGCGGCATACATAAATATACGCACATACCACGCAACACACACACATTGCACAAAACATACCTCCCCCCAAAACACACCACACCCACACAAACCGCGCAACACACACACACACACACAACGCTACAGACACACAGCGCTCCACAAACAACGCAACACACGCAACACACATACAACACCGCTCTCACCCCCCGCCACACCCAGACAACACCCAGAACATGTACAGCGCCCTACACAAACACTTGGTAACTACACATAACAACATCTATATATATATATATATATATAACAAAAATCATACATGAACTACACAATACGTAAATTCTAGAATACCCGATGCGTAGAATCGGGCCACCTTCTAGTCATTAATATGTGTGCTAGGCTTAACTGCTGGAAAGGATATTACATGCTAAAACCCTGTAGCAAATCAAACCGGGCAGACATGTTTTGTGGTCACAGACTTTGGTACATAGGCATAGTTTATGAAAATAACTTGCGAGAACATTTATCAATTGATATCACTGGTGAGGTACTATTTAAAGATAGAGAATTGACAAATAAACTGAATAACAGTGAAGCCCTGAAGCAATTGGGCGCAATGGGCTTTTCCCACATTAATCAACCATGAATTAAGTAGGTAAAAGGTCTGTAGCTGATTCCATTGACATTTGCATTTGGAAACTGAGATCGTGTCTGCAGAAATTTTGGCCCATTCTGCGGGCTGATCCCATCTTGGCCAAAATAATTCCGGACAGACCTATGTTGAGCATTCGGAGATCTAAAAATCTACGCGACCTTCTTGTTGCCAGCCACTATGAGGGAGTCACTCAACCTTCTCCGTTTGGCCCTGTGACCCCTCGTACTGGCTGTGCACCTTGTGGCCGATGTGTGGCCTGTCCAAATGTGGACAGGACGGATTCATTCTCCGACTCCATGGGCAAACATACCTTTTCAATCAAAAAGCACATCACTTGCACTACAACGGCGGTAGTCTACTATGCCACCTGCCCCTGCCCCAAAATTTATGTCGGCTTGACAACTAGGCAGTTTAAGGTGCGCATTCGAGAGCACGTAAACGGGATAGTTGCAGCAGCGGATTGTTTAGATATTCCATCATTAAAGACTATCCCACGCCATTTTAGACAATATCACCAGTCTAATCCGACGTTGTTACGGGTCAGGGGCATTGACCACCTTGATTATAAAATCCGTGGTGGCAAGATTAGCCAGAGATTGGCCAGGATGGAAGCCAGATGGATTTGGACTTTAAACACTCTCCACCCTATGGGTTTAAATGAAAATATCTCTTATGCCTCATTTTTGTGACGGTCGTGGTTCTCTTTTGAGGGGGTTCTCCTTCCTTGGTTTTAATATGATATATTTATATGTCTCTTCTATCTATTTTTTTAGGCATCCTCCTTTCATTTGTAGGATATGTCATGCATGTGAATTTGATCTGTGCGTGTGGCCGGAGTATTCTGAATGACCAGTGATGTGCTATTGCTTGACCGAACAAGAAATATCTTAGAAGAAGAAAGAAGTTGATATTTATGAATAGTGATGAGCGAGTACTAAAAAGCTCGGGTGCTCGAAGCTCGGGCCGAGCCTCCCAAGATACTCGTGTACTCGGCCCGAGCAACGAGCCCAATGTTATCCTATGGGAGACCCGAGTATTTTTGTGAAATGACCCCCCGGCAGCATGGAGAAACCCTAAAAATGTCACAAAAGTCTCAGAAGAGTGCTCAAATGACATGGCAACAGCATGGGGAAGACCCCTTGAAGCATTTATCACTGAAAAGTCACAGCTGTGAACAATTTTGTCCGCGTTTTACGCCATTTTTACGGACTCACCAGAAAACCTTCCAAAATGACCCCAAAATGATTTTTCATGGCGGAAATGTTAAGGGCACATACCCAATAGTGAGATAGAGCTGGTGTATGTTACTTTTTGAGATTAATACATGAAAGATTTTACGTGAAAACATTGTGTGGCACTCCGATGTCCCTGAGAAGAGACGTACATGAAGGCCTCTTGAGTCTAATGTGCCCCATTTTGAGGAAGTGAGTCTTTGTAGTATTTTCCTTTGCCAGGGCAGTCCAAAATTGTGAGGTTCACCAATGCCCCTGCATACAGACGTGCATGAGGGCCTGTAAACCTGAAGTGCCCATTGTAAGGAAGTGGGTCTATTGTAGTATAGCCCTTAGGCAGGGCAGCCAAAAATTGGGAGGCTCCACATTGTCCCTGGATAGAGACGTGCATGATGGCCTGTAAACCTGAAGTGCCCATTGTAAGGAAGTGGGTCTATTGTAGTATAGCCCTTAGGCAGGGCAGCCAAAAATTGGGAGGCTCCACGTTGTCCCTGGATAGAGACGTGCATGAGGGCCTGTAAACCTGAAGTGCCCATTGGAAGGAAGTGGGTCTATTGTAGTATAGCCCTTAGGCAGGGCAGCCAAAAATTGGGAGGCTCCACGTTGTCCCTGGGTAGAGACGTGCATGAGGGCCTCAAAACATTAAGTGTCCATTGTCAGGAAGTGGGTGTATTATAGTATAGCCCTTAGGCAGGGCAGCCAAAAATTGGGAGGCTCCACGTTGTCCCTGGGTAGAGACGTGCATGAGGGCCTCAAAACATTAAGTGTCCATTGTCAGGAAGTGGGTGTATTATAGTATAGCCCTTAGGCAGGGCAGCCAAAAATTGGGAGGCTCCACATTGTCCCTGGATAGAGACGTGCATGATGGCCTGTAAACCTGAAGTGCCCATTGTAAGGAAGTGGGTCTATTGTAGTGTAGCCCTTAGGCAGGGCAGCCAAAAATTGGGAGGCTCCACGTTGTCCCTGGATAGAGACGTGCATGAGGGCCTGTAAACCTGAAGTGCCCATTGGAAGGAAGTGGGTCTATTGTAGTATAGCCCTTAGGCAGGGCAGCCAAAAATTGGGAGACTCCACGTTGTCCCTGGGTAGAGACGTGCATGAGGGCCTCAAAACATTAAGTGTCCATTGTCAGGAAGTGGGTGTATTATAGTATAGCCCTTAGGCAGGGCAGCCAAAAATTGGGAGGCTCCACGTTGTCCCTGGGTAGAGACGTGCATGAGGGCCTCAAAACATTAAGTGTCCATTGTCAGGAAGTGGGTGTATTATAGTATAGCCCTTAGGCAGGGCAGCCAAAAATTGGGAGGCTCCACGTTGTCCCTGGGTAGAGACGTGCATGAGGGCCTCAAAACATTAAGTGTCCATTGTCAGGAAGTGGGTGTATTATAGTATAGCCCTTAGGCAGGGCAGCCAAAAATTGGGAGGCTCCACGTTGTCCCTGGGTAGAGACGTGCATGAGGGCCTCAAAACATTAAGTGTCCATTGTCAGGAAGTGGGTGTATTATAGTATAGCCCTTAGGCAGGGCAGCCAAAAATTGGGAGGCTCCACGTTGTCCCTGGGTAGAGACGTGCATGAGGGCCTCAAAACATTAAGTGTCCATTGTCAGGAAGTGGGTGTATTATAGTATAGCCCTTAGGCAGGGCAGCCAAAAATTGGGAGGCTCCACGTTGTCCCTGGGTAGAGACGTGCATGAGGGCCTCAAAACATTAAGTGTCCATTGTCAGGAAGTGGGTGTATTATAGTATAGCCCTTAGGCAGGGCAGCCAAAAATTGGGAGGCTCCACGTTGTCCCTGGGTAGAGACGTGCATGAGGGCCTCAAAACATTAAGTGTCCATTGTCAGGAAGTGGGTGTATTATAGTATAGCCCTTAGGCAGGGCAGCCAAAAATTGGGAGGCTCCACGTTGTCCCTGGGTAGAGACGTGCATGAGGGCCTCAAAACATTAAGTGTCCATTGTCAGGAAGTGGGTGTATTATAGTATAGCCCTTAGGCAGGGCAGCCAAAAATTGGGAGGCTCCACGTTGTCCCTGGGTAGAGACGTGCATGAGGGCCTCAAAACATTAAGTGTCCATTGTCAGGAAGTGGGTGTATTATAGTATAGCCCTTAGGCAGGGCAGCCAAAAATTGGGAGGCTCCACGTTGTCCCTGGGTAGAGACGTGCATGAGGGCCTCAAAACATTAAGTGTCCATTGTCAGGAAGTGGGTGTATTATAGTATAGCCCTTAGGCAGGGCAGACAAAAATTGGGAGGCTCCACGTTGTCCCTGGGTAGAGACGTGCATGAGGGCCTCAAAACATTAAGTGTCCATTGTCAGGAAGTGGGTGTATTATAGTATAGCCCTTAGGCAGGGCAGCCAAAAATTGGGAGGCTCCACGTTGTCCCTGGGTAGAGACGTGCATGAGGGCCTCAAAACATTGTTCCCATTGCAAAGGAGCGGGTCTCCTGTCGTTGTAATGTCCATTCTGCAAAGAATGGGCGAAAAAATTTACCACTGGGGGTATACCTGAAACAAAGGCCTAAGTATTGCAATTTGTAACGGTCATCATCATGGTGGCGCATGAGGAGAAGGAGGAGCAGTCCAGCGATTATCCAAAGTCCAGAAGTGTGTACCCATGGGTGAGTGGAGGTACATGGCAAACTTTAAATTCCGCTCTCATTTGCTGGTGGTGTGGTGAAGTCTGGCCCAATCCAACCCTTGTTCATCTTGATCAGAGTCAGCCTGTCAGCATTTTCAGTTGACAGGCGGGTGCGTTTATCTGTAATGATTCCACCTGCGGCACTAAAAACACGCTCTGACAAAACGCTAGCAGCAGGGCAGGGCAGGACTTCCAAGGTGTAGAGAGCCAATTCATGCCACGTGTCCAGCTTGGATACCCAATAATTGTAAGGCACAGAGGAATGTCGGAGTACAGTTGTTCGATCTGCAAGGTACTCCTTCAGCATCTGGGCAAACTTAGGATTTCTTGTGGCACTACCCCGCACCTCAGGGGCTGTGGTACGTGACGGGCTGAGAAAACTGTCCCACATCTTAAAGACTGTTCCCCTACCTCTGGCGGATTGGACTTGTGCCTCTCTCGGCTGTACGCCTCGGTTGTCCACTGATTCATGACCTATGCCGCTAGCGTTTTGTGAGGGGAATGCTTTGCCTACTTCCGTGACTATGGCCTTCCGGAACTGCTGCATTTTGGTTGACCTCTCCTCCACGGGAATAAGAGACAAAAAGTTCTCCTTGTAGCGTGGGTCTAACAGTGTTACCAACCAGTAATGATTGTCGGCCAAGATGTTCTTAACGCGAGGGTCACGAGACAGGCAGCTTACCATAAAGTCAGCCATGTGCGCCAGACTCTTAACAGCCAGGACTTCAGTAGCCTGACCAACAAGATGACTGAACATGCTGTCCTCCTCCTCCTCCTCCTCCTCCTCCTCATCTACCCTGTCCTCTGGCCAGCCACGCTGAACCGAGGATATGACTGGTGTGCATGTCATATCCTCAATTTGGCCGGAGAGTTGCTCCATGTCTTCATCCTCCTCCTCGTCATAGTCCTCCACTGCACGTTGTGATGAGACGAGGCTGGGCTGTGTGTTATCATCACCCACACCCACTACTGTTTCTTGCTGCAACTCATCGCGCTCCGCCTGCAATGCATCATGTTTGTTTTTCAGCAGAGACCGTTTTAGAAGGCAGAGTAGCGGTATGGTGACGCTAATAATGGTGTCATCACCACTCACCATCTTGGTGGAGTCCTCAAAGTTTTGGAGGATGGTACATAGGTCTGACATCCATCTCCACTCCTCAGGTGTTATGTGTGGAGTTTGACCCATTTCCCGACGGCTTAGGTGATGCAGGTACTCAACAACTGCCCTCTTCTGCTCACATATCCTGACCAACATGTGCAGAGTTGAATTCCAACGCGTGGGGACATCACACACCAGTCTGTGAGCCGGAAGATGCAAACTGCGCTGAAAGCCGGCAAGGCCGGCTGAAGCAGTAGGTGACTTTCGAAAATGTGCAGACAGGCGGCGAACTTTTACCAGCAGATCAGACAGCTCTGGGTATGACTTTAGAAACCGCTGAACCACGAGGTTGAGCACATGGGCCACGCATGGAACATGTGTCAGCTGGCCTCGCCTCAAAGCCGCCACCAGGTTCCGGCCATTGTCACACACGACCTTTCCTGGCTTTAGGTTCAGAGGTGTGAGCCAGTGATCTGCCTGCTGTTTCAGAGCTGTCCACAGCTCTTCTGCATTGTGGGGTTTGTCACCTATGCAGATTAGCTTCAGCACAGCCTGTTGCCGCTTCGCCGAGGCAGTGCTGCAGTGCTTCCAGCTTGTGACTGGTGTGGAGGGTACAGTGGATGAGGATGCGCAGGAGGAGGAGGAGGCTGAAGAGCATGACATTCCGGAGCTGTAGAGTGTGGGTGAAACACTGACTGAGGTAGGGCCTGCAAACCTTGGTGTGGGAAGGACGTGTTCCGTCCCTCGCTCAGACTGGGTCCCAGCTTCCACAATATTAACCCAGTGTGCCGTCAACGAGATGTAGCGGCCTTGCCCACAAGCACTTGTCCACGTGTCTGTGGTTAGGTGGACCTTGGGTGAAACAGCGTTGTTCAGGGCACGTGTGATGTTTTGTGACACGTGGTTATGCAACGCGGGGACGGCACACCGGGAGAAATAGTGGCGGCTGGGGACCGAGTAACGTGGGACAGCTGCCGCCATCAGGTCACGGAATGCTTCTGTCTCCACCAGCCTAAAAGGCAACATTTCCAGCGCAAGCAGTCGCGAAATGTTAGCATTTAGAACTGTGGCATGTGGGGTGTTGGCAGTGTATTTGCGCCTGCGTTCAAAGGTTTGCTGAATGGATAACTGAACGCTGCGCTGGGACAAGGACGTGCTTGATGATGGTGTTCTTTCTGCGTAGGCAACTGCAGGTGCAGGAGTGGAGGAGGCTTGTTCGCAGGCAGCATGGACAGGGGATTGGCTCGCATGCACAACCAGCGAAGACGTAGCAGTGACATCAGCAAGCACTGCTCCTCGACTCTGTTGTACTTCCCACAAAGTCGGGTGCTTGGCTGACATGTGCCTGATCATGCTGGTGGTGGTCAGGCTGCTAGTTTTGGTACCCCTGCTGATGCTGGCACGGCAGGTGTTGCAAATGGCCTTTTTTGAATCATCTGGATCCAACTTAAAAAACTGCCAGACTCGGGAAGACCTAACATTTGTACAGGCACCTTGTGTCGTCGTGTTGTTCTGGGGAACGGTTGCCTGACTTCTGCCTGGGGCCACCACCCTGCTTCTTACTGCCTGTTGTGATGCTACGCCTCCCTCCCCCTGTGCACTGCTGTCCTCGGTCTGCATATCCTCCTGCCAGGTTGGGTCAGTTACTGGATCATCCACCACGTCGTCTTCCTCTTCCGCACCCTGCTCCTCCTCCTGACTTCCTGACAATTGTGTCTCATCATCGTCCACCACTTGTTGAGACACGTTGCCAACTTCGTGAGAACGTGGCTGCTCAAATATTTGGCCATCTGTACAGACGATCTCCTCATGACCCACTTCAATATGAGCTGGCGAGAGGCCAGAATGTGTGAATGGAAACGTGAACAGCTCTTCCGAGTGTCCAAGTGTGGGATCATTAATGTCCGAGGAGGACGTGTACTCAGCCTGGTGGTAGGAAGGAGGATCAGGTTCAGAAATGTGTGGTGCAGTATCACGGCTACTGACACTTGACCGTGTGGAAGACAGAGTGTTTGTGGTGGTGCCAATCTGACTGGAAGCATTATCTGCTATCCAACTAACAACCTGTTGACACTGGTCTTGGTTCAAGAGCGGTGTACTGCTGCGGTCCCCAAGAATTTGGGACAGGACGTGCGAGCGACTAGATGTGGCCCTTTGTTGTGGCGAAGTTAGAGCTTGCCCACGACCTCGGCCTCTGCCTGCACCACCATCACGTCCACTTCCTTGTTCCTTGCCAATGCCCTTGCGCATTTTGCAATGCTGTGCACTGCTGACGTGTATATTCACTACTTGTGCGTTATATCAAAGTTTGTGGAAATTGCACACAAGTGCACCTGTACGCTGCCACCAACAGGCACACACGTGCGGTTTTAAAAACCAAGCACGGACGCAATAAGAACCTAACAGGTTTTTTTGGGGAGCGACAATTACAGACAAGTCAGACACTATCTGGACTGTTTTACACTGTGTACACCAGCCCCAGATATGATGAAGGCTGGTATACGGTCACCACTACCCTGCCTGCCTGCCTGCCTGTATACTGGTACAATAGTCCTGACAGGGACTCTTCTGGTCACTAGCCTGTATTCAGACCTGGCTATACCCTGCCTGTATATAGCAACAATAGTCCTGAGAAGGACTCTGCTACTGTACTCCGACCTGGCTATACCCTGCCTGCCTGTATACAACTAGAATAGTCCTGAGAAGGACTTTTGGTCACACTGTTTGCAGCCCTGCAACTGAAAAAGCTATAAAGGGCCGCAAAGCTTTCCCTGAATCAGCGACACTCTCCCTGCACTGACTGTCTGGATAGCTGTGAGCAGAGCACAGCGCGCCGGCCGGTATAAAGGCTCGGTCACGCTGTGCAGGCCGGCCAATCACTGCAATTCCACAACTAACAGGGCTGTGGCATTGCAGTGGTCTGCCAGCCAATCCCTGCATGAGGGCTGGCTCTCAAAAGAGCGCCAACATGCAGAAATGAAGACCACGAGTACAGCACGAGTATCGCGAGATTACTCGGTCCCCGCCGAGCAGCCAGAGTACAGCGATACTCGTGCGAGTACCGAGTAGTTACAAGCATGCTCGCTCATCACTATTTATGATCTTTTGACCTCCTCTATGTGATATTTATTCTGTCAATTGATTGTAGGTGTGCGTGCGTGTGTATACTATATCCATGCACATGTTTGTGTGTGTGCACACGTGCACGCATTTGTTTGCACCGTATGCATGCGTGCATGTGTGTGTGTGTGAGTGCCGTGTGCTTGTGTGTGTGTGGTGCACCTCGCACATGCACACGCATGCATGTTTTGATGTATGTATGCGTATGTGGGCACGAGCTTAGCGTGTGTGTGTGTATGCATGTACACGTGTGCATGTCCGTGTGGATGGATGCACATGTGTACACATGTGTGTGTATGTGTGGTGTACGCACATGTGTGTGTATGTGTATGTGTGCGTGCGTGCGTGGTTATGTGTGTGTGTGCGTACATGTACGTCTATGGATGTGGGAGATGTATGTATGTATGTATGTATGTACATGTGCATGCATGTGTACATATAGAATTATATCTCTATACATATTTGTGTGATCATTTCTTCATCCTTTTATATTTGTGTTAATGCTCGGTCCTTTTTGATATGGATTATTATGTCATTCTGTGATTATTTTGTGGGATACACCATTTGCTAGTCATCTCTATGTTATATATTTATATTTAAATATGATGACTGGCCTGAGTTGTAAGAATTATCGTATGGTGCTTGATATCATTTTATAATAACATGTATGATGGCAGTTTTATTTATACTAGCTGTCTAGTATTATATGTGTATTATGGTGTATCCCATGATTTCATTAATTTTTCCGGCCACAGTTTGTTGCACCTTATAATAGTTCCCGTGGTTCCAGCTGATGCGTGTGCGCCGCGGGCGCCGGGATGTCATCGTGGTGCTGCGCTGTATTTCCCTGTGTGACGTCTGCTCGCACGGCCGCCATGTGATGCGCACACATGGTGGTCATGTGACCGGACTTGTCAGGCGGGGAGAGGCGCGACGCGCGATGTGCGTCCGTGTTTGCCCGCGGCGTCGCGCGTCACGGTCACGCTGATGATTGGCGGACGCCCTGTTTTTAAGCCCCACTTCCCCTCACTATACCACGCCCCCTGACGAAGGCTTCATCGCCGAAACGGCCGTCGGGTTGTACATAGGCTCCGCTTGATCACTGTATCTCTCCAGGTAACAATGACAATTTGATTTGAATTGGTTGTGTCTCTTCTGGCGTTTGGGGCGCCAAGGTCCCTTTCTCACCCCTGCACCTTACACATTGTGCAACCTTCTATAATGCCAATATTTAATATGCATCTCATATGGTTGCCATGATCCTCACAGGAGGTAATTTGTGTAGATTGGGACCCCAGTACATTGATGCTTAGGAGTTTTTCTCTCCTTCCTGGAGGACTGCTGACCTCTCGATCATACACATATATATAAACTATGTTTCACATGTTATTGTATATCACATGTATGGATTGTCAATGATCTGTCAGCAGTTGGGTAAGATCCCTAATATTTAGTGATCACCTGCCTATGTCCACACTTGGTTTGTGCCGCTCTGCACCTATCCACCAAATAAAGTTTTTTCACTTTTTGTACCTTGGACTTTGGTCGTAATTTCTCTTGTTTGTACCTATGTATAACGACTTGTCCTAGTCCCCATCCAGTCATTATGACCATTATGGTTTTTCTATATTGTTACATAATTTTCAGGTAAATTATGGTGTGGCTGTGGCTCTTTTTGAACACCCAGAACGTGTACAGCGCCCTACACAAACACTTGGTAACTACACACAACAACATCTATATATATATATATATATATATATATATATAACAAAAATCATACATTAACTACACAATACGTAAATTCTAGAATACCCGATGCGTAGAATCGGGCCACCTTCTAGTATATATATATATATATATATATATGTAAAATCTATAAATATATATATATATATACATTTTTTTCCCCTAATGTACAAATAAAATGTGTCAACTTTAACTTTATGCCTTTTAGATGGAAATGGAAATCATTTAATTTTTCAAGTACAGTGGAACCTTGCATTACGAGCATGATTGGTTCCGGGAGTGTGCTCTTAAACTAAGTTACTCTTATATCAAAGCAAATTTTCCGATAGGACATAATTGAAACGCAGACAATTTATTCCACAAAAATATTTACTGTATTTATACAAACTTATCACAGTAATACAAAATAATGTACTGTATTCATATAGAATTATTACAGTACACTAATACAAAATACAGTGCAGTAAAAAAACAAAACAAATTACACTGCACGTTTGCTTACAATAGAATTGTTGCTGTGTAGGAAGTACACTATAGAGAAAAAATGATGTATAAATATGACATCCTTTATTCTAGTACAGTACACAAAAAACACCCCCCAAATATATTCTTCCCAAAATAAGGGCAGAACAAAGCCAAATGTGGGGTAGGAATATTACACAGGCAAATAGATTACAGTACAAGGAATGTGCTGTACTGGTTAGCAGAAAAAGTACAATACTGTATCCACAAATGCAAATTGATAGACATGCTATATAGTATATACTGTACTGTACATTGGTACACTGTGCACAGTATATAGTACATATGTACAGAAAGTTACCTACAGAGCGGATCATAGCGCGCCAGAGCAGGTCAGAGTGTGGTGAAAAGACAGAACTGGAAGTGTGCAAAGCTTTGCTCTTAAACTAAGCAACACATTTCTAAAAAGCTTTGCTTGTCTTACAAAACACTCTTAATCCAAGTTACTCTTAATCCAAGGTTCCACTTTACGTGAAAAAAAAAAGACACGTGAATCTTTTCCTACACTACAGACCTATATATCACTCTGTTCAGCTTTTCCTGGACTATAACGTAAGCAGTTCAGAGGTCATGTTCAACACGACAGGTTCCCTTTAAGAGCCTGACTCTTGGCGTTTAGCTGTTTGTCACGATGGCTTCTTAAAATAATTTCTAAATAAAATTGATGCTACTTTTGTGTATGTGAAAACTAATATTTATGCAGCACATTTCTCTGTTTTGCTAATCTCTAAAATAATGGCATAGCCCATCCATCCATATCGGAGCAGATGTGTTCTGATACATATGAGTGATTGCGGAGATTATTACCATATATTCATCCTACTGTTCTTTTCCACTCGTTTTCCTTCACTGTAGAAAAAAACGAACAAACTACAGAATTACGGATAATATCCAAGGTTTGTTTGGACATTTGTGCTATATTCATAGCCGATAGCGTCTCCACGTGACTTTACATTAGCATTTTTTCTAGCGTAGTCCGCAGTGTTTGCCATGTATCCGCGTGCTGAGTGACTTCACAGTCATTTTATTGATACGTTTCCCGGAATAATAACACAGGAACAGAATAGTGCAAAGTGCTTCAGAATTGAGCTACAAGGAACATATTAACAAATCTGTAGCCGTTTTTTTATTTTTACGAAGCATCCATTGGTGCAGATTTGAAGCAGCGGTTTTTAATGTTTTTTTTTTTTAGTACACAAAAGCTTTGATTCTGCACTTAAAAGCTCAAGAGCATTTTTACATGCAATTTTTTCAGTCTCTCCATTGAAACCTAAAGCAAAAAAACACATTTCAGTAGTGTCTGTAGACCCACAGTGGGCAGGAGTTATCTTGAAATCAAGTCCAATTTTCTTGGTCAGTTTAAGGCTATGTTCACACACTGCATCTTTTCTAACCACAAAGATGCAGCGTTTTTGGCCCCAAAAAATGCACCCGTGGCAAAAACGGATCAAAAAATGCACTCATTTTTTATGCATTTTTACCGCATTTTGCCCAATGTGTTTTTTAACTCAAATCTATTGACTGGAAGGGCTGAAAAACGCTGGAAAAAATGAAGAATTGACATGCTGCATCTTCAAAAATGCAGCCAAGATGTAGCCAAAAAAAAGATGCCCAGTGTGGACAGCAAAATAGAAATCTCATAGACTTTGCTGGGGGAAGGAAATGCATGCATTTAGGTGCATCTTTGTGACCTCAAAAATGAACCAAAAACACAGTAAAGATGCCCTGTGTGAACATAGCCTAAGGCAGCAGAAAAAACACAGTATTTACGCTAGGTGGGAATATGACCTTACAAGCATTCTGCCATTTTTTCTTTTACGACTGTAGCTAACTCCTTTCAAGTAAATCTTAGCAGAGTCTAACAGATGAAATTGTCTTCAGCTTGTAATGCAATAGGCTGATACACTCCTTGGAAAAGCTTCTTTCAGGTTGTCTATTATGCAGTACAGAAATGAATGTATAAGATGCCGGGGATGGGATCATTCACTTTAAAATGAATCATGACTTATCATACAGCTCGCATTTTTTCTTTTGCCAACCTGAACGTATGATTGTTGGGTATACAGCAGGTACATAAGATGTCCTATTTACATAGTTACGTAGTTACATAGGTTGAAAAAAGAGCTAGGTCCATAAAGTTCAACTTATTTAATGAGGTCCTTACTAAAGATGAGTGGATCTTTTGAAATTCAAATTGGCCGGTTTTGCAGAATTTTTCCAAGAGATTCAATTTAATACTGGAAATCTCTACCAAAGAGAGAGAGAAAGAGTACCCTGATGATTATCAGAGCTTACACTTTACAGGACAGAGGAAATGAAGACCCTGCTGATTATAAGAGTCTAGAAACTACAGGCAAGAGAGAGAGGACTCTGCTGATCATAAAATCTTATACTGTACAAAAAAGAGACAGTACCTCACTAACAATAAGACCTTACACTCAATAGGAGAGAGAGAGGACCCTGCTGGCCATAAGAGCTTACACTCTACAGGAGAGAGAGATGACCCCACTAACCATAAGAGCGTACACTGTGCAGGAGAAAGAGAAGGCCCTGTAGAAAATAAAAGCTTATACTCTGCAGGAGACAGAGAGAGATGACCCCACTAATCATAAGAGCTCATACTCTACAGGAGAGAGAGGATCCTGCTGATCATAAGAGCTTACATTCTACAAAAAGAGGAATGACTCCACTAACCATAAGAGCTTACACTTTATAGGAGAGAGAGGACTCCACTGACCATAAGTGCTTTCACTCTACAGGAGAGTGAGAACACGCCACTTACCATGACAGATTCCACACTACAGGCGCGCGAGAGAGAACCCTGCTAACCATAAAAGTTTACATTTATAGAACAGAGAGAAAGAAGTCTGTTGACTATAAGACCTTTCATTCTACTAGAAAAAGAGATGACCCCACTAACCATAAGAGCTTAAACTATGCAGGAGAGAGAACACCCTATAGAAAATAAAAGCTTATGTAGCCTTGTAGCTCCCTGAAACCATCAGGGAGCTGCAAGGTACTATATCCCCACCGGGAAGCAGGGCCTACCCCCTAGGGACCCAGGAAACCAGTGCCGGTAACACACAACCACTCCATGTAATGCCAGTTTTCTCCAATTATCCCCCATAGAATGGTACAAGGCTAGCGTTGGACCAATGAATGGCCGCCTAGAGGTGGAGTCAATCCAGTCCACTAGATGACCAGGTGGGAGGGGCAGACAGTGGAGAGTCAGACAGTGGAGCAGAAACAGTAGAAGAGAGACTGTGAACGTGAGCAGACGGACTAACCGGAGTGAACAGTGACATGAGGGCCCAGGCGGTTAGTTGCTGGTGGAGTATGGGGAAGTACTCCCGTAACTATGCACCAACGGGGTACAGAATCCTAGGTCAGGCAAAGGCTCCAGGCAGACCTGATAAATTCTGCACAGTGAGGACTTCACTGACCTTGAAGCTCGGGACTCAGTAGCAAAGGGAGAATTGGCGACAGGACCAGAGACTCCAACCCCACAGGGTTCACGCTACCGTCATATGGACTGCTGAAGAAGACAACCAGTTGCTCTACGCCACGGGGACCCACCAACCAAAGACAGGTGCAGGGGAAGAAGTCACCAGGTCACTACACTGGCACTGGGACTAAGTGGACCTGCGGTTAAGACCAGCCAGCCTCGGGTGACCAGTTACCAGCTTGCAGTGAGTAAAAAGAACCAGTTACACCGAATTCCCGTTGTGGCCTACCTTCTTTCAACACCCACCTGCAACACCTATCCTCTGGGGCCTGGACCTGCTTACGGAGGGCCTAACATCCAGGCTGCCATTAACACCAGCCATAGTAGTGAAAACTGCAGTGGCAGCTCTATCCCTATAGCCAAAAAACGCAAGTAGCGTCACATATAAACTTTATTCAATAATCCCCTGTAAATATTCCCCTTTTTCAAAAAGAACCCAGGGCACGAAACCGGGCAATGGCCATCAAAGTGACATTCCCCAGTTATACACTGCCCGGGACCAAGTACCCCATAACCCTGTGCGACACACTTAAGGGTGCTTTACACGCTGCAACATCGCTAACGATATATCGTCGAGGTCAAGTCGTTAGTGACGCACATCTGGCGCCATTAGCGACATCGCAGCGTGTGACACCAAGGAGCGACGTGCAACAATCGCAAAAACGGCTAAAATCGTTGATCGTTGTCACGTCGCTCCTTTTCAAAATATCATTGGTGGTGCATGCCGCTGGTTGTTTGTCGTTCCTGCAGCATCACACATCGCTATGTGTGACACCGCAGGAACCACGAACATCTCCTTACCTCCATCCGCTGGCAATGAGGAAGAAAGGAGGTGGGCAGCATGTTCCAGGCGCTCACCTCCGCCCCTCCTATGCTATTGGGCGGCCGCTTAGTGATGCCGCAGTGACGTCGCTATGACGCCGAACGCACCTCCCCCTTGAAGGAGGGATTGTTCGGTGGTCACAGCGATGTCTCTGACAAGGTATGTGTGTGTAACGCTGCCGTAGCGATAATGTTCGCTACGGCAGCGATTACCAAATGTTGCACCAACGACAGGGGCGGGTGTTATTGTGCACCGCATCACTAGCTATTGCTAGCGATGTCGCAGCGTGTAAAGCACCCTTTACACTCTGCAGGAGACAGAGAGAGAGGACCCCACTAATCATAAGAGCTTACACTCTACAGGAGAGAGAGGACCCTGCTCATCATAAGAGGTTATACTTTACAGGAGAGAGAGGACCCCACTGACCATAAGAGCTTACACTCTACAGGAGATAGAGGACCCCGCTAACGATAAGACTTTAAGCCAAGGGGTGGCTCTTTTTAGGAGACCACCATGACCACCATATTAAGTGGCCCTTTTAGTCAATATCCAACTTTTTGACAAGTTTAAAGATATGACAAGGGAAATACCAAGGCCAGGTATCCATCCACAGACAGCTGTTTTGGGGTATTGCCCCTCATCATAGTTACATAGTTACATAGTTACTAAGGTTGAAAAAAGACCTAGGTCCATCTAGTTCAACCTTCCTCCACAAGTTCTACATTTGGTCACTTAGTCATTTATAACCAACAATGTTTTGTGTACTGAGGAAATCATCCAGCCCTTTTTTAAAAGCTGTTATAGTATCTGCCATTACTACCTCTTGTGGTAGGGCATTCCACAGTCTGACTGCTCTAACTGTAAACAACCTTTTCCTATTTAGCTGCTGGAATCGCCTTTCTACCATCCATAATGAGTGCCCGCTGGTCCTTAGTATTGTCTTTGGAAGGAATAAGTCATGTGCCAGCCCTTCTGATAGACCACAGATTGTTTAAAATGCACTACGACTATATTCGTTGGTGAACTGTATATGGGCCCTTTGCAAGCTTATATTTCATCATAATGCACAATTCCACCTGTATTGGAGGTTGAAATGGGCCCCCTTAATGGCTGTAATGGTTACAATGATGTGACACCCCTGGACTATTGGGTCGTCACAGGGTATTGTGCAATCTGCCCTTCTGTGCAATATCCACCTCCTCCTTGGTTATGGGTCCCCAACTAAATAGTGTTGCCTACATCAGCCAGTAAAATCCTAGGTACACTCTGCACCACACCCACCAGACACACCAGTGGATGGCCTGAGTGGAATAAGTTCGCCCACTTGGGGGGTTGGTTAAGGGGAGATCAGGAGTGTCAGTCAGTTCGGAAGTGTGGGACGTGAAGGAGAGAGGAGATCAGGAGCCGGGCTCCTTGGAAGCAACTAGGTAGCAGATGGTGGTCTGGGCCTAGTAGAAGCTGGACCCCGGTCGCAGGGGATCGTGACAAGGGGCACTGAACTGTCGAGGAGCACAGCTGGTGGCCTTGTACCATCACCGGGCTGGGACTCGCACAACGGGGTACGTGGACCCTAGGTCAGGGAGTAGCTTCAGGCAACCTGAAAATTTATCCGACGAGAACAGAGCCTTCAAGATCTGCTCTCTACCTGCTTCAAAATCCGGGTACTAGCGCAAAGAGTAGGATAGGACTTTCCACTAAAACGGTCCAGAAAATCCCAAGTGTGAACCCTGAGAGCAAGCTCCCACAGATAGCCATACTGGGGAGCGGGACACGACTAGTTTTATGCTACCGGGACCAACAAAGAAGTGAACTAAGTGCCAGGAGGAAGGTCACAGATCACCAGGCAGCACCATCGGGGACGAGACCCAAACTAGCTCCCCTCAGCATCCAGTTGTTGGTGTCAGCTTTATGGACTGAGTGAGTACGAAAGTGACCCCCTTCACTCCCCACAGTACTCCCCGAAAACCATCACCGAGTCCCGGGGCATCCCCCCTACCCGTGGAGGCTAACATCTGGCTGCCCCACTCCATCGCCCCCTGGTACTCCTCCCAACTGCAGCAGTGGTACTCCACATTACCACACACCACGGGTGGCGTCACAAACTCTAAACATAATCCCCTGTCAATACCCCCCTTCATTTGAGTGGCCGCACGACCCCTAGGTCTGGACGCCTCTCGAGCCACCGCGGATCCGGATCCGAGCAGCCCGGCTGCTGGAACGGGGGGCGGCACAATGATAATGTGTCTGCCCCTGGCTATATACTTCTCTGTGTATATAGCCTCCATTATGTTATAGGCTCCATTATGCTACCTCCCGGTAGCATAGGACTCCATTCAGAACCTCTTTTGCAGATTCTGCCATTTTTGATGAAATGCAGTGCTACTTATCCCTCCAAAGCAGTGATGAACCTAATGGACCACATTTTGTCTCAGTGTGGTTTGATATGCACCATTAATACCAGTTGCATTCAGGATCCAGCACTGTGTAATGGTTTATTTTCAGACTGATAATGAGATGAGACAGAGGGGTGCAGAGCCTAATGGTTATACATATGATAATCATCTGCTTACCCGCACACGAAGATTCCAGAGGAACATGGAGATACTGTTATGTGGTGATCAAGGCAGGGACACTGCTGTAAGGCCATGTTAAAAATGACGTTAAGGCCCCTTTCACACGTCAGTGATTCTGGTACGTTTGTGCTTTTTTTAAAACGTACCAGAATCACTGACATACGCAGACCCATTATAATCAATGGGTCTGCTCACACATCAGTGATTTTTCACTGAATGTGTCTCCGTGCAGCGTGCACGCGTGGCCGTGATTCTGCACGGAGACAAGTCCGTTTTTTTCTGGCATCACTGATGACCCACGGACCACACTATGGTGTGATCTGTGTGTGATCAGTGAAACACGTACCAGAAAATCACGGACATATTAAATATTAAATATTTTCAACTTACCTTGCCTGCGATTCGCTCTGGAGCCTCCGCTCTCGGCAGTTTCTGCCTGGCTCATGAATATTCATGAGAGCAGGAAAACCCGACCAGGAAGTAGGTGCTGAGAGCGGTGGGCGGACGCTGGAGACCCGAGGAGATCAGCACCATGGACAGCAGCAGTGAAGGCAGGTGAGTAATGTCCATATGCAATCACGGATCACGGCTCACGGATTGCACATGGACATCCCACGTGTGCCGTGAATCACGGAACACGGAGGGACATGTGCGTGTTTTACACGTCAGTGAAGAACGTCTGTGTTTTTCACTGACGTGTGAAACGGGCCTAATGGGAAGCTTCACTTAACTTTACAAATGTTATTCTGTAGAATTCCTGTTTATTAACCTCTGACAGAAAGAATGAAGGAGTAAAGTAAGTTTCCATAAATATTAATAATACCATTTCTGCCGCATGTTCCTCTCACATCGTATTCTGCTGAATATTTCAGGAAGGTCTTTACTACATGCTCAGCAGCTTTACAATTCAGTGCAATGTAAACATATCAAACCTGGCAAGGAGAAGTAACTTACATAGTAATTTTACTGTGCGGGTGGTTATCCTGCCAACATATCTTTAATGCAATACAGCATAAAAAGAACACTACATGTGATGTTATATAAAAATACAATCAATACTGATAATAACTATACCCTGTATGATGCCATCAGACATTCCAAGTGTAAAAAAACGGAAAAAATGGAAATGGTTAGCTTGTTATATTTTGCATGGATGTAAGGTTGGGCTCAGACGGCCATATTGAAAAACAGGCCAGTCATAACCACAAATTGCAGCCATAACTAGCTCTGTTTGCTGATCTGTTTGCTCATATACAAGTGCATCTCAATAAATTAGAATATCATCAAAAAGTTAATTTATTTCAGTAATTCCATACAAAAAAGGAAACATATATTATATAGTCATTACAAACAGATTGATCTATTTCAAGTGTTTATTTCTATTAATGTTGATGATTATGGCTTACAGCCAATGAAAACCCAAAAGTCATTATCTCAGAAAATTAGAATAATTACCACAAAACACCTGTAAAGGCTTCTTAAGATTAAAATGGTCCCTAAAGCCTGCTTTACACCTTACAATTAGGTGTGCGATCTCGTATGCGATGTGACACGCCCAGGTCGCATATGCGATTGAATGAGATTGCACGTAGGTCGTTCATTTGCTGTCACACGAGCGTTAGTAGTCTATGTTAAATTGATCAATTTTGTGTGCGATCCTTTAGATCATGTGTTCCGTGACGTATGCATTGGGCACCTTTTTTTTTTTTTTTTATTTATTGACTTGCCAAGCGTGTGTAATGTGTAGCGATGCATTTTTACTATGTCATCTGCCATTCAGCTCTGCTACATGGCCGCTGACAGCAGACACAGACAGCCATGTAGCAGAGCTGAATGGCAGATGACAGCAGACACAGACAGAGCCGCACTGTCAGAATGAACTCGGGTGAACTTCACCCGACTTCATTGTCATGCTGCGGCTCTGTCTGTGCCGCGTCCTGATTAGCGGTCACCTGTGAAGGGCTCACCGGTGACCGCTAAACTCCTGAGTAACTGAATTGAGCAGCCCTCTCTCATATACTCAACGATCCCCGATCCCCGGCTCTGCACGGCATTCACACTGCTCCGGCGGCTTTTACTATTTTGAAAAAGCCGGCCGCCCATTAAACAATCTCGTATTCCCTGCTTTCCCCGCCCACCGGTGCCTATGATTGGTTACAGTGAGACATGCCCCCACGCTGAGTGACAGGTGTCACACTGCACCCAATCACAGCAGCCGGTGGGCGTGTCTATACTGTGTAGTGAAATAAATAATTAAATAATTAAAAAAAACGGCGTGCGGTCCCCCCCAATTTTAAAACCAGCCAGATAAAGCCATACGGCTGAAGGCTGGTATTCTCAGGATGGGGAGCTCCACGTTATGGGGAGCCCCCCAGCCTAACAATATCAGCCAGCAGCCGCCCAGAATTGCCGCTGCCAATAAGTCCTAGATTAATCATGTCAGGCGTCTATGAGACACCCTCTATGATTAATCTGTAAATTACAGTAAATAAACACACACGCCTGAAAAAATCCTTTATTAGAAATAAAAAACACAAACACATTCCCTGGTTCACCACTTTAATCAGCCCCAAAAAGCCCTCCTTGTCCGGCGTAATCCAGGATGATGCAGCGTCGCATCCAGCGCTGCTGCATGGAGGTGACCGGAGCTGCAGCAGACACAGCCGCTCCGGTGACCTCCACGCAGCTAATGAAGACAGCCATGCGATCAGCTGAGCTGTCAGTGAGGTTACCCGCTGTCACTGGATCCAGCGGTGGATGCAGCGGTGGCCGCGGGTAACCTCAGTGACAGCTCAGCTGATCGCGCTACTCACCGCTGCTCCTCTCACCTCCCCGCAGCAACTGAGGTGAGTAGCGCAATCAGCTGAGCTGTAACTGAGGTTACCCGCGGCCACCGCTGCATCCACCGCTGGATCCAGTGACAGCGGGTAACCTCAGTGACAGCTCAGCTGATCGCGCGGCTGTCTTTATTTGCTGTGTGGAGGTGACCGGAGCGGCGGTGTCTGCTGCAGCTCCGGTCACCTCCATGCAGCAGCGCTGGATGCGACGCTGGACCATCCTGGAGTACGCCGGACATGGAGGGCTTTTTGGGGCTGATTAAAGTGGTGAACCAGGGTATATGTGTGTGTCTTTTATTTCTAATAAAGGATTTTTTCGGGTGTGTGTGTTTATTTACTGTAATTTACAGATTAATCATGGAGGGTGTCTCATAGATGCCTGACATGATTAATCTAGGACTTATTGGCAGCTATGGGCTGCCAATAACTCCTTATTACCCCGATTTGCCAACGCACCAGGGCAAATCGGGAAGAGCCGGGTACAGCCCCAGAACTGTCGCATCTAATGTATGCGGCAATTCTGGGCGGCTGTTGGCTGATATTGTTAGGCTGGGGGGCTCCCCATAACGTGGAGCTCCCCATCCTGAGAATACCAGCCTTCAGCCGTATGGCTTTATCTGGCTGGTTTTAAAATTGGGGGGGACCGCACACCATTTTTTTAAATTATTTAATTATTTATTTCACTGCACAGTATAGACACGCCCACCGGCTGCTGTGATTGGGTGCAGTGTGACACCTGTCACTCAGCGTGGGGGGCGTGTCTCACTGCAACCAATCATAGGCGCCGGTGGGCGGGGAAAGCAGGGAATACGAGATTGTTTAATGGGCGGCCGGCTTTTTCAAAACAGTAAAAGCCGCCGGAGCAGTGTGAATGCCGTGCAGAGCCGGGCCGGGGATCAGTGAGTATGAGAGAGGGGGTAAGAAGGATAGACTGACATGGACAGAGAGTGAGGGACAGAGATAGTGACCGACTGACAGAGATTAGTGAATGACAGACATTGTGAGGTGCTTCAGAACACAGCTTTTCAGCTGCGCTCTGAAGCAGACCTTTTTTAAGCTGCGGTGCAGAGCGCACACCTGCGCACATAGCCTCAGACATCAAAATCGTATGAGGGATGTCACACGTTACAATTGACTAGGTTCATACAACAAAACGTCCAATGTATGAGGAATAAACGACGTGTATGCGATCACCGTATTTTCGTTCAATCTTGATCGCACGTAGGTGTCACACGCAAATACGTCACGAACGATGCAGGATGTGCGTCACTTACAACTTGACCCCGACGACGGATTGAAAGATTTATTGAAGCGTGTAAAGCAGGCATTAGTCTGGTTCAGTAGGCTACACAATCATGGAGAAGACTGCTGACTTAACAGATGTCCAGAAGGCAGTCATTAACACACTCTAGAAGAAGAGTAAGCAAATAGGTGTTTTTTTAGGTTTTTGCACCCAGTTCAGACTTAGAATGGTGTTCCAAACGTTATTCCTATTTGTTAGTAATTTTTCGTTTGTGAACCCTCCCCAACCACACCTATTGCCAATCCATATCATACGCATAAATAGCCTGGGTCTCAGCTTCCCATACACGGTAGGTTTTTTAACTGCATGAGAGGACACACACAAGCTAGGGACCCCAACGTAGAGAAATACTTTGGCGTAGTGTTGGGGCTCTATTGCATTGATCAATTCAGTAGCTAAATTTCTCTTGATTCATATGTTCATGGCAGTAATGCAGATTCCATTTTTCACATATTCACTCTTGCATATAGCTATTGGATTTTTCAAGTCAGTATTCACACAGCAGTTTCTGCTATTTCATGTATTCCCCTTACATAGTCACTGGTGTGCATACCTTATCTCCCCATAGTGATGTTTTTTTAGGTTTTTGCACCCAGTTCAGACTTAGAATGGTGTTCCAAACGTTATTCCTATTTGTTAGTAATTTTTCGTTTGTGAACCCTCCCCAACCACACCTATTGCCAATCCATATCATACGCATAAATAGCCTGGGTCTCAGCTTCCCATACATGGTAGGTTTTTTAACTGCATGAGAGGACACACACAAGCTAGGGACCCCAACGTAGAGAAATACTTTGGCGTAGTGTTGGGGCTCTATTGCATTGATCAATTCAGTAGCTAAATTTCTCTTGATTCATATGTTCATGGCAGTAATGCAGATTCCATTTTTCACATATTCACTCTTGCATATAGCTATTGGATTTTTCAAGTCAGTATTCACACAGCAGTTTCTGCTATTTCATGTATTCCCCTTACATAGTCACTGGTGTGCATACCTTATCTCCCCATAGTGATGTTTTTTTAGGTTTTTGCACCCAGTTCAGACTTAGAATGGTGTTTCAAACGTTATTCCTATTTGTTAGTAATTTTTCGTTTGTGAACCCTCCCCAACCACACCTATTGCCAATCCATATCATACGCATAAATAGCCTGGGTCTCAGCTTCCCATACACGGTAGGTTTTTTAACTGCATGAGAGGACACACACAAGCTAGGGACCCCAACGTAGAGAAATACTTTGGCGTAGTGTTGGGGCTCTATTGCATTGATCAATTCAGTAGCTAAATTTCTCTTGATTCATATGTTCATGGCAGTAATGCAGATTCCATTTTTCACATATTCACTCTTGCATATAGCTATTGGATTTTTCAAGTCAGTATTCACACAGCAGTTTCTGCTATTTCATGTATTCCCCTTACATAGTCACTGGTGTGCATACCTTATCTCCCCATAGTGACTTTTTTTAGGTTTTTGCACCCAGTTCAGACTTAGAATGGTGTTCCAAACGTTATTCCTATTTGTTAAGGAGAAAGAACTGGACTATTCCACAGTGGTCCAAGGTGTTGTTTTGAGATGAAACTACATTTTGCATTTCATTTGGAAATCAAGGTACCAGAGTCTGTAGAAAGAGTGGAGAGGCCACAATCCAAGCTGCTTGAGGTCTAGTGTGAAGTTCCCACAATCAATGATGGTTTGGGGAGCCATGTCATCTGCTGTTGTAGGTCCACTGTGTTTTATCAAGATCAAAGTCAGCGCAGCCGTCTACCAGGAAATTTTAGAGCACTTCATGCTTCCCTCTGCCGACAAGCTTTTTGAAGATGGAAATTTCATTTTCCAGCAGCACTGGGCACCTGTGCACACTGCCAAAAATAACAATACCTGGTTTAATAACCACAGTATCACTGTGTTTGATTGGCCAGCAAACTCGCCTGACCTAAACTCCATAAATTCTCTTATTATAGCAATATAAACCTTTTATCATACATATAGCATCACTTGGTGTCTGTTAGCTTCAGCTGTGATGTTTACATCAATCTCTTCCTCTCCCCAGGCTTACTGTGCTCTACTACTACAAGATCCATAATGCATTGCAGTGGCCTGACAGCCAGCACTTAGCCTGCTCCCGCCATTCTTCTCCCTGTGCTGCTGAAGATATTGGGAGATACCAAGTGTCAGAGCAGCCCAGGGTAAGTACTAGCCCATGTGGCAACAGCCCTGTCACTGTGTTTGTTATGCACATGTTCAGTCCATGTCAGTGATTACATTACTTAAACTCTTTGCTAGTGAAGAGCTGTGATCTATATTTCAAGAACAAAGATGTGAACCCCTGCTAGTACTGCTGAATGAAATGGTCAGTTCAGCTTGTGTGATGCAGTGAGGCAGACTAACTGATGATTCCCTCCAAAACATCTACACCCACCATCAATAGCCCAGTGTCAACTTCCTTTCATTTGGTCTGATTTCTGTGTTGGAAAAGGAAGTATCAGAAGAGGAAAAATAATCTGCATAACAATCCAGTACTTTGTGATTGCTGCTGAGATGCACTCATAGATGCTTTAACATCTAATACAAGTATATTACAAAATGTATTGTTTTGAAACGCTATTATATATGGCAAGGGGGAAATAAATGGTTTAAACTCCCTTTAAGCTGATCCCAATGTAATGTTTATAGTAAAGATGTTTTACATTTTTTATTTTGTTCAGATGATGTGTTATAAATTGATATGCAGGAGAGGGAATAAAAGTGTTTTTTTCTGTGCTGCTGTCAGTGTTATGAAATGATACAACTTGATAGAAAATAGTGGTTTATACTATCTTGATTAAATAAACCACTGTTTTCTAACAAGTTGTGTCATTTCACCCTACTGACAGTAGCGCAGAAAAAGACTATGGGGTACTTTGCACACTACGACATCGCAAGCCGATGGTAGCGATGTCGAGCGCGATAGTCCCCGCCCCCGTCGCAGCTGCGATATCTTGTGATAGCTGCCGTAGTGAACATTATCACTACGGCAGCTTCACATGCACTTACCTACCCTGCGATGCCGCTCTGGCTGGCGACCCGCATCCTTCCTAAGGGGGCGGGTCGTGCGGCGTCACAGCGACGTCACACGGCAGGCGACTAATAGAAGCAGAGGGGCAGAGATGAGCGGGACGTAAACAACCTCTGGGGCCTGCCTCACTCACGGGAGGCCACAACATCTGACTTCAGACCCCATCAGCCCCAGACGCTCATAAAATCTGCAGTGGCGGTCATCCATATCCCTGACCGCAAGCCGTGAGTGGCGTCACGACACATTTACAAAAACTAACAGTATCTGTTACCAGATTGAAGACAACCTGTGGCGTCCCTGAAGCTGAAGCAACATCCCTGGGGCGACACAGTAGCATTGGGGAACAGTTTGAGAGGACACTGTGTCAAATAGTGGACATGTGAGAGGAAGCCTAGTATAGAGACTGGGCAGTTGGAAAAGGGGACCCAGTATGGAATGTATAAGACAGTGTAGAAGCCATGTACCATAAGTAAGATAGTGTAAAGGTCACATTTTGTGCAAGGAGCACAATGAGGGGCAATTTTTTATAGTCACAGTGCAATGCAAATATTTATATGCAGGAACATTATTAGCATGTTGGTTTTCAGGGCACTATTTTGAGATTCCTTGCAGTAGACTGCGGCGAATGTTCAAAGTCATCATGGTGTCTAGACAAGATGGAGAAAACAAGAAATAGAATCTTAGCGAAGATGTTAATTATAAAGTATCTGTATTTAAATGTTTATTTGTGATATTGAATACATCTCTTCAGAACTTTGTTAACTGTTGGTCTACAGTCTGATGATGGCTGGTAACAACAACTACCAGTATTTTCTTCCCTTTGTTAAGGACATACTAGGAGTTGACGTTTCTTGCAATACAACTGTATGTGGGGCTGATCTGACATTGCTGTACTAAGCTTAGTGCTGTATTCATGAACAGATGGTGGTGCTTGTGTGACGCCTTGTACTAGCCAGCTAGTCACAGATAGCGCCCTACACAACACCAGTCCCACACAAGGTAACACCAGCCAAAGCACATAAACCCTAGTCACCTCCCTCAGAGCTTAATGGACACACCAGGGGGGCGGAGTCAGGCGGTTGGCACGCCCACCGAGGAGTTCAGAGGGCCTGGGGCAGGAAACAGTGAATCAGATCAGTTTGAGAGTCCGGAGAGGAGTGAAGGAGACTGACAGGTGTGAGGGTCATAGCCCGCACACCTTGACTAGGAGGCAGACGGTGGCCTAGCCTGCAGGAACTGGGAAGACGGCTCGGTGGAACCATGGTGGACCGGGACAGGGTAGTGGCCCACCGGTACCAACCCGGGGAACCGACTGGAAACCGGAGCATACAGGGGGTTACTCAGACCCTGAAACGAGGTCCAGAATCCACTGGACTGAGTTAATTCACTGATTGAGGTCTGGACTATAGGTCCTTTCCCACCCAAGTCCCGACTGAACACAACAGCCCACCGAGGGGGATAGAAAGCCACCGCACAGGCAGAGAGATCGCACGGGCCAGCGTCTGTGGGCAAACAGGCTTTCCTGACATACATATGTGGTGCCCTGGACTAGCCAGGTCGTCACATGTAACACACACACACCCCCACCACCCCAGACAGTTAAATTAGCCAAACACAAAACCCTTGTTGCCTCCCTCCAGGGTCTGATGTCCACACCAGGTGGGGCGGAGCCAGGCGGTTGGCCCCACCCACCGAGGAGTTCACAGGCCTGGAGGCGGGAAAAGGAGTAGTGAAGTTCAGGAGTTTGAAGTGAGAGGAACAAGCACTTGGGTGTCTAGGTTTGTGGCCCAGGCACTGACAACAAGGTTGGCATACGGTGGGGGCCGTCTGCAGGAGTGGTGGATCGACGCGGAACCATAGGACCGGGGTCGGGCGGTGGCCCGCCGGTACCGACAGGGGAGCGAAGTGAAGCCAGCACACACAGGCAGGTCCATCGGACCCCGACTAGGCTTGGAGTCGCCGTCAACAGTCAAATCCGAGTGTGAAACCCCAGGGGTTTCCTAACAACCAAAGACCCGTTAGAAGGCAACCGTCTGCACCGTGAGGGTATACAGCTACCGCCAAAGGCTAGAGACCCAAGGGCCAGCGCCTGTGGGCAAACGGGCTCCTCCGGCATCCATACACCGGGGAGCGGACTATCGTTGGGGACCCATCGTAGTCAAGACAGTACACAAAGGTGCAGGGAAAGACAGCCGCCATCTCCTGTCCGGGGAGAGACACTGCAGCCGGCTGTGGGACCCGTCCATCCAGCCGTTTGGTTTACAGGAGACTTTGTGCATCTCTTGCTGAGTGAGTACACCTGTGTCATCCGGCACTGCGCCGCGCTGTCCCTGCAACCCTGCACCTCACCTACCCTGCCTCCCCGTCACACCACCGGGCCCCGGGATCACCAACCCCTACCCATGGAGAGGAAAAACAACATCCCAGCTGCTCCCTACCATCGCTCCAGGGATCCCCGTCACCAGCAGCGGTGGTGCCCATCTTCACCACAACCCGTGGGTGGCGTCACGGACTAAATCCCCAAAACAAACCAACCCCCTTTTCACTCACGGGCGAGGAGCGCCACTCGAGTCCCCAGATCCGGCCCACTGCTCGAGCCACCGAGCAGCAGTGCCGGACCCGAGCGTTAGCGAGCGCAGCGCCCCGCGACACATACAGCCGGGGAGCGGACTCCCGTCGCTGAAGCGCAGGCAGTCTACACATACACTACACGGTGCAAGAGAAAGGCAAAGATCACCGAACCGGGTGGGTGCCAGACGCAGCCGGCTGCGGGCACCAACCACCATCAACTTTGTTTACCAGAGACTTGTGTGTGTCAATAACAGTGAGTACAACAGTGCCATCCGGCCGCGCACAGCCCTGCACCGCCCAGCTACTGTCCCCAACAGGTCCCGGGGCCATCATCCCTGCCCACGGAGGGGTTAACATCTTGCTGCATAACCATCTCCCCTGGTACCCATGGGATGTGGTGAAGGTGTAGACACCACCGCTGCAGTTACGGGGCACCCATAACTGCAGCGGTGGTGTCTACACCTTCACCACATCCCATGGGTGGCGTCACAAACTGAAACACGGCTCCGGCTGTACACCTACCTACCACCCCCCTACGTAGCGCCAGCATCCTTTCAGAGCGAAGTGACCCCGGGTCCGGAGGCGCTCGAGCCACCCACCAACGAGCCCGGATCCGAGCGGCTCGGCTGCACACAGGTGAAAACAGCCTTAAATTACAGCTTTAAAGATATATAAGATAGATTTTTGAGTGAATTCTGCACTTGCTTTATCCCTGACGAAGCCTGTTGGCGATACGCGTGGGGTAAACTCCAGGGTCTCCCCTACTTGGAGCTGGCCCTATATACACATGGGTTGCCATTGATCTGCCACTATCCTGTTAAGGTGTAGTTCTATGCTGGAATTTTTCCCCTTACCTAATTGGGACATATAATGTTTATATTCTGATGCTTTGTTACTATTGTATCGACTACAGTTTGGTACTTTTGTGTGACATGGTAGCCCAAGCTCCTGTTTTGACATATATAGTTGTGGATTTTTTATTGAGGTAGATGGGTACACAACTATTGTACTGTTTGTGAAATTTTGTACAATATGTGGGGTTCTTGAGATACTCTGGTGTGGGTTTATGTTTTTAATTGTTTTTAAACTTTGAATTCCAATAAAAATCCTTTTTTAATCCATATATTAGGTGTGCTGCCCTTCATATGCAGTGTCTTTTCTTCTTTTGTATCAGTGACCCCTTACTGCATGTGGCAGCACCCTCAAACAAAAAATATATGTATATATTGCTGTGCACCCAACCCTTCTAAATTATCTAATGGAGAGAGGAAAAAAGCTTAGGATTGGAAGTGAGAGGTAGTCGGGAGTTGGAGCTCCCGGACTACCTGAGCTGACTAGGTGGCAGACAGCAGAGCAGGGCCACAGGTGACGGAGATCCGGTCGCGGGAGACCTTAAGTGGACCGGGGCAGAGTTGTAGCCCGCCGTTGTCGACAGCGGGAATCCGGCCCAGAGGCCGTGCACAGTCGGGGTACCTGGACCCCAGAGCAAGGACAGCTTTAAGCACCTTCCTAATTCACCAGCAGGGGACAAGATTCCAAATCTTGTCCCATTAGCAGCCTGGATAGAGCGAGACGGCAGCCCAACGCTGGGGATAGGGCGTCTGCAAGTGCCTGCAAAAATCCTAAGGGTTAGATCTCGCGGGCCACACCTCCCACAGCAAAGACACAGGGAGTGAACTTACCCTGTTTAATGCGGACTAGTCACCACACAAATAAACATCACAAAATTGCAGGAGGAAGGGCCCCTGTCCTGTCACTGGTGTGCGGGACCCAGCACACCCCTCCAGAGGCTACTGGCACCCGACCTTGGTTTACAAAAGGACTCTGTGTTTACTGACCCTCCAAATCAGCACAGCCTCATCCAGCACCAAGACTACCAACTGTGAGTTCCCTGTTTCCTGCCTCCTAAAGACTGAACCCTGCAATCCCTCACAATACCCTAGGCCCCGGGACTACACCTCCTCTACCCATGGAGGGGATCTCACCTTGCTGCCCTGCTCCATCAGCCCCGGGCACCCCCATATCTAGGCAGCGGCGGTGTCACCATCCATCACCGCAACCCACGGGTGGCGTCACTGACAAAGACTCCATCCCCTGTAAATAACCCCTTTTCACTCGTGGACGATGAACGGCTGCGCGAGCTCCGGATCGGGCTGCCACTCGAGCCACAGCAACCGCCCGGATCTGAGCGGCCCCCCTGTTGTGTTCTGTCCCCCGCCCGTGACAAACATGGCGTCACGAACAGGATTCTTACCCCATCCATGACCAGGATGAAGTGCGCCTTGTTTCTGAACTGCTGATTCGTGAACTTTGGAATTTTTGGACTGCCGCCATCTTGCCCGCCATTTTGGCACCTAAAAAGACAACCTCGCCATTATCTTTCCCCAAAAGAGCGCGAATTCTAAGCCCCTAAGAACGCGGGCGGAACCCAGAAGTCGCAAAGGATTGTGGGTCCTGTGACACTGCTATTGAAAAACCAAGGGGGAAAAGACCGGAAAGATGTCAGCGCCTGTTGGTGAACGCAGAGCCGTGGCTCCCCCGGTGGTGCAGGATGACGGAGAAGCAACAGGTCCCGCTCCGGTTACAGGAGCGGCGGTCACGCAGGTTATGCCGATCACCCTACCTTACGTGCCAAGTGCAGCCTGGCTGCCCCAGTATGATGGCCGACCTGATGCTCTGCAGGTATTTAAGAAAAAGATATGTACTGTGCTCGATATGTATGCAATGACCGGCCAGCAGCGCGCATCTGTGGTGCTTGGTCAGCTGACAGGCGCAGCGGAGCAGGAGGTAGAGACATGGACTGATCAGGATCGGGCCGCGGTACCCGCCATATTTGAAAGACTGCAAGTAGCTTTTGAAATCCGCACAGAGGCGGAGCTAAGGATGCAATTTTACAACTGCAGGCAACATTCCCAGGACAGCATTAGAGACTATGCCCTGAGATTACAAACTGCAGTGCGCACCCTGAAACTAGTAGACTCTATCAATGAACAAGAGAGCAATAAAATGCTGGTGGAGCAGTTCCTGCAGGGGCTGGGGTCAGCAGAGGATCGCAAGCAGCTGCGGTTGTGGGCCCTGGAACACCCGGACTTAAACTTTGCAGTCCTAAAGGACCGGGCCATAAAGGCTCTACAGACCTCTGAGGCTAATGACTCTATACCAGCCTCTTGGCCAGCTGATACCTCTCACCTGCTGGTGAAGCCTCCCCAATTAGCATTACCAGCACCTGCAGTGTCAACAGTGCCTCCTGGAGTTCCCAGTGACCTGTCATCCCAAGTTCAACAGCTGAGCAAGGACATCGCCAGGATCCGCGAAGCCATGCTGCTCCAGCCAAAGACCAAGCCGGTGGAGAAGATCCAGCTCGCTGACTGCCCTGAGAATATCCCCTGGATGCAGAGGAAGAACAGCAACTGGTATGGGCAACCCGCTTGTTACAGGTGCAACAAGACCGGCCACCACGCCCATTGATGTCCTTTAAACGGGCAACCCCTGGGGCCAAGGGCCAATCCTCAGGAGTAAACCAACAAGGCCCAGCTGATTAGCGTGAGCGGTGTGTTGGAGGCCACCCCATCATCTCTCTTGCCGTAGATGGTATTCCAACGTCGGCCCTCCTGGATGTGTGATCCCCCAGGAACGACGAACAACCAGCAGCATGCACCATCAACGATATTATGAAAAGATGCGACGTGTCAACGATCAACGTTTTTTGATGTTTTTGCGATCGTTGATCGTCACTCCTTTTGTCACACACAACAATATCATTAACGGCGCCGGATGTGCGTCACGAACACCGTGACCCCGACGATATATCGTTAGCGATATTGTTGTGTGTAAAGTACCCTTAAGTAAAGCCTGTATATGCTTGTGTATAGTAAAATATGTATATATGCAAATTGTAAATGCCAATTAACCGTGTACTTCACCTGATTTACAAATTGCACTTTATTGTTTATGGACCACTGGTCATCGGACTGGGAATGACCCGAACTCTCAAAGTGTAAATAGTTGCACCAAAGGTGCCTTTTGAGTATCACACCATCTGCTGGACTACTTACCACCATCCTCAGGAGAGAAAGATTAGAGGAAAGCTCTGGGATAAAGTTGGCCCAGACCTGGTCACCAAATGGACCGGTGATCTGCCTCCTGGAAGTTTCTGGGTGGGTCCAGGATCTTTTTGGGTGGTGGGTTGTAGGGTGTGGGACTCCGCAACGTTTAAGAACAGTGCCTCCCTGTAAAGGGAAGAAATGTTTTATTGATCTAATGTTTTCATGTTATGCTTTTACCCTTTTTCTATGTTTACAGTTTCAGAAAAAAAATAAATATCAGTGCCGGACAGCCTGAGGACGAGCTGTGTTTTACCAAGGGGGTGTGTGACGCCCTGGCAAAATCAGGGTATCACAGATGACTGTACCCCTCCAGGGTGCATGAATTACCTTCTCCTTGGAATTCTACCAACATCCCACACACAGGTACAAACACCAGCCACAAAATCCTAGTCACCCCCCAGGACAATAGGGACACACCAGTGGGTGGAGCCAGGCAGATGGTGACACCCACCTAAAGGTTTTGAGGTGTGAGGGGAGGGAAAAAGTCAGTCTGAGTCAGACAGAGGAACAGTCAAGTGTTGTGAATGTCAGTTATGCTTTTGCTGCTGTGAGGTTCCCTCTTGTGGCCAGGAATGGTTTGGACAGAGAGCAGGTGTGTTGAGCAGTGGGCGTTTCCATTGCTAACTCTCTGCCTATTTAAACCCTGGTCTGCTGGCAGGCTATGCCGGATGTCAGTTGTTCTTTGTTCACCAGCCTGCTTCATCCTGCTCCAGACGACATCTACCCCAGATAAGTGCTTGACTCTTTAATTGTTGTTTGGTTCTTTTTGCTCTTATCTGAGTTTGTCATTTGCTGTGGTTATTGTCAGTTTTCTTGCATGCAGGAATCTTCCCTCTCAGTTGCTTAGCTGGGAAGCTCCCTGCAGCTATGTTTGGAGTATTGCTCCTATAAGTCCATGTGTTTGTTGCTTCTTGAATTTGTAATGGTTCCTGCTTTCTGTTCATTGGTATGACAAGAGTGCCTGGTATAGGACGGAGTTCAGATCTAGCGATCTGAGGGCTTTTTGTACTATCAGGCTTTTGGATTTTTGTAGGGTTTTTCTCTGGCCACCATCAGTCCCTTTCCTATCCTGTCCTATTTAGTCAGTAGGGCCTCACCTTTTGCTAATACTATCATCTGTGTATTGTGTTTTCCTATATCACCACAGTCTTTGAATGTGGGGGGCTTGCTATTCTTTATCTATTTTCTGAGGCAGGGAGTTATTCATCTTTCCTTCCTTTAGGATAGCTAGTTCTCTGGCTGGGTTCACGATGCTCAGGATGTTAGTTCACCCCTCGGCTACTTCTAGTGTTAATGGTTAGTAAGGGGATGGCGGCTAGATTAGTTGCCAATGCTCTTGTCACCTTTTACCAATGATTTATGGTGGTCTTCCATGGTTCCGGATCATAACAGTCAAGTCTGGAGAGAGGAAAAGAGCTTAGGAGTGGAAGTGAGAGGTAGTCGGGGGTTGGAGCTCCCAGACTACCTGAGCTGTCTAGGTTGCAGACGGCAGAGCAGGGCCACAGGCAACAGAGATCCGGTGGCGGGAGAGCTTAAGTGGACTGGGGCAGGGTTGTAGCCTGCCACTGTCGACAGCGGGAATCCGGCCCAGAGGCCGTGCACAGTCGGGGTACCTGGACCCCAGATCAAGGACAGCTTTAAGCACCTTCCTAATTCACCAGCAGGGGACACGATTCCAGATCTTGTCCCATTAGCAGCCTGGATAGAGCAAGACGGCAGCCCAACGTGGGGGATAGGGCGTCTGCAAGTGCCTGCAAAAATCCCAAGGGTCAGATCCCGCGGGCCACAGCTCCCACAGCAAAGACACAGGGAGTGGACTTACCCCGTTTCATGCGAACTAGTCACCACACAAAGAAAGAACACAAAATTGCAGGAGGAAGGGACCCTGCCCTGTCAGCCCGAGTGCGGGACCCAGCACACCCCTCCAGAGGCTACCGGCATCCAGCCTTGGTTTACAAAAGGACTCTGTGTTTACTGACCCTCCAAATCAGCACAGCCTCATCCAGCACCAAGAACAACCAACTGTGAGTTCCCTGTTTCCTGCCTCCTAAAGACTGCTCCCTGCAACCCCTCACAATACCCTAGGCCCTGGGGCTACACCTCCCCTACCTGTGGAGGGGATCCCATCTTGCTGCCCTGCTCCATCAGCCCCGGGCACCCCCATATCTAGGCAGTGGCGGTGTCACCATCCATCACCGCAGCCCACGGGTGGTGTCACTGACAAAGACTCTATCCTCTGTAAATAACCCCTTTTCACTCGTGGCCGACGGACGGCTGTGCGAGCCCCGGATCTGGCTGCCACTCGAGCCACAGCAACCGCCCGGATCCGAGCGCCTCGAGCCCTGTTGTGGTCTGTCGCCCGCCCGCGACAGTACTGCTGGTGGTTCTGATGATGTATTCATGTACTTATGGTGATTCTAGTAATGTTAAAGGTTCATGCAATACAGTAGAATATGGGGCTGACCTGACATTGTTATTTGAATTCTGTACTGAGCTTGGTGCTGTATTCATTTACTGATGGTGGTTATGGTAATATATTGATTTACTGATGGTAGTTCTGGTGACATATTTATGTAGTGCTGGTGGTTCTGATAATGTATTCCTGTAAATATATTTTCTATATTGAACAACTAATCTAATTTCCAAAACAATATTTATTGTGATAAAAAGATGTATCACTTTTTGATTTTTTCGGTATATAGTTTAGCCAGCTGGTTATGATAGCTGCACTGAAGAATAGTGTAGAAAAGTAGCAGTGTCATCAAGTGTTCAGTTTTTAAGCCTAAGCAGTTAATCAAGAGTTTAGAGGATTTGTAAAAACACAAATACTTGGCATTGTAATGTCTTTGTTCTTTTCTATCTTTCCCCTCTATAATATGGTATCCATCACTCACAAAATATAGTGAAGATGGCAGCTAAGATTACCTCTCCATAGTTTTGCTCTTATATGATGGCAATCTAAAAATGCAAATCCTGATCCATGACCTGATATGAATAACTTTAGAATATTTCACAGTCTGCCAGTTTTCCCACTGAGATAACCATTTAGACTGCCTTCGATAAAAAAGGTTTTCAACAACAGTTGTGGTCAGCGGGAGATAAATTACATTTCATACAGATGTATGTGGAACAGTTTTCTTTTAATGTTCTATCAGACAAAAATACCTATTAAAACTGCGTGAGTGCCCCGCTTCTATTTTGCCTATTTTGCTCCATTGTAGTATAGAATGTTGTGGGTGGAAATGTATCTCTATTAAAATGACCCCAGCGGAGAAGGTAGACAATGCTGGTCACTTTGCAATATTTCTCAGCATGGAACAGTTATATTTAGTTAATTGAAGTTTCATAGGAAAATCAAAGAAAGTAAGCAAGGGGTTCGATTGCTATAACGAAGAACTAATTTCTCCACTGATATTCATCATTTAAGGACCAATAGGGTTAGAAGACATTAGTTAAGGGACACTGTGATGTTTAAATGATCCATACCTTGATCTGTTTTAAGAAACAAAGCATCTGATTGGCTACTTAGATTTTAGGGGCATATGTCTATAATATCATTTATATTTAACTGTATGGCAACGTTACTCTCAACAGCATCTACAACATGACAGCATTATTTATTTATATATATTTTAGTATAGAAGCACTATTAATTTACTGCACCTTGAAATGATTCATGAGTTCTATATGTTGCCATTATTTATGTGTACTAATATATGGTGGTTCTATGGTTACAATGATATACTACTGCTATTAATGTGTGAGGAAGTACAACAACAATGAGCAAATTTATTCAAGTAAAATTGAATTCTCCTTGAATTTTACAAAAATTCATATTCACAAGATCAGTGGTTTTTTAAAATACTCTCTGCTTAACCGTGAAGGTCCAGGCAAAGGCAAGCGGTTTAATAAAATAATACTCAACCACTCACCCATCCCGCCACTTCTGTAGTCCGTCGTCTTGTCATTCGTTCCTCATATTTTTTCCTTTCTCTGTTGGATGGATTCTCTTAGAACTCTTCCCTCCAAGACAAGACTTCCAACATGATTAGGCCTCTGATGTCCTTGTGAATTGTGGAGCGCGTCATGATGTCACAATTTAAGGAAGTTTGTTGCTCGAGTGATGGTACAGTGCGCACTTATTTCTGAGGTCTAGTCATGTTAGAAGTTCTGGCCTGGAGTTAAGAGGCAGGATACACAGAATGGGGGAAGGAGAGAAGAAGATGTGCGGAGGATCTCACTTAGGGCTGTGAGATAAGTGAGGGGAGACAAGTATTCATTTTTTTTTCTTTACATTCTACATTTATAAAACTTTGGGTTCTAGAGAGAAATGAAGAGCGGAAGAAGGAATATTCAATTTGCATTGAATTTGCCTGTAAAATCTGCATGATGTGCCAAATTTGACTCTCAGAAGATCCATTAATCTCTGTGCATTTTTTTTATAGCAAAATTGTTTATGCATACAGTTTGGTACTATTATTTATCTTAGTATAATCTTTTATTAGTGGACTGATGGTCTGCTTTACAATGTACAGAAAATATGTGTTCACACATGCATGCATGACACCATGCACATTCACAAATCCTCTTAACAAAATCCTGTTCATGCCCGGGCTATTTATACCAGTATTTGCATTTTATAAGGTATAGAGGAAAGTGCCCCACAACATATAAATATATCTCACATGTGTATATATATATATATATATATATATATATATATATATATATATAAAATTATATATATATATATATATATATATATATATACATTTATACATTCCTATACATATACACACAGTTGAAACCAGAAGTTTACATACACTATCTGAAAAGAAACATATGCATGTTTTTCTCACTGGTATAAAAGAAGAATAGATACCATTGCCCTTAAACTGTATGACTTGGGTCAAATAATTTGGATCTCCTTCCACAAGCTTCTCACAAACGTTGGTAGGAATTTTGGCCCATTCCTCCTCCTGAGAAAACTGATGTAATTGAGTCATGTTTGTGGGTCGCCTTGCTCACACCTGCCTTTTCAGCTTTGCACATAAATATTCAATAGGATTGAGATCAGGTCTTTGTGATGGCCACTCCAAAACATTGACTTTGTTATCCTTAGGCCACTTTGTAACCAGTTTGGCTTTGGGTCATTGTCCATTTGTAAGACCCATTTCCGCCCAAACTTTAAGTTTCTGGCTGATGTTTTGAGATGTTGCTTCAGTATTGCCACATAATCTTCTTTCCTTATGATGTCGTTTATTTTGTGAAGTGTACCAGTCATTCCTGCAGCAATACAACCCCACATAATGATGCTGCTATCCCTGTGTTTCACATTTGGGATGGTGTTCTTAGCCTTCAAAGCTTCTCCTTTTTTCCTCCAAATGTAACGATGGTGATAATGGCCAAACAGTTCAATTTTAGTTTTTTCAGACCACAGGATATGTCTCAAAAAATTAAGGTGTTTGGTTCTGTATGCATTTGTAAACATTAACCCCATAGCGACGGCGGAAAAACAGGGTACTTATTCTGTTCCGACGTCTTGAGACGTCAGGCCGGAAAAAGCTTGTAGTGCCCACCAGTGACGGAAAATCTCGGGGGTTTCAGCTACCGGAGGTAGCTGAGACCCCCAAGATTATGAATCGGGGTGTTTTTTTTTGGACCCCCATAATGTGATCGCCGGTATACACCGTATACCGCCAATCACATAAAAAAAAAAGGCAGATAATACTGATTTCTTTCTCATCTGACATGATCAAACATGTCAGATGATAAAGAAATATAAGCGCCTCGTGCCCCCAAAGCCCCCGGTACCGGAGAAATCAACACCCTCCCCCCGGAACATCCAAAATGGCGCCGACGCGCGCCAAAAACTGCCGCCGACACCGGCTCTGCATTCATCTCCCTCCGATCTGAAATGATCAAACATTTCAGATCGCAGGGAAATGTCCTTCCCCTGACCCCTCCTCCGGTACACCGGAGCCCTCTGGTCCCCCAGAGCCCCCCTCCGGTTCTCCAGAGCCGCCCCCCTTCCCCATCCGGAGCATGCAAGATGGCGGCGCGTAGCGCACAGTAGCGCGTGGCCGCATTCATCCTGCTCTTTCTGCCGCATGTGACACGTCACATGCAACAGAAAAGTTGTCCCCAGGTCCCGCCAGGTCTCCCGGCGTCACCCCCCGTCAGCCCCCCCGTCAGCCCCCGGTCTTCCCCGTTACCTGGCTTCTGCTCCCCGCGATCACTCCTCCTCCTTCTGGAAAGCTGGCGGCGCATGTGCAGACAGCGGCTGGATCCTTGCAAGCAGGGATGCTGACCACGCTGCTGCACATGCTGCTACACTGTGGACCGGGGGAGAGTGAGTGCAGTAATCTGCAGCCACACTCCTCACATGGAGAGTCTGCTGTTCTAGAAAATGGGGTACGTTCTGTGAGCGTGCCCCTCATATTCTGGAATGAGGTTACTGCAGGTCACTCTGCCCTAGGCTGGACCGGGGCAGTGTGAGTGCAGTATTCTCAGATTACTACACCCACACTGCTCATGGAGAGCTTGCTCTTCCAGAAAATGGGGGATACGTTCCCTGAACGTGCCCCCCATATTCTAGAAGGTCCAGAGTCGTCAAGGGACCTCCAAAATGGATTACAGCAACCAGAATTTGTTTATTTTCAATACATTGGTGAAAAAAGGAAATGTTTCGGGGAGTTTTTTTTCAAATAATTTTTTTTTTTGTCTTTATTTTTTTCTGTTACTGACTGGGTTAATGATGTCGGGTATCTGTTTAGATGCCGTGACATCACTAACCTCAGGGCTTGATGCCAGGTGACATTACAGCTGGTATCAACCCCGTATATTACCCCGTTTGCCACCGCACCAGGGCGCGGGATGAGCTGGGGCGAAGCGCCAGGATTCGCGCATCTAATGGATGCGCCACTTCTGGGGCGGCTGCGGGCTGCTATTTTTAGGCTGGGAAGAGTCCAATAACCATGGCTCTTCCCACCCTGAGAATACCAGACCCCAGCTGTCCGCTTCACCTTGGCTGGTGATCTAATTTGGGGGGGACCCCACGTTTGTTTGTTTTTTTTTTTTTAAAAAAAAAAACGCCTGGGGAGCAATCCAAATTGATCACCAGCCAAGGTGAAACTGTCAGCTGTGGTTTGTAGGCTACAGCTGTCTGCTTTACCCTAGCTGGCTATCAAAAATAGGAGGGACCCCACATCGTTTATTTTAATTATTAATTTTTTGGGGGGCTAAATACAAGGCTAGGCATCCTTTAGTGCCACATGAAAGGCACTAAAGGGCGCCAGCTTAGAATATGCAGGGGGGTGGGACGTTATATATGTTTGACATCTATCCATTCATCCATTGTAGCATTTTAGGCTGTGCACCCACGATCAGGGTTTGCAGCGTTTTGGGCGCAGTATTTTCCCTGCGTCCTTAATGCTGCATTGTGCAGTAGAAGCAAAGTGGAAGGATTTTTAGAAATCCCGTGCCCACTGTGCTTCTCTTCTTGGCAGCATACACTGACCTGTGGCGCAGCTTCCCGAGCCTCAGCATATAAATATATGCTGCGGAGACAAGAGTGTTCTCTGCAGGTAGCATAGAGCTCCACAGCAGAATGAACCCAAATCGTGGGCATGGGCAGCTGCGTTCTCCCGTTGACAACACTCACATCTCTGCAGGAAGGCTGACACTGTGTACTAGACGCTGTGTCGCTGGATCATGGCCACATAGCCTAAAAGTGAGAAATTTGTTGCTACAGCAACATTTTTGTGAAGTACCTGTGGATTCAAAATGCTTACTATACTCCTGAATAATATCCAGTTTCCAAAATGGGGTCACTTGTGGGGGGTTTCTGCTGTATAGGTACCCAAGAGGCCTTGCAAATGTGACATGGTGCCCGCAATTTTTTTCAACTTTTCCAGAATTCAAATGGTGCTCCTTCCATTCCAAGCCCTCCCATTTATCCCAACAGAGGTTTTTGGCCACATGTTGGGTATCCCTGTGCTCATACAACATTGGATAACAACCTGTTGGGTCCACAGTTTGTTGTTGCCTCTTGAAAAAGTAAGAAATATGATGCTAAAGCAACATTTTTGTGAAAAAAAATGATAATTTTCAATATGGCAACCTAAGCTTATCAAATTCTGTGAAGTACTCTTTGATTCATACTGCTCAATACACCTAGATAAAAGCCTTGAGGTGTCTTGTTTCCAAAATGGGGTCACTTGTGGGGAATCTCCACTGTTTAGGCACCTTAGGGGCTTTCCAAATGCAACATAGCGTCCGCTAATGATTCCAGCCAATTGTGCAGTCAAATGATGCTCCTTTCCTTCCGAGCCCTGCTGTGCAACCAAACAGTTGATTTTCATCACACATAAGGTATCAGCATACTCAGGAGAAATTGCACAATAAATCTTATGCTGAATTTTTTCCTTTTACACTTGTAAAAAAAAAAGCTACCTGGTTGAAGTAACAATTTTGTGGTAAAAATGTATTTTTTTATTTTCACAGCTCAACATTATAAACTTCTGTGAAGCACCTGGCCACATGTTGAGGAGCTTCACTGTATAGGCACCTCAGGGGCTCTCCAAATGCAACATAGCGTCCGCTATTGATTCCAGCCACTTTTGCAGTCAAATGGCACTCCTTCCCTTCCGAGCCCTGCCATGCGCCCAAACAGTTGATTTCCACCACATATAAGGTGGAAATAATCGCCAAATAATAATCGGAAATAATCGCCAAATAATCGCCAAACTCAGGAGAAATTGCACAATAAATTTTTTCCTTCTTTTTCTTCCTTTCACTATTGTAAAAAAAAAAAGCTACCTGGTTGAAATAACAATTTTGTGGTAAAAATGTATTTTTTTATTTTCACAGCTCAACATTATAAACTTCTGTGAAGTACCTGGGGGTTCAGGGTACTCACAAAACATCTAGATAAATTCCTCGTGGGGTCTATTTTCCAAAATGTGGCCACATGTTGAGGAGCTTCACTGTATAGGCACCTCAGGAGCTCTCCAAATGCAACATGGCGTCCGCTATTGATTCCAGATAATTTTGCAGTCAAATGGCACTCCTTCCCTTCCAAGCCCCGCCGTGTACCCAAACAGTTGATTTCCACCACATATAAGGTATCGCCAAACTCAGAAGAAATTGCACAATAAATTTCATGGTGATTTTTTTCCTGTTACCCTTGTGAAAAAAAAACTACCTGGTTGAAATAACAATTTTGTGGTAAAATTTAATTTTTTTATTTTCATGGCTCAACGTTATAAAATTCTGTGAAGCACCTGGGGGTTCAGGGTACTCATCAAACATCTAGATAAATTCCTTGAGGGGCCTAGTTTCCAAAATGGGGTAATTTGTGCGTGGTTTCTGCTGTTTAGGTACCTTAGGGGACCTCCAAATGCGACATGGTGCCCGCAATCTTTTTCAGCCAAATTTCCTTTCCAAAATTCAAATATTGTTCCTTCCGTTCCAAGCCCTCCCATTTGTCCAAACAAAGGTTTCAGACCACATGTGAGGTATCACCGCGCTCATAAAAAAGTGGGTAACAAACCTTGAGGTCAAATTTTTGGAATTACCTCTTGAAAAAGTGAGAAAATTGATGCTAAAGCAACATTTTTGAGAAAATTATTAAAATTTTCAATATGACAACATAACGTTAACAAAATCTGTGAAGTACCTGTGGATCCAAAATGCTCACTATACCCCTAGATAGAAGCCTTGAGGGGTCTAGTTTCCAAAATGGCATCACTTGTGAGGGATTTTTTCTGTTTAGGTACCTTAGGGGACCTGTAAATGCAACATGGTGCCCGCAATCTATTTCAGCCAAATTTGCTTTCCAAAATTCAAATATTGCTCCTTCTGTTCCAAGCCCTCCCATTTGTCCAAACAGAGGTTTCTGACCACATGTGGGGTATCCATGTGTTCATAAGAAAGTGGGGAACAAGTTTTGGGGTCCATTTTGTTGTGTTATTTCTTCTAAAAGTGAATAAATTTGGGTTAGAGCAACATTTTTAGGTAAAATGTAATTTTTGCTTTTTTTCATTCCACATTGCTTTTGTTCATGTGAAGCACCTAAAGGGTTAATAAACTTCTTGAATGTGGTTTTGAGTACTTTGGGGGGGGTGCAGTTTTTAGAATGGTGTCACTTTTGGGTATTTTCTGTCATCTAGGCCTATCGAAGTCACTTCAAATGTGATGTGGTCCCTAAAAAAATGGTTTTGTAAATTTTGATGTAAAAATGAGAAATCGCTGATAAACTGAACTCTTCTAACTTCCTAACAAAAAAAAATTTTGTTTCCAAAATTGTGCTGATGTAAAGTAGACATGTGGGAAATGTTATTTATTAACTATTTTGTGTCACAGAAATCTCTGGTTTACCGGTATAAAAATTCAAAAGTTGAAAATTGCTAAATTTTCAAAATTTTTGCCAAAATTCAATTTTTTCATAAATAAATGCAAAAAATATTGTCCTAAATTTGTTACTAACATGAAGTCCAATATGTGACGAAAAAACATTCTCAGAATTACCGGGATCCGTTGAAGCGTTCCAGAGTTATAACCTCATGAAGTGACACTGGTCAGAATTGCAAAATTTGGTCTGGTCATTAAGGTGAAAATTATCTCCGTTACTAAGGGGTTAATCTCCTTTTGTTTATATTTCTTTTGGAGTAATGACTTCTTCCTGGCAGAGTCACGTTTCAGCCCATGTTCATACAGTACTCGTTTTACTGTGGATAATGACACAATCTCACCAGCTTCCGCCAGCAAACAAGGTGATTTGGTTTTGTTCTTGGGTTGATATGCAAATGTCTGACAAAAGCGTGTTCATTAGTGTTGAGCGAGTATGCTTGTCACTACTCGGTACTCGCACGAGTATCACTGTACTTGGGCTACTCGGCGGGGACCGAGTAATCTCGCGATACTCGTGCTGTACTCGTGGTCTTCATCCCTGCATGTTGGCGCTCTTTTGAGAGCCAGCTCTCATGCAGGTAATGGCTGGCAGACCACTGCAATGCCACAGCCCTGTTAGTTGTGGAATTGCAGTGATTGGCCGGCCCGCACAGCGTGACCGAGCCTTTATACCGGCGGGCGCGCTGTGCTCTGCACACAGCCATCCAGACAGTCAGTGCAGGGAGAGTGTTGCTGCTTCAGGGAAAGGTTTGCGGCCCTTTATAGTTATTTCCGTAGCAGTGCTGCAAACAGTGTGACCAGAAGTCCTTAGGACTATTGTAGTTGTATACAGGCAGGCAGGGTATAGCCAGGTCGGAGTACAGGAGCAGAGTCCTTCTCAGGACTATTGTTGCTGTATACAGGCATGGCAGGCAGGGCATAGCCAGGTCGGAATACAGGCTAGTGACCAAAAGAGTCCTTCTCAGGATTATTGTAGCTGTATACAGGCAGGCAGGCAGGGTATATAGCCATTCCTAGTGGTGACCGTATACCAGCCTTCATCATATCTGGGGCTGGTGTACACAGTCTAAAACAGTCCTGATAGTGTCAGACTTCTCAGTAATTGTCGCTCCTAAAAACCTGTTAGGTTCTTAGTGCGTCCGTGCTTGCATTTAAAAACCGCACGTGTGTGCCTGTCGGCGGCAGCGTACAGGTGCACTTGTGTGCGTTTTGCACAAACTTGGATATAACGCTCAAGTCTAGTGAATACACATCAGCACAGCATTGCAAAATGCGCAAGGGCGTTGGCAACGAACAAGGAATTGGACGTGATGGTGGTGCAGGCAGAGGCCGAGGTTGTGGGCAAGCTCTAATTTCGCCACAACAAAGGGCCACATCTACTCGCTCGCACATCCTGTCCCAAATTCTTGGGGACCGCAGCAGTACACCGCTCTTGAACCAAGACCAGTGTCAACAGGTTGTTAGTTGGATAGCGGATAATGCTTCCAGTCAGATTGGCACCACCACAAACACTCTGTCTTCCACACGGTCAAGTGTCAGTAGCCGTGATACTGCACCGCACATTTCAGAACCTGATCCTCCTTCCTACCACCAGGCTGAGTACACGTCCATGGACATTACTGATCCCACACTTGGACACTCGGAAGAGCTGTTCACGTTTCCATTCGCACATTCTGGCCTCTCGCCAGCTCCTGTTGAAGTGGGTCATGAGGAGATCGTATGTACAGATGCCCAAATAGTTGAGCAGCCACGTTCTCATGAAGTTGGCAACGTGTCTCAACAAGGGGTGGACGATGATGAGACACAATTGTCAGGAAGTCAGGAGGAGGAGCAGGGTGCAAAAGAGGAAGACGATGTGGTGGATGATCCAATAACTGACCCAACCTGGCAGGAGGATATGCAGAGCGAGGACAGCAGTGCACAGGGGGAGGGAGGCGTAGCATCCCAACAGGCAGTAAGAAGCAGGGTGGTGGCCCCAGGCAGAAGTCAGGCAACCGTTCCCCGGAACAACAACACGACACAAGGTGCCTGTACAAATGTTAGGTCTTCCCGAGTCTGGCAGATTTTTAAATTGGCTTCAGATGATTCTAAAAAGGCCATTTGCAACACCTGCCATGCCAGCATCAGCAGGGGTACCAAAACTAGCAGCCTGACCACCACCAGCATGATCAGGCACATGTCAGCCAAGCACCCGACTTTGTGGGATGTACAACAGAGTCGAGGAGCAGTGCTTGCTGATGTCACTGCTACGTCTTCGCTTGTTGTGCATGCAAGCCAATCCCCTGTCCATGCTGCCTGCGAACAAGCCTCCTCCGGCCCTGCACCTGCAGTTGCCTACGCAGAAATAACACCATCATCAAGCACGTCCTTGTCCCAGCGCAGCGTTCAGTTATCCATTCAGAAAATCTTTGAACGCAGGCGCAAATACACTGCCAACGCCCCACATGCCACAGTTCTAAATGCTAACATTTCGCGACTGCTTGCGCTGGAAATGTTGCCTTTTAGGCTGGTGGAGACAGAAGCATTCCGCGACCTGATGGCGGCAGCTGTCCCACGTTACTCGGTCCCCAGCCGCCACTATTTCTCCCGGTGTGCCGTCCCCGCATTGCATAACCACGTGTCACAAAACATCACACGTGGCCTGAACAACGCTGTTTCAGCCAAAGTCCACCTAACCACAGACACATGGCTTGTGGGCAAGGCCGCTACATCTCGTTGACGGCACACTGGGTTAATATTGTGGAAGCTGGGACCCAGTCTGAGCGAGGGACGGAACACGTCCTTCCCACACCAAGGTTTGCAGGCCCTACCTCAGTCAGGGTTTCACCCACACTCTACAGCTCCGGAACGTCATGCTCCTTAGCCTCCTCCTGCTCCTGCGCATCCTCATCCACTTTACCCTCCACACCAGTCCCAAGCTGGAAGCACTGCAGCACTGCCTCGGCGAAGCGGCAACAGGCTGTGCTGAAGCTAATCTGCATAGGTGACAAACCCCACAATGCAGAAGAGGTGTGGACAGCTCTGAAACAGCAGGCAGATCACTGGCTCACACCTCTGAACCTAAAGCCAGGAAAGGTCGTGTGTGACAATGGCCGGAACCTGGTGGCGGCTTTGAGGCGAGGCCAGCTGACACATGTTCCATGCGTGGCCCATGTGCTCAACCTCGTGGTTCAGCGGTTTCTAAAGTCATACCCAGAGCTGTCTGATCTGCTGGTAAAAGTTCGCCGCCTGTCTGCACATTTTCGAAAGTCACCTACTGCTTCAGCCGGCCTTTCCGGCTTTCAGCGCCGTTTGCATCTTCCGGCTCACAGACTGGTGTGTGATGTCCCCACGCGTTGAAATTCAACTCTGCACATGTTAGTCAGGATATGTGAGCAGAAGAGGGCAGTTGTTGAGTACCTGCCATCACCTAAGCCTTCTAAAACGGTCTCTGCTCAAAAACAAACATGATGCTTTTCAGGCGGAGCGCGATGAGTTGGAGCAAGAAACAGTAGTGGGTGTGGGTGATAACTAGAGATGAGCGAACCGGTCCCGGTTCGGCTCGAGGTCGGTTCGCCGAACGGAGGTCCCGTTCGAGTTCGGCTCGTCGAACGTTCGACGAACCAAACTCGAACTGCATAGGAAACAATGGATGGCATTCACAAACACATAAAAACACCTAGAAAACACCCTCAAAGGTGTCCAAAAGGTGACAAACAACTCACAACACAACACAAACACATGGGAAAGTGACAAGGACATATACTCATGCGAAAACAAAAGAGCAGGACAAGGAAAAAGAGGAGGAGACACAGATATAGGCATGGCACGCCCTTCTAAAATCATGTAAAACACCGCAAGATGACTCCAAGCGGAGTTCTCCCTTTTTTCCAAAAATTGGGCCACACACACACCCACCCCTTCAGTGGCAGCACTTGTACCCCAGTTGTACACTTCACAGCTAAATTTGCATCAAGCACAATCAAAAATACGCCATACTTAACCGTTCCCAGGATGACCCCGGGTTAGGTAGCAAAGTCTTTGCTGAACCATGACTTGTTCATCTTGGCTCCTTTTAAAAAACACAGCAAGCAAGGGTTACTCCAAGCGGAGTCTCCCTTTTTTTCAAAAAATTGGGCCCCACACACACCCACCCATTCAGTGGCAGCACTTGTGCCCAAGTTGTACACTTCACAGCTAGATTTGCATCAAGCACATTCAAAAATGCGCCATACTTAACTGTCCCCAGGAGGACACCGGGGTAGGTAGCTAAGTCTTTCCTGATCCCAGCTCTGTTCATCTTGGCTACTTTTAAAAACACATCAAGCAAGGGTTACTCCAAGCGGAGCCTCCCTTTTTTCCAAAAATTGTGCCCCACACACACCCACCCATTCAGTGGCAGCACTTGTGCCCTAGTTGTACACTTCACAACTAGATTTGCATCAAGCACATTCCAAAATATGCCATTCTTATCCGTCCCCAGGATGACACCGGGGTAGGTAGCAAAGTCTTTCCTGATCCCAGCTCTGTTCATCTTGGATCATTTTTAAAAAACACAGCAAGCAAGGGTTACTCCAAGCGGAGTCTCCCTTTTTTCCAATAATTGGGCACACAGACACCCCATCAGTGGCAGCACTTGTGCCCTAGTTGCAAACAGGATGTTTTGATTTGCATCAAGCACATTCAAAAATACGCCATAATTAACTGTCCCCAGCATGACACCGGGGTAGGTAGATAAAGTCTTTGCTGAACCATGACTTGTTCATCTTGGCTCCTTTTAAAAACAATGTAAGCAAGGGTTACTCCAAGCGGAGTCTCCCTTTTTTCCAAAAATTGTGCCCCACACACACCCACCCATTCAGTGGCAGCACTTGTGCCCTAGTTGTACACTTCACAGCTAGATTTGCATCAAGCACATTCCAAAATACGCCATTCTTATCCGTCCCCAGGATGACACCGGGGTAGGTAGCAAAGTCTTTCCTGATCCCAGCTCTGTTCATCTTGGCTTCTTTTAAAAACACATCAAGCAAGGGTTACTCCAAGCGGAGCCTCCCTTTTTTCCAAAAATTGTGCCCCACACACACCCACCCATTCAGTGGCAGCACTTGTGCCCTAGTTGTACAGTTCACAGCTAGATTTGCATCAAGCACATTCCAAAATACGCCATTCTTATCCGTCCCCAGGATGACACCGGGGTAGGTAGCAAAGTCTTTCCTGATCCCAGCTCTGTTCATCTTGGCTACTTTTAAAAACACATCAAGCAAGGGTTACTCCAAGCGGAGCCTCCCTTTTTTCCAAAAATTGTGCCCCACACACACCCACCCATTCAGTGGCAGCACTTGTGCCCTAGTTGTACACTTCACAGCTAGATTTGCATCAAGCACATTCCAAAATACGCCATTCTTATCCGTCCCCAGGATGACACCGGGGTAGGTAGCAAAGTCTTTCCTGATCCCAGCTCTGTTCATCTTGGCTACTTTTAAAAACACATCAAGCAAGGGTTACTCCAAGCGGAGCCTCCCTTTTTTCCAAAAATTGTGCCCCACACACACCCACCCATTCAGTGGCAGCACTTGTGCCCTAGTTGTACACTTCACAGCTAGATTTGCATCAAGCACATTCCAAAATACGCCATTCTTATCCGTCCCCAGGATGACACCGGGGTAGGTAGCAAAGTCTTTCCTGATCCCAGCTCTGTTCATCTTGGCTACTTTTAAAAACACATCAAGCAAGGGTTACTCCAAGCGGAGCCTCCCTTTTTTCCAAAAATTGTGCCCCACACACACCCACCCATTCAGTGGCAGCACTTGTGCCCTAGTTGTACACTTCACAGCTAGATTTGCATCAAGCACATTCCAAATCCACCAGCATTTACTCTCCCCAGGATGACACAGGGGTTGTAAATTCCTTCTGGATCCATGACTTGTTCATTTTGATGAACGTCAGTCTGTCCACATTGTCACTGGACAGACGCGTGCGCTTATCTGTCAGCACACACCCAGCAGCACTGAAGACACATTCAGAGACAACGCTGGCAGCTGGACACGACAAAATCTCTAAGGCGTAACTGGATAGCTCTGGCCGTTTTTCTAGATTTGAAGCCCAAAATGAGCAAGGCTCCATTTGCAAAGTCATGGCATCGATGTTCATTTGTAGATACTCCTGTATCATCCTCTCCAGCCGTTGACTATGTGTCAGACTTGTTGTCTCTGGTGGCCTTGCAAAGGAGGGTCTAAAAAAATTATGAAAAGATTCCATAAAATTGCTGTTACCAGCACCAGATACGTTCCTACTGGTACGTGTAGACTGTTGAAGATGACGAGACCGTCCCATGTTTGTCAAGTTACAACTGGGAGATTCACTCCCTGCACCTGCACGGTTGTTTGGTGGAAAAGCGGATCTAAGATCGAGTAACAGCTTCTGCTGATACTCCTGCATACGTGCGTCCCTTTCTATGGCTGGAATTATGTCACAAAATTTGGACTTGTACCGCGGATCTAATAGTGTGGCAAGCCAGTAGTCATCATCACTTCTAATTTTGACAATACGAGGGTCATGTTGGAGGTAGTGCAACAAGAAGGCACTCATGTGTCTTGCGCAGCCATGCGGACCAAGTCCACGCTGTGTTTGTGGCATAGAGGTGCTAACCGTTCTTTCTTCCTCTGACATCTCCCCCCAACCTCTTTCAACTGAAATTTGACCAAGGTCTCCCTCATCTGCTGAGTCTTCCATGTCCATGGATAGTTCGTCCTCCATATCTTCATGTCCTCCTGCACCTTCCTCAACATCTCGCCTGCTACCATGCGCCCTTGTTGATCCCTGTCCCCCATGGTCCCATGCCTGGCGCCTTGGTGATGATGAACGTCTGGACCTTGGTGATGTTGTTATGTCTTGCGCATATGAATCCTCCTGTAGTTCATCCCCTTCCTGTTGTCCCACCCCCTGACTCCGAATAGTGTTTAGCGTGTGCTCCAGCACGTAAATGACTGGAATCGTCATGCTGATAATGGCATTGTCAGCGCTAAACATATTCGTCGCCATGTCGAAACTGTGCAGAAGGGTGCATAGGTCCTTGATCTGAGACCACTCCATCAGGGTGATCTGCCCCACCTCTGCATCTCGTTGGCCCAGGCTATACGTCATGACGTATTGCACCAGGGCTCGGCGGTGCTGCCACAGTCGCTGTAACATGTGGAGAGTTGAATTCCAGCGTGTCGCCACATCGCATTTCAGGCGATGAACCGGCAGGCCGAAAGACTTCTGGAGCAATGCAAGTCGCTCAGCTGCGGCGCTTGAACGGCGGAAGTGAGCAGACAGTTTTCGTGCCCTGTTCAGAAGGCCATCTAGGCCGGGATAGTGTGTTAAAAATTGCTGCACGACAAGGTTCAACACGTGAGCCATACAAGGTACGTGTGTCACCTTGCCCAGGCGAAGGGCCGCACCCAGGTTTGCAGCATTGTCGCACACGGCCTTACCAGGCTGCAGGTTGAGTGGAGACAACCATTTATTAAACTCGGACCGCAGAGCTGACCACAACTCCTCAGCTGTGTGACTCTTATTCCCAAGACATGTCAAGCTAAAGACCGCCTGATGCCGTTGCTCTCTGCTGCCAGCATAGTAATGAGGGGTGCGTGATTCCTTCTGCGCAGTGAGAACGCTGGTGGCCTGACCAGGCAGGCTTGGGGCGGAGGTGGAGGACCCAGATGAGGTGGAGGATGCAGAAGCAGTGGCGGAACTTGGACAGACAGAGGATTGACACACAAGTCGTGGGGACGGCAAGACTTGTGCAGCAGACCCTTCACCATCTATCACCATAGTTACCCAGTGCCCAGTGAGCGACATGTAACGTCCCTGTCCATGCTTACTGGTCCAAGTATCGGTGGTGAAATGCTCCCGTTCACACACAGAGTTTCTCAATGAAGCGGTGATGTTGTGTGCGACATGCTGGTGTAGCGCGGGCACACCTTTCTTAGAGAAGTAGTGGCGACTAGGCATCTGGTACTGGGGCACAGCGACAGACATAAGGTCTCTAAAATCCTGTGTGTCCACTAGGCGGAAAGGCAGCATTTCGGTAGCCAACAGCTTAGAGAGGGATAGAGTCAACCTCTTAGCTTTGTCATGGGTCGCAGGAAGTGGCCTTTTATTTGACCACATCTGAGGGACAGAGATCTGGCTGCTGTGTGTAGACGGTGTTGAGTAGGGTGTCCCTGGAAAAATGCAGGTTTGTGAGGAAAGTGCAGGCGGAGACATGATGTTGCCTTCATCCAACGTTGGTGCTATCGATGTCTGAGAGAGCTGTACACACTCACTTGTTTCCCCTTCCAAACCAACTGACGACCTACCAAGCAAACTGCCTGTTGCGGTTACAGTGGTGGAAGTTGTGGGTGGAAAAACAGGTGTGACAGCTGTCCCCACAGTCCTAGAAGATGACGAGCGCGCGGATGCACTGGAAGGGGCAGGCGGTGGATGGTTCGCTCCGCTAGGCCGCATTGCAGCACGGTGAGCTGCCCATCGGGCCATATGATATTTATTCATGTGACGATTCATGGAAGAAGTTGTCAAACTGCTGAGGTTTTGACCTCTACTAAGAGAACCATGACAAATTTTACAGATCACATAATTTGGGCGATCTTTTTCTATGTCAAAAAAGGACCAGGCTAGGCAAGGCTTAGAGGCCATGCGACCTGTTGATCCACCCCGAATAATGCTCAGAGGCAGAGTGGTGGCTGAGGATGCAGTTGTAGACGTGCTACCAGTACTCCGACTCTGTCCAGGAAGGCGCAAGGTAACTTCGTCATCAGTTGCATCCTCCTCCACCACCTCTGTTGACCTCCTCGAGTGCCTGACTGTGGGTTGACAGTAGGTGGGATCTAGAACTTCATCATCAATTGTTGTGTTTGCACTCCCCTCCCCCTCAGACCGAGCCTCTTCTTGCCCTGACCGAATATTTAAGTTGTCATTCCAATCGGGTATCTGCGTCTCATCTTCATCAGTATGTTCCTCATTGTCTATAACCACAGGTGTTACAGTTTGTGACAAAGGGTCAACATTATGCTCAGAAACTTGTTCCTCACGGCCTGAATCAGAGTCACAAAGGTTCTGGGCATCACTGCAGACCATTTCCTGTTCTGTACTCACTGTAGCTTGGGAGCAGACCTCTGATTCCCAGGCTATAGTGTGACTGAACAGCTCTGCAGACTCAGCCATCTCAGTTCCACCATACTGTGCAGGGCTGATGGAGACTTCAGAGCTGGGAGAAAGCAAGTTTGATTGGGATGACAACTCAGAGGACTGGTGTTTTTTTGGATGCGGTACTTGAAGTGGCTGAGAGGGCACTTGTTGGACCACTTGAGATCCATTCAAGCATTTTCCTTTTTTGGCCATCATCTACCTTTGTTCCTGTTGTTCGTGTCCGTAAAAAAGGGAGCACATCGGATTGTCCACGGTAAGTAGTAGACATCTTACTTTTGCTGGTAGATGGTCTATCTTCAGCAGATGATAATGGAGCTTTGCCACCTTCCCCACGGACAAAACCTTTTTTGCCTTTTCCACCACGCCTCTTCCCCTTTCCACCAGCATCTGTCATTTTGCCACTCATGTTGATTGCGACAAGATTGTGGACTGAAAATGTGGTAGTAAAAATTGAGAGGTGGTGTAGATTGCAGTGGTGGTCTAGCTTTATTAACAGCAGAATAATAAAGAATAAATATCCCTGACAATGCAACTACGGCCCTTAAACTGGCAGCAAAAATTGCTAGTATAATGGCTTAGTTATAATGAGTTGGAGTGTGCTATGCAGGCAGAGGTGCTGCAAATGTCTTTGCACTAGTGGGACTATAGCAAAGTCCAATTGCCACGTTTAGGATGCCACTAAGTACACTGAGTGTTTGCTAGTATAATGGCTTAGTTATAATGAGTTGGAGTGTGCAATGCAGGCAGAGGTGCTGCAAATGTCTTTGCACTAGTGGGACTAGACAAATGTCCAATAGCCACGTTTAGGATGCCACTAGGTACACTGAGTGTTTGCTAGTATAATGGCTTAGTTATAATGAGTTGGAGTGTGCAATGCAGGCAGAGGTGCTGCAAATGTCTTTGCACTAGTGGGACTAGACAAATGTCCAATAGCCACGTTTAGGATGCCACTAGGTACACTGAGTGTTTGCTAGTATAATGGCTTAGTTATAATGAGTTGGAGTGTGCAATGCAGGCAGAGGTGCTGCAAATGTCTTTGCACTAGTGGGACTAGACAAATGTCCAATAGCCACGTTTAGGATGCCACTAGGTACACTGAGTGTTTGCTAGTATAATGGCTTAGTTATAATGAGTTGGAGTGTGCAATGCAGGCAGAGGTGCTGCAAATGTCTTTGCACTAGTGTGACTAGACAAATGTCCAATAGCCACGTTTAGGATGCCACTAGGTACACTGAGTGTTTACTAGTATAATGGCTTAGTTATAATGAGTTGGAGTGTGCAATGCAGGCAGAGGTGCTGCAAATGTCTTTGCACTAGTGTGACTAGACAAATGTCCAATAGCCACGTTTAGGATGCCACTAGGTACACTGAGTGTTTGCTAGTATAATGGCTTAGTTATAATGAGTTGGAGTGTGCAATGCAGGCAGAGGTGCTGCAAATGTCTTTGCACTAGTGGGACTATAGCAAAGTCCAATAGCCACGTTTAGGATGCCACTAGGTACACTGAGTGTTTGCTAGTATAATGGCTTAGTTATAATGAGTTGGAGTGTGCAATGCAGGCAGAGGTGCTGCAAATGTCTTTGCACTAGTGGGACTATAGCAAAGTCCAATTGCCACGTTTAGGATGCCACTAGGTACACTGAGTGTTTGCTAGTATAATGGCTTAGTTATAATGAGTTGGAGTGTGCAATGCAGGCAGAGGTGCTGCAAATGTCTTTGCACCAGTGGGACTAGACAAATGTCCAATAGCCACGTTTAGGATGCCACTAGGTACACTGAGTGTTTGCTAGTATAATGGCTTAGTTATAATGAGTTGGAGTGTGCAATGCAGGCAGAGGTGCTGCAAATGTCTTTGCACTAGTGGGACTAGACAAATGTCCAATAGCCACGTTTAGGATGCCACTAGGTACACTGAGTATTTGCTAGTATAATGGCTTAGTTATAATGAGTTGGAGTGTGCAATGCAGGCAGAGGTGCTGCAAATGTCTTTGTACTAGTGGGACTATAGCAAAGTCCAATTGCCACATTTAGGATGCCACTAGGTACACTGAGTGTTTGCTAGTATAATGGCTTAGTTATAATGAGTTGGAGTGTGCAATGCAGGCAGAGGTGCTGCAAATGTCTTTGCACTAGTGGGACTATAGCAAAGTCCAATAGCCACGTTTAGGATGCCACTAGGTACACTGAGTGTTTGCTAGTATAATGGCTTAGTTATAATGAGTTGGAGTGTGCAATGCAGGCAGAGGTGCTGCAAATGTCTTTGCACTAGTGGGACTATAGCAAGGTCCAATTGCCACGTTTAGGATGCCACTAGGTACACTGAGTGTTTGCTAGTATAATGGCTTAGTTATAATGAGTTGGAGTGTGCAATGCAGGCAGAGGTGCTGCAAATGTCTTTGCACTAGTGGGACTAGACAAATGTCCAATAGCCACGTTTAGGATGCCACTAGGTACACTGAGTGTTTGCTAGTATAATGGCTTAGTTATAATGAGTTGGAGTGTGCAATGCAGGCAGAGGTGCTGCAAATGTCTTTGCACTAGTGGGACTATAGCAAAGTCCAATTGCCACGTTTAGGATGCCACTAGGTACACTGAGTGTTTGCTAGTATAATGGCTTAGTTATAATGAGTTGGAGTGTGCAATGCAGGCAGAGGTGCTGCAAATGTCTTTGCACTAGTGGGACTAGACAAATGTCCAATAGCCACGTTTAGGATGCCACTAGGTACACTGAGTGTTTGCTATTATAATGGCTTAGTTATAATTAGTTGGAGTGTGCAATGCAGGCAGAGGTGCTGCAAATGTCTTTGCACTAGTGGGACTAGACAAATGTCCAATAGCCACGTTTAGGATGCCACTAGGTACACTGAGTGTTTGCTAGTATAATGGCTTAGTTATAATGAGTTGGAGTGTGCAATGCAGGCAGAGGTGCTGCAAATGTCTTTGCACTAGTGGGACTAGACAAATGTCCAATAGCCACGTTTAGGATGCCACTAGGTACACTGAGTGTTTGCTAGTATAATGGCTTAGTTATAATGAGTTGGAGTGTGCAATGCAGGCAGAGGTGCTGCAAATGTCTTTGCACTAGTGTGACTAGACAAATGTCCAATAGCCACGTTTAGGATGCCACTAGGTACACTGAGTGTTTGCTAGTATAATGGCTTAGTTATAATGAGTTGGAGTGTGCAATGCAGGCAGAGGTGCTGCAAATGTCTTTGCACTAGTGTGACTAGACAAATGTCCAATAGCCACGTTTAGGATGCCACTAGGTACACTGAGTGTTTGCTAGTGTAATGGCTTAGTTATATTGAGTTGGAGTGTGCAAAGCAGGCAGAGGTGCTGCAAATGTCTTTGCACTAGTGTGACTAGACAAATGTCCAATAGCCACGTTTAGGATGCCACTAGGTACACTGAGTGTTTGCTAGTATAATGGCTTAGTTATAATGAGTTGGAGTGTGCAATGCAGGCAGAGGTGCTGCAAATGTCTTTGCACTAGTGTGACTAGACAAATGTCCAATAGCCACGTTTAGGATGCCACTAGGTACACTGAGTGTTTGCTAGTATAATGGCTTAGTTATAATGAGTTGGAGTGTGCAATGCAGGCAGAGGTGCTGCAAATGTCTTTGCACTAGTGTGACTAGACAAATGTCCAATAGCCACGTTTAGGATTCCACTAGGTACACTGAGTGTTTGCTAGTATAATGGCTTAGTTATAATGAGTTGGAGTGTGCAATGCAGGCAGAGGTGCTGCAAATGTCCTTGCACTAGTGGGACTATAGCAAAGTCCAATTGCCACGTTTAGGATGCCACTAGGTACACTGAGTGTTTGCTAGTATAATGGCTTAGTTATAATGAGTTGGAGTGTGCAATGCAGGCAGAGGTGCTGCAAATGTCTTTGCACTAGTGGGACTAGACAAATGTCCAATAGCCACGTTTAGGATTCCACTAGGTACACTGAGTGTTTGCTAGTATAATGGCTTAGTTATAATGAGTTGGAGTGTGCAATGCAGGCAGAGGTGCTGCAAATGTCCTTGCACTAGTGGGACTATAGCAAAGTCCAATTGCCACATTTAGGATGCCACTAGGTACACTGAGTGTTTGCTAGTATAATGGCTTAGTTATAATGAGTTGGAGTGTGCAGAGGACAGGAGGGTACAGTGCCAGGATTGTGGGGCTCTGGGTAGAGGAAAGGAAGCCTGCCTTTCTATTCCCTCCTAATAGGGAAATGCAGGGAGGAAATCCCTGACCTTTGCTACACAGACGCTGTCGCTGTTTTCAGGACCTGTCACCTATGGCTCTGACCCTGCCGGTTTGAGCCCTTAAAAGGACTGATAGAAAGTGCTCTCCCTAAGCTGTCCAGCGCTGTGTATGGAGCGCATACAGCTGTATCAGCGATAGGACAAAGGACGGAGCTGCAACAGTGATGTCTGACACCAAAGACGCAGAAGAGATAATGGCGTCCTGGAGGAAAATGTCCGGTTTTATAATGCAGGGACATGTGACATGGACATCCTATCACACATGCCGTTGCTTCTCTGGCTAAAAGTCCACTTAGCTGTGTGTGTGTCTGGGATTGGCTGACATGCTGGCCCGCCCCACAAGACGCGCGCGCTTAGGGAAGGAAGACAAGGAAAAAAAAAAAAAAAATGGCGATCGCCATTATACAAACAGCAGTGATCTGAAGGCGCTGTTCCCGCACACTATACACTGAAATGTCATAATAGTGTGAGTCACAGAGTGACTTACACTATTACAGTGGAAAGCCAGCTAGGAATTAGCTGTTTTTTTGCTGCTAGAACCGTTCTCGAACGTTTCTAGAACTATCGATCTTTTGCAAAAAGCTCGAGTTCTAGTTCGATCTAGAACAGACCCCAAAATCACTCGAGCCTAGAACTGGAGAACCTCGAACCGCGAACCGCGCTCAACTCTAGTGATAACACACTGCCCAGCCTCCTCTCTTCACAACGTGCAGTGGAGGACTATGACGAGGAGGAGGATGAAGACATAGAGCAACTCTCCGGCCAAATTGAGGATATGACATGCACACCAGTCATATCCTCGGTTCAGCGTGGCTGGCCAGAGGACAGGGTAGATGAGGAGGAGGAGGAGGAGGAGGACAGCATGTTCAGTCATCGTGTTGGTCAGGATACTGAAGTACTGGCTGTTAAGAGTCTGGCGCACATGGCTGACTTTATGGTAAGCTGCCTGTCTCGTGACCCTCGCGTTAAGAACATCTTGGCCGACAATCATTACTGGTTGGTAACACTGTTAGACCCACGCTACAAGGAGAACTTTATGTCTCTTATTCCCGAGGCGGAGAGGTCAGCCAAAATGCAGCAGTTCCGGAAGGCCATAGTCACGGAAGTTGGTAAAGCATTCCCCTCACAAAACGCTAGCGGCATAGGTCAGGAATCAGTGGACAACCAAGGCGTACAGCCGAGAGGGGCACAAGTCCAATCCGCCAGAGGTAGGGGAACAGTCTTTAATATGTGGGACAGTTTTCTCAGCCCCTCACGTACCACAGCCCCTGAGGTGCGGGGTAGTGCCACAAGAAATCCTAAGTTTGCCCAGATGCTCAAGGAGTACCTTGCAGATCGAACAACTGTACTCCGACATTCCTCTGTGCATTACAATTATTGGGTATCCAAGCTGGACACGTGGCATGAATTGGCTCTCTACGCCTTGGAAGTCCTGGCCTGCCCTGCCGCTAGCGTTTTGTCAGAGCGTGTTTTTAGTGCCGCAGGTGGAATCATTACAGATAAACGCACCCGCCTGTCAACTGAAAATGCTGACAGGCTGACTCTGATCAAGATGAACAAGGGTTGGATTGGGCCAGACTTCACCACACCACCAGCAAATGAGAGCGGAATTTAAAGTTTGTAACGGAATTTGCCATGTACCTCCACTCACCCATGGGTACACACTTCTGGACTTTGGATAATCGCTGGACTGCTCCTCCTTCTCCTCATGCACCACCATGATGACCATTACAATAGTTAGGCCGTTGTTTCAGGTATACCCCCAGTGGTAAATTTTTTCGCCCGTTCTTTCAGAATGGACATTACAACGACAGGAGACCCGCTCCTTTGCAATGGGAACAATGTTTTGAGGCCCTCATGCACATCTCTATCCAGGGACAATGTGGAGCCTCCCAATTTTTGGCTGCCCTGCCAAAGGGCTATACTACAATAGACCCACTTCCTTACAATGGGCACTTCAGGTTTACAGGCCCTCATGCACGTCTCTATCCAGGGACAATGTGGAGCCTCCCAATTTTTGGCTGCCCTGCCAAAGGGCTATACTACAATAGACCCACTTCCTTACAATGGGCACTTCAGGTTTACAGGACCTCATGCACGTCTCTATCCAGGGACAATGTGGAGCCTCCCAATTTTTGGCTGCCCTGCCAAAGGGCTATACTACAATAGACCCACTTCCTTACAATGGGCACTTCAGGTTTACAGGCCATCATGCACGCCTCTATCCAGGGACAATGTGGAGCCTCCCAATTTTTGGCTGCCCTGCCAAAGGGCTATACTACAATAGACCCACTTCCTTACAATGGGCACTTCAGGTTTACAGGCCCTCATGCACGTCTCTATCCAGGGACAATGTGGAGCCTCCCAATTTTTGGCTGCCCTGCCAAAGGGCTATACTACAATAGACCCACTTCCTTACAATGGGCACTTCAGGTTTACAGGCCATCATGCACGTCTCTATCCAGGGACAATGTGGAGCCTCCCAATTTTTGGCTGCCCTGCCAAAGGGCTATACTACAATAGACCCACTTCCTTACAATGGGCAGTTCAGGTTTACAGGCCCTCATGCACGTCTCTATCCAGGGACAATGTGGAGCCTCCCAATTTTTGGCTGCCCTGCCAAAGGGCTATACTACAATAGACCCACTTCCTTACAATGGGCACTTCAGGTTTACAGGCCATCATGCACGTCTCTATCCAGGGACAACGTGGAGCTTCCCAATTTTTGGCTGCCCTGCCTAGGGGCTATACTACAATAGACCCACTTCCTTACAATGGGCACTTCAGGTTTACAGGCCATCATGCACGTCTCTATCCAGGGACAATGTGGAGCCTCCCAATTTTTGGCTGCCCTGCCAAAGGGCTATACTACAATAGACCCACTTCCTTACAATGGGCACTTCAGGTTTACAGGCCCTCATGCACGTCTGTATGCAGGGGCATTGGTGAACCTCACAATTTTTGACTGCCCTGGCAAAGGAAAATACTACAAAGACTCACTTCCTCAAAATGGGCACATTAGACTCAAGAGGCCTTCATGTACGTCTCTTCTCAGGGACATCGGAGTGCCACATAATGTTTTCACGTACAATCTTTCATGTAATCTCCAAAAGTAACATACACCAGCTCTATCTCACTATTGGGTATGTGCCCTTAACTTTTCTGCCATGAAAATTCATTTTGGTGTCATTTTTGAAGGTTTTCTGGTGAGTCCGTAAAAATGGCGTAAAACGCAGACAAAATTGTTCACAGCTGTGACTTTTGAGTGATAAATGCTTCAAGGGGTCTTCCCCATGCTGTTGCCATGTCATTTGAGCACTCTTCTGAGACTTTTGTGACATTTGTAGGGTTTCTACATGCTGCCGGGGGGTCATTTCATAAAAATACTCGGGTCTCCCATAGGATAACATTGGGCTTGGTGCTCGGGCCGAGTACACGAGTATCTTGTGATGCTCGGCCCGAGCCTCGAGCACCCGAGCTTTTTAGTACTCGCTCATCACTAGTGTTCATCTCTACTACACAGAACCCATCTCCTTCCTAGTGATATGATGGCTGGACATTCCCACCTTGTTTGTACTTGAGTTTAAATGTTTATACTGATGAACGAGAGGCTCCTTCAGGTATCTAAAAACCCAAGGATGAACCAAATATATGCAAGTCCACAATTCTCTTCTTGAAATCTTGTCGATTTCTTTTGAGTTTCCTGTGATACTACACAAAGAAGCAGTGTGTTTCAGGTGTGTATTAAAATACATCCACAGGTGTGTCTTTCATTAACTCAGATGTTGCCAATAAACCTCTCAGAAGCTTCCGAAGATATGACATCATCATATGGGCTGTCCCATATTATATTAAAGGCATAATACTCTTAGTGTATGTAAACTTCTGACTTTGCAGAAAGTTATAAAAATGGCTTAAAACATTCTCTCTCTCTGTCTGCAGCTGCTGTCTGCTCTCCTGCATACACTAGTGAATGGAGCATGCTGAGCCTTGTTGTTCTGCAGCTGCTGTCTGCTCTCCTCCATACAGACAGACAGCAGCTGTAGAACTACAAGGCTCAGCATACTCTATCCAGGACTGTATGCAGGAGTTTTTTGCCCCCCCCCAAAAATTATGTGGGCTTCGCCATGTTTTTGTATGCTAGCCAGGTACAGAAGGCAGCTACGGGCTGTCCCCAACCCCCAGCTGCCTATTTGTACCCGGATGGGAAACAAAAATATATATATATATATTATTTCATGAAATAATTAAAAAAAAAAATGACGTGGGCTTCGCACAATTTTTGAATCCAGCCAGGAACAACTAGGCAGCTGGGGATTGGAATCCGCAGCTCAGGGTGCCCAAGCAGTCCGAAGCCTCCCCAGAAAATGGCACTTTCATAGAAGCCCCATCTTCTGGCACTGTATCCAACTCTTCCAGCTGCCCTGGTGACGGGTGGCTCATTGGTAATAATGTTGTTAGGGCTAGCTGTATATTATCAACTGGCCCTAAGCCCGAAATTCATGGTGTCACGCCAATATTAGAGATGGCCACCATGAATTTCTAGTACAGATAAAAAAAAACACAACACACAGAAAAATATTTTTATTAGAAATAAAACACAACACAATTAGTGACTCCATCTTTATTGAAATAAAGAACCCCCCTCCGCAGTAATCCTGGGTCAAGAGTCCCGCGCCGTCCAATCCGGATCAAATATCATCTGATCGGGTTGCTGGAAGGCAAAGCGATCAGATGATGTGTCAGGTTCAAGGGCCTGAATCACATGACACAGCAGCTGATTGTATAAACGGCTTTTATACAATCAGCTGATGCATCAGTGCAAAAAAAAACAAAACAAACTACACATTTCAGTGCAGACTTCTGTCCAACAGCATCAGCTGATAGTTTAGCCGGCCAGGCAGTAAAAAGCCGGCCACACCGCTCGACTTATAGTGTCAGCTGATTCCGTCAGGTGACCGCATCAGCTGATCATTGCCAGGTCTGAGAAATAAGAGAGAGAGCGAAAGAAGAGAGAGAGCAAGAGAAGAGCGAGAGGGAGAGAAGAGCGAGAGAAGAGCGAGAGAAAGAGCGAGAGAAGAGCGAGAGAGCGAGAGAAGAGAAAGAGCAAGAGAAGAGCGAGAGAAGAGCGAGAAAAAGAGCGAGAGAGAGAGAAAAAGAGAGAGAGAAAAAGAGAGACAGAGAGAAAAAGAGAGAGAGAGGAAGAGAAAAAGAGAGAAAGAGAGAGAGAGAAAAAGAGAGAGAAAAAGAGAGAGAGAGAGAGAAAGAGAGAGAGAGAGAAAAAGAGAGAGAGAGAGAGAAAAAGAGAGAGAGAGAAAAAGAGAGAGAGAGAAAAAGGAGAGAGAGAAAGGAGACAGAGAGAAAGGAGAGAGAGAGGAGAGAGAGAGGAGAGAGAGAGAGGAGAGAGGAGAGAGGAGAGAGAGCGAGGGAGAGAGGGAAAAAGAGAGACTGAGAAAAAGAGAGAGAGAAAAAGAGAGAGAGGCGAGAGTGGGAGGGAGAGAGAGAGAGAGAAGAGAGGAAGAAGAGAGAGAGAAGAGAGAGAGAGGAGAGAGGAGAGAGGCGACAGAGAGAGAGGGGGAAAAAGAGAAAAAAAGAGACTGAGAAAAAGAGAGAAAGAAAAAGCGAGAGAGAGGAGTGAGGAGACAGAGAGAGACAGAGAGGGAGAGAAAGGGAGAGAGAAACAGAGAGAGAAAGAGATAGGAAAAGAGAGAGAGGGAGAGAAGAGAGAGAGAAGAGAGAGAGAGGAGAGAGCAATGCAGCCTCATTCCGTGAACTGCTCCGATTTTAGAGGTGTGTCCCACAACTCACAGCTGATTTCCGGCTCCTCCCCTCAGTGCATTATTAAATTAAATTATAAATATATAATAATTTTAATTTAAAATTAAAAATAAAATTAAAAATAAAATAAATTTTTTACCGGGACCGAGACTAGAACTTGTGAAGTTATCCTTCTTAGGCGAAGACAAAAAGTTTTTTTTCTTTGCAAAAAAGTGATTATTTATTTGATGGCGACAAAAGATGGTGGACGTTTCGGCCCAACGGCCTTTATCATGTATAGTCGCTCCACAAGAGGGCTGTTTCAGAAGAGAAGAAGATAATGGAGCAGGATGGAAGGAGTACCACCAAGAATAGTTTATGATACAAGATTTTCCAGAGGATGAAGTCTAGAAGCAGGTTAGATTTCCTTTGGCTGGAAGGAATTTGTGTACATGTATTCCAATGGAAGAGATTTCCAGCTTTTATCTTTATATATTCATGTGAATCACATAGACGTTTGGGTGGTTGTAAGAGAACATGTAAATAAACACCATCTGATAAAGGCTCCTGCAGACTTCTCTCATGTGGATGAGGAGGTTTTAGACATTGGTGGGGTGGATATTTTCCTTCTGCACGCCACCTTCCCAGAATATGGCCGTCAGACTGAGTGCACACCAATACCCTATAACTCTGATATCCTTCTTAGGCGAGCGCTCTGTCCACTGAGCTACTGCCTCTAATGATAAAGATAGGCAGATTTGGTAATCTTGAAGTCTGTAATCTTGGTGATTTGGTAATCTTGAAGCACTCGTGTTCTGTAGCAGAGCTGACAGGGTCGTGTGGATTACGTCGGACCTGGAGGGGTATTTGGGAATTTTAATAAAATGGTGAAACAGGGTGTTTTTTTGTCTTTTATTCCAAATAAAGGATTTTTCACTGTGGGGGTTTCTTTACTTTCACTTTTAGTTTAATCATGGAAGGTGTCTCGGGGAGACGCCTACCATGATTAACTCATTATTACCCCGATTGCCACCACACCAGGGCAATTTTGGATGAGCTGGGTGGAGTCCCGGGACTGTCGCATCTAATGGATGCGGAAATTCCGGGCGGCTGCTGGGTGATATTGTTAGGGTGGTGGGCTCCTCGTAATGTGGCTCTCACCATCCTGACAATACCAGCCTCCAGCCGTGTGGCTTTATCCTGGCTGATATCAAATATCGGGGGAACCGCATTTTTTTTTTATTACTAATTTATGTGTTTTACTGCACGATATAGACCCGCCCGCCGATGGCTGTGAGTGGTTATAGTGAGACAGCTGTCACTCATCGTGGGGGCGTGTCTGACTGCAACAAATCATGGGCACCAGTGGGCGGGGAAAGCACGGAATACCTGATTGAATAATGAAGTGGCAGCCATTTTCTAAAGAGGAAAAGACGCCGCATATTTCTGACAGCCGTGCAGCGAGACGCCCGTGATCGGTGAGTAGCAAAGAGAAAAGGATTGTGCTGGGGATGCAGGACGCATGCAGATAGCAACGTATGCACATAGCTTTACCTTGAAAAGCCACATTTTTGTTGATCGAACCATTCTCGAACCTAACTTGAACTGTCGAGCTTTTAGCAAAAAGCTCAAGTTCGAGCTCGAGCTCGAACACCCCCCAAAATCACTCGAACATGAAATTGGCGAACCTCGAACATCGCTCATCTCTAATTATGACAGCCCAGGTTGCTTTGATAGCAGCCTTCAGCTTGTCTGCATTGTTGGTTCTGGAGTCTCTCATCGTCCTCTTGACAATACCCCATAGATTCTCTATAGGGTTTAGGTCAGGCGAGTTTGCTGGCCAATCAAGCATGGCAATACTGTGGCTATTAAACCAGGTATTGGTACTTTTGGCAGTGTGGATAGGTGGCAAGTCCTGCTGGAAAATAAATGTCCATCTCCAAAATGCTTGTTGGCACAGGGAATCATGAAGTGCTCTAAAATTTCCTGGTAGATGGCTGCTCTGACTTTGGTCTTGATATAACACAGTGGACCTACATCAGCAGATGACATGGCTCCTCAAACCATCACTGATTGTAGAAACTTCCCACTAGACCTCAAGCAGCTTGGATTTTGGCCTCTCCACTCTTCCTCCAAACTCTGGGACCAGATTTCCAAAATGAAATGCAAAATTTACTTTCATCTGAAAACAACACCTTAGATCACTGAGAAACAGTCCAGTCTTTTTTCTCCTTGGCTCAGGAAGGACACTTCTGGTGTTGTCTATTAGTCATGAGTGGCTTGACACAAGGAATGTGATACTTGTAGCCCATATCCTGGATATGTCTGTGTGTGGTCGCTCTTGAAGCACTGACTCCAGCAGCAGTCCACTCCTTGTGAATCTACCCCAAATTTTTGAATAGCTTTTTCAAAACAATCCTATCAAGGCTGCGGTTATCCCGGTTGCTTGTGCACCTTTTTCTACCAAACTTTATCCTTCACTCAACGTTCCATTAATATGCTTGGATACAACATTCTGTGAACAGCCAGGTTCTTTAGCAATGACCTCTTGTGGTGTACCCTCTTTGTGGAGTGTGTCAATGACTGCCTTTTGGATACCTGTCAAGTCAGCAGTCTTCCCCATTATTTTTTTTTATATTAAATTTCTGAAAAAAATTAACTTTTTGATGATATTGTAATTTATTGAGATGCACCTGTATATTTTCCCCCACACACCACATATAATAGTGCCCCCACTGATGCCTTCCACCTGTCCATATATATATATATATATATATATATATATATATATACTAGGTGTAGTACCCAGGCATTGCCCGGGATAGTAACTGTCTCTCTGTCTCTCTCCCAGTCTCTGTCTGTGTGTGTCGCTTTCT